>NC_086444.1:451587231-451898407 GCF_028390025.1 Pseudophryne corroboree
AATTAAGTGAATAAGTTCACATTAGGATAATAACTGGACTACAGTAGTGCTACTAAATCAATACTTTTTGAAAATATTCCATGCATGTTTCTTCTGTAGAAATTGTTTGATTAAATATGGCAGAGGTAGTGGAAACTGGCCCACATTGGGGGCAGAATTAGGGATTTTGATTACAGTTAATTTACCAAAAAGCTCTCATGTGTACCTGTCAGTATTTGACAGGAGGAATTGTCTTTGCTTAAACCAACAGGGATGTGAAACCACTCATGCAGGTAGAGTGGAATAACCAGTGCTATTATGAGGAATGCAATATATGGTTATAGGCAGCAGAATGAAATTACTTTGACACACTGGTTTAGAAACTTGTTGGAAAATGATACAAGCCAGAAATGTAACATATTTGACACATGTATCTAGGAACTTGGTGAAGAATGATGCAAGTTAGGAATGTAACACATTTCAGATATAGGTTTTATGTCACAAGTGCACTGAGCAGAAAATATAGCTGGAATTGAATCATGACTGTTTGAGGTACAGATTTAGAATAAATTTGATCAGTTCACTGATAATAATATCAAATGGGTTTTTGTTGGCTGCGATTCATAAACATAATGAAATACATGAATAATTCTGTGTTAACTAACAATTTAAATCATGAACAAATTTTGTAATTCTTTAATTGTGAGTTATCAGGTATGAATTATAGGTCTGTATTTGAGATACAGATGGTTATATCCTGATTATATTGATTAATATTTTCACCACATACATAATATTGGTCTAATTTAAGACATAGATTTATCTTTTACAGGGGATGCAATTGAATTTATGCATTTACAGAGTGCATATACATATAAGTTTATGCCACTCAGAGTACCCCTTTTATTTTAGGAGGAATAATTAAAGGTTACGTTTTAAACTATTATAATCATATCATATCGATTTACATATTAAATTTTGTTATAAAAGAGTGTTCCAAAAAGCAATCTACTCTCTTTGTTGCCTCTTTGCAACAAACACGTTGTTTTACATTCCCTATGTCTGCCACACAGGGCAGGAAATCCGTGGACGCTTCTGCATCATGCAGTGCTTGCACCACGGATTTACCTGAGGGGGAAGTTTTAGCTGATGGTTCAGGTACTGGGTGCCATACATCTCCCAGTCAGCCCGCAGCACCTGTGGCCAATGAGGAACCACCTTGGCCAGCGTTCACAAGTATGCTGAATACACTTGTGACACGTCTTACACCCCCTGTGGGGCCTCCTGTGCCATTGCAGCCACATATTGCCCCTGTAGTTAATCCGCCCTAGGCGGACCCTCTGTCTACCTACATACAACAATTAAATCAATCTTTGGCTAGACGACAGTCTACCCCATGCCCCTTTGTGGTCAATAAGTTATCTAAGCAGGCTGCTTCCTTCTCACAATCCACTAATATTTCAGATAATTCGTCTGATGAGGATGGGGAATATACTGATCCGTCAGACACTGATATACAGTCGCTTCTGACCAGGACCCTTCAACTCAGGTTGATGTTCCTGACCTAGTGGAGGCTATTAAGCTGATTGTACAAATTGATGATAAGGTAGATCCCACTACTGCGTCTAAGAAACCTGATAAGTTCAAACGTCAGAAGGTTACTAAAGTAGTTTTACCACATTCTGACTATTTTATTGACATGTGTCAGGAATCCTTGTTATCTCAAGGAAAGAAATTATCCCTGTCTAAAAAGATTCTAGCTCGTTATCCTATCCCTGCGGAGTTGAGTAACAAGTGGGAAACTCCACCGCCGGTGGACTTTCATGTTGCCCATCTTGTGGTGTCATCTACTCTGCCTGTCACCACTGTCACCTCACTGAAGGAACCGACGGAAAAGCGTGTGGAGGGATGCCTGAAATCTATTTACTCCCTTACCGTTGCAGTACATAGACCCACTATAGCAGCCTCCTGGGCCGCAAAAAGAATTGAAGCATGGGTTAAGGCATTAGAGGATGAGCTGCCTCAGGATATTTCTGACACTGCCAGACAATATCTGTTTCATATTACCACCGCCTCCCACTATATTTGAGGAGGCGTCCTCTGACGCAGGTGTAATGGCGGCCAAGGCATCTACTACGTCTATGCTGGCTCGCAGAATTCTGTGGTTGAGGTCCTGGAAGGTGGACCTATATTCCAAAAAGACCTTGGAGGTGCTCGCTTTTAAGGGAGACATCTTATTTGGAGAAGATCTGAATAAGATTGTGACTGACTTGGTGACTGCTAAGACTGCGTTTCTCCCAAGTACTAATCCTTCTGCTCCAAAGGCAAAGAGTACCACTTTTCGTTCCTTTCAACCTCCAGGGAAAGCAAAGGGTTAGGCATACCCGAGACAGGCTCATACTTCCAAAACCGACTAAGTCCAAACCTAAACAATCCTGGGCCGCCCGTCAGCCTGCTTCCAAACAAGACAAGCCTGCTGCATGACGGGGCGGGCCTCCCCCTGGGGGATCCCAGGGTGGGAGGCCGACTTCTGCAGTTCGCCCAGACATGGTTAAAGACCACTTCAGACGCCTGGATGCGGGAAGTTGTCTATCACGGGTACGCAACCTCTTTCAAGAGACATCCCCCTCGCCAGTTCTGCTCGACTGCTATCCCTTCGGATATATTGAAAGTGCAAGCTCTGCAATTGGTTGTGCGATCCCTCCTGGACACAGGAGTGGTAGTGCCGGTACCTCTGTCCCAGAGAGGCAGGGGATGCTATTCAACCCCAATGGGTCCTTTCGGCCTATACTCAACCTCAAATCATTGAACAAATTTGTGAGAGTGTCCAAATTCCGTATGGAAACTCTGCGCTCTATTATACTGGCCATGGAACCCAAAGACTATATGGTGTCCCTGGACATACAGGATGCTTACCTGCATATAAAAAAAAAATTAAGTATTTAACTTAACCAGCGCTTTATCGATGATCCGATAGATCACTTGTTCTCATGCATCATCCTGATATGCAGTGGGGGAAATATGAAAAAAATAAAAAAATATATATAGTGTAACACAGTTTTAATTTTACATGAATAACAGACAGTATTAAAATGCTCAAATATGAACATAAAGTGCAAAGCAAGGCATAGTCCTCTCTCCAAGGCAGGAGGCTTTCCAGTCAAGTGATACAGTGGGTATTTACCAGATAAGTAGGAACTGTGGTTTAGGCAGTTCAATACACGTTCATACAGATAACATTGGGGATCCCGGGAAAGTCCCCCTGCAGAGCCGTATAGGGAAATATTCCTGTATCTCCAGTGCCGGATCGTCTCCTTCACCAACTCGTTTCTTCCCCACACTGGGGTCTTTATCAAGGTATGAATATCTTACCTGCATATACCTATTGCCATATCGCATTAGCAATATCTGCGGTTTGCTATTGGCAACCTACATTATCAATTCCAGGCTCTGCCATTTGGATTGGCCACGGCCCCTCGGATCTTCCCCAAGGTCATGGCCGTGATGACTGCCTTCTCTGCCATCAGGGAATCCGGATCCTGCCATATCTGGACGACTTGCTGATCCTGGTGAACTCCCAAGATGTTCTCCTCAGTCATCTGGAGCTGACGATCCAATTCCTACAAGCCCGCGGGTGGCTCATCAACTGGAAAAAGTCCTCGCTGGTCCTTGCTCGGAGCATGGTGCACCTGGGGGCTCTGCTAGACACACACAGCCAGAGACTGTTTCTGTCTCCAGAGAAAGTCCTGAAACTACAGGACAAGATCAGATGCTTTCTTTCTCGCCCAAGGGTGTCGATACACTCAGTGATGCAAGTACTAGGCCTCATGGTATCGGCTTTCGACATGGTGGAGTACGCTCAATTTCATTCCCGCCCCTGCAGAGGTTAATCCTTTCCAAATGGGACGGCCTGCCTCATCGGATCAGGTCTCAAATGATCTCCTTGACTCCGGAGGTTCGTCTGTCACTGAGCTGGTGGTTACAGGACCAACAGTCGAGCAGGGGGCGACCCTTCTGGATCCCCAACTGGGTCCTACTGACTATGGACGCCAGTCTGCGGGGTTGGGGCGCGGTGCTGGAGCAACACACTCTCCAGGGTCGGTGGATCAAGGAGGAATCTCTCCTCCCGATAAACATTCTGGAATTGCGGGCAGTGTTCAATGCTTTGAATCTGGCCCTGCCTCTGGTACAGAACAGGCCTGTTCAAGTACAATCAGACAACTCCACCACGGTGGCGCACATAAATCATCAAGGCGGCACTCAAAGTCGCATGGCAATAATGGAAGTGTCAAAAATCCTTCGTTGGGCGGAATGCCATCTGCCAGCAATATTGGCAGTGTTCATTCCCGGAGTCGTCAACTGGGAAGCGGATTTCCTCAGTCTTCAGGCCGTGCACACTGGAGAGTGGAGTCTTCATCCGGAAGTCTTTCAACTCCTAGTGGACAAGTGGGGACTGCCAGATGTAGACCTGATGGCGTCTCGACACAATCACAAGGTCCTGATCTTCGGATCAAGGACAAGGGATCCTCAAGCAGGAGTCGTGGACGCACTGGCAATTCCATGGTACTTACAGCTACCATACTTGTTCCCTCCAGTGTCACTCAAGCCCAGGGTACTACGGAAGTTCAAGCAATAAGGAATACTACTTCTAGTCGCTCCAGCGTGGCCTAGACGGTATTGGTTCTAAGACCTGCAGAGTCTATCGATCGAGCGTCCTCTTCTACTTCCTCAATGCCCAGACTTCCTCGTTCAGGGCCCTTGTATCTATGCAGACATGGCCAGGCTGGTTTTGATGGCGTGGCTTTGAAGCTTCACTCCTGAGGGCCAAAGGATTCTCCGAGGCGGTTATCCAAACTATGCTGAAGGCCCGCAAAACCGGCTTCTGCACGGATTTATTACAGGACCTGGAATTCTTACTTCACCTGGAGTGCTGCTAATAATTAGAACGCATACAATTTCAGAACTTCCAAACTTCTGGCTTTTCTGCAACAAGGCCTGGATTTAGGCCTTCGTTTAGCCTCCCTCAAGGTTCACATATCTGCCTTGTCGGTATGGTTTCAGAGGAAGATTGCGTCTATTCATGACGTTTATACTTTCACTCAAGGTGTTTTACGGATCCATCCTCCATATGTCCCTCCTGTGGCTCCATGGGATCTGTCTGTTGTCTTGAATGCCCTACAAGAGTCTCCATTTGAATCTCTTGAATCTGTGGACCTTAAATATCTTACGCTTAAGATCGTGTTTCTGCTGGCTATTGCCTCTGCAAGGAGGGCGTCGGACTTAGGAGCTTTGTCCTGTCATCCGCCCTTTCTGATTTTTCACCGTGACCGGGCAGTTCTTTGAACTCGCCCTGGTTATTTGCCTAAGGTGGTGTAATCTTTTCACCTCAACCAAGAGATCGTGGTTCCGGCTTTTATCTCTTCTGGTTTGTCCTCCAAAGAGCGGTCTTTGGATGCGGTACGGACTCTCTGTATTTACGTGGAGAGGACTGCCTCTCTCAGGAGGTCCAATACCCTTTTTGTACTTTTTGGTTTTCACAAACGTTGCTGGCCTGCGAATAAGCAAACCTTGGCCAGATGGATTAGAATGGTGATTGCACAAGCTTATGCACAGGCTGGTCACTCAGTGAACACGTTCATTAGGTTAAATGCCTTTGATACTTCCGCCTCCCAGGATGCTTCCTTTGGACGCCGGGTTCTTGTGGCCGCTACGGTGCGTCCCCTCCCATGAGGAACTGCTTTAGGACAACCCGATGTATTCCTTCTGGAACACAGTGTACCCCGCTGCAGAAATGGAGATCTATGGTAGACTTACCATAGTTAAATCTCTTTCTGCGAGGTACACTGGTTTCCACAGGGCGCCCACCCTGACGCACTTAGCTTCTTTGGGTTTGTATGGTATTAGCCGCTGGTCCCTTCTCCTCCTGTCGTGAGAATGTGGCTCTATGTGACTAACATCTGCCTTCTCTTTACCTGCTACTGCATTGGACTGGTTGACGAAACTGAGCTCCAGTTCCTGGAGGCGGGGCTATAGAGGAGGCCATGCAATGCACCCTGGGAACAGTCTAAGCTTTAGCCTGTTGGTGCCTCTGGATCAAGATCCAACTCTACACCTCGATGTATTCCCTGTGGAACCCAGTGTACCTCGCAGAAAGAGATTTAACTATGGTAAGTCTACCATAAAGTGCCTTATAACTTATAACAATTAATTTGATCAAAATAAATTATCCTTAGAAAGCGTGCATTCCTATTACACTAAAAATCATCTTTGTCATTTGTGTTACTATGGGCCTAATTCAGACCTGATCGCAAGCAGATAAATTTGTTAGCTAATGGGCAAAACCATGTGCACTGCAGGTGGGGCAGATGTAACGTGCAGAGAGTAAAGCTGGATATACACTGGACGATCTAGCTTACTATTTGGGCTAGATAGGTCGTTGAACGATAATATCGTTCCGTGTGTACAGGCTAGATCGTTCACTAGGCACGCTCCTGTGAGTAAGTGTCAAAATCGTTGATAGACTGTGCAGCAAGGTGAATATTGGCTAGATCGGACATGATCGTTCACTGTCTACACAGTGTGTATGAACGATTTTGGCTACATGATGTCATCTAGCCGCTAAGAAAATATTTAAATTTGGAGCCAAAAACCATCTAGGCAAGATCTTTGAAAAATTTAAAGATTTGGCTAGATCTTTCCATGTGTACACTGTAGATCGTTGAGTCAGGTCCATGGAGCTGAAAGTGAAAGATTTTCTCTTTCGGTCTTTCCGCATGTACCCAGCTTTAGATATGGGTGGGGTGTGTTCAAACTAAAATCTAAATTGCAGTGTAAAAATAAAGCAGCCAGTATTTACCCTGCACAGAAACAATATAACCCATCCAAATCTAAAGGGGGGTACTCACGGAGCGATCGCTGCTTAAAATCTAAGCAATCTGACTAGATTGCTTAGATGTTAAGCATGATCGCTCCGTGTTTACCCCCCACAGCGATAGCGATGCGCAGCACCACGCATCGCTATCGCTGGTGCTAGATTGGCCTGCATGCAGGCCAATCTAGCAGGTCGCTCATTTCACCCGCTGGGTGAAATGAGCGCCCCCCGTCTACCCCCGCACGCTCAGCACACATCACGCTGTGCTGAGCGGCGGGAGAGATGTGTGCTGAGCGGTTCGCTCAGCACACATCTCTCCCACATCGGCCAGTGAGTACTGGCCTTTACTCTCTATGCACATGTTATATCTGCCCCCTTCCCCCCTGCAGTGCACATGGTTTTGCCCATTATCTAACAAATTTGCTGCTGCGATTGGGTCTGAATTGGGCCCTATATACACAATGTTGAATTATTCTTTTGTATTGCTGTTGTTCATAACAATTTACAGGCCCCACAAAGGGCCTACTTCAGTAGGGATCGCTATTGAGACTGATGCATATGCAGAAATCAAGCACCATCGACCGTAGCGGTTGACCCATGCCTCCTCAAAATAATGCATTTCCAGTTACAACGGGCGCCATGTTTTTCATCGCAGCTTACATCAGATGCACGCCCTAAAAACGGCCATGGCACCTCGTTTTCCCAACCACTCCCTAGAAACTCACTTCTTGGCAATCACTTTGCAGTCGCATTTCACTGGGCATGCGCAGTCTACTGTCTAATCGGACAATTTGCATTTTTGCCGTTAAGTGATCCTTACTGAATTAGGCCCAAAGTCTATATTGAATAAGAAACTGCTATAGTTACAATACATTTTTCTTATATAATATCTTGACACCTATATTTGTGGGAAAATTATTTGTTTTTATAGCTGCCTACTACACTATCACTTTGTGCAGCTTGCTGTTTTGTGTCTCATGTTTTCTTGAAATAGCTGAGCCCTTTCACAAAGGAAGAGTCACCTGCCCATCTGACTTATCGGTTCGATAGCTACTCGCGTACATACTACAGTGCTATATGTTTTGCTGTAGGCACAGTATATGCGCTTAGCTTGCTAAGTTTATGGAGAGCATCCATATGATAGGATGTAGTCGTATTGTTGATAGTTATGATGTTGACATTGTTCATACAGTATGTTGAATTTGAAAATGTCGACACTTGAAATGTTGACATTGCATGGAGCAGCAGCAGAGGGTTAGGCTACAGAAGGGTTAGGGTTTAGGATTAGTCATGGTTACTTTCGGATCCCGGAAGAAACCGATGGAACCGCCAGACACACCGTACTAGGTAAGTCAACACAAGGTCCCCAGGGACGTTTTGTCGACATTCTAATGATGACAGCATATTATCAGTGTCGACATTATGACCATGTTTACAAAATATACCACACCCCATGTAGTATTGTCACGTGCACGAAGCTAACACATGCGTACAGGCAGTCTTTGTGCTTAAATCCAGGAGCATGGATGTTTCCATTGTGAAATGGATCTTTTACGCAGGGCGCCACACGGTATCTAAAATGTGTGCAGTTTTACTGTTGTAGAATAATTTGTTCAATTAATTCCCCCACCCCATGGAGTGATTACTCCTCCTCAGAAAAAAAAAAAATTCCTCCCCTAACTCTGAAATGGAGAACTTCTGACCTATCCTCCTCAGATTTATCAGCATTGTATTGGTCCGCATTACTGAATGTCTTTCTGCCATTCAGGACCATTTCTAGACAATTTGTCTCCCAGTGCAAATAGCAACAAATGTGCACCCATCCCCCACCATAGACATTCTAAAATGTAAATATAATTGTGGGGGCATTGCTAAAAAAGGGTGTGGCCTTGCAGGAAAACAAACTATTTCTCTATCGTCCTAGTGGATGCTGGGGTTCCTGAAAGGACCAGGGGGATAGCGGCTCCGCAGGAGACAGGGCACAAAAGTAAAGCTTTTCCGATCAGGTGGTGTGCACTGGCTCCTCCCCCTATGACCCTCCTCCAGACTCCAGTTAGATTTTTGTGCCCGGCCGAGAAGGGTGCAATTCTAGGTGGCTCTCCTAAAGAGCTGCTTAGAGAAAGTTTAGCTTAGGTTTTTTATTTTACAGTGAGTCCTGCTGGCAACAGGATCACTGCAACGAGGGACTGAGGGGAGAAGAAGTGAACTCACCTGCGTGCAGGATGGATTGGCTTCTTGGCTACTGGACATCAGCTCCAGAGGGACGATCACAGGTACAGCCTGGATGGTCACCGGAGCCGCGCCGCCGGCCCCCTTGCAGATGCTGAAGTTAGAAGAGGTCCAGAATCGGCGGCTGAAGACTCTGACAGTCTTCTAAAGGTAGCGCACAGCACTGCAGCTGTGCGCCATTTTCCTCTCAGCACACTTCACACGCTGTCACTGAGGGTGCAGGGCGCTGGGGGGGGGCGCCCTGGGAGGCAAATGTAAACCTATATACTGGCTAAAAATACCTCACATATAGCCCCCAGAGGCTATATGGAGATATTTAACCCCTGCCAAACTTCACTAAAGAGCGGGAGACGAGCCCGCCGGAAAAGGGGCGGGGCCTATCTCCTCAGCACACAGCGCCATTTTTTCTCTCACAGAAAGGCTGGAGAGAAGGCTCCCAGGCTCTCCCCTGCACTGCACTACAGAAACAGGGTTTAAACAGAGAGGGGGGCACTAATTGGCGATATAAATATATATATAAAGATGCTATTAGGGAGAAACACTTATATAAGGTTGTCCCTATGTAATTATAGCGTTTTTTGGTGTGTGCTGGCAAACTCTCCCTCTGTCTCTCCAAAGGGCTGGTGGGGTCCTGTCCTCTGTCAGAGCATTCCAGGTGTGTGTGCTGTGTGTCGGTACGTGTGTGTCGACATGTATGAGGACGATGTTGGAGGAGGCGGAGAAATTGCCTGTAATGGTGATGTCACTCTCTAGGGAGTCGACACCGGAATGGATGGCTTATTAAGGGAATTACGTGAAAATGTCAACACGCTGCAAGGTCGGTTGACGACATGAGACGGCCGACAAACAATTAGTACCGGTCCAGGCGTCTCAGAAACACCGTCAGGGTTTTTTTTTTAAAAACGCCCATTTACCTCAGTCGGTCGACACAGACACGGACACTGAATCCAGTGTCGACGGTGAATAAACAAACGTATTCCTCATTAGGGCCACACGTTAAGGGCAATGAAGGAGGTGTTACATATTTCTGATACTACAAGTACCACAAAAAAGGGTATTATGTGGGAGTGAAAAAACTACCTGTAGTTTTTCCTGAATCAGATAAAATAAAATGAAGTGTGTGATGATGCGTGGGTTTACCCCGATAGCAAATATTGGCGTTATACCCTTTCCCGCCAGAAGTTAGGGCGCGTTGGGAAACACCCCTTAGGGTGGATAAGGCGCTCACACGCTTATCAAGTGGCGTTACCGTCTCCAGATACGGCCGCCCTCAAGGAGCCAGCTGATAGGCAGCTGGAAAAATATCCTAAAAAGTATATACACACATACGGTGGTTATACTGCGACCAGCGATCGCCATCAGCCTGGAGATGCAGTGCTGGGTTGGCTTGGTCGAATTCCCTGACTAAAAATATTTTATTGATATAGAGCATTTAATAGGATGCATTCTATATATATGTATGCGAGATGCACAGAGGGATATTTGCACTCTGGCATCAAGATAAGTGCGTTGTCCATATCTCCCAGAAGATGTCATGGACACGACAGTGGTCAGGTGATACAGATCCCATACGGCACATGGAAGTATTGCCGTATAAAGGGAAGGAGTTATTTGGGGTCGGTCCATCGGACCTGGGGGCCACGGCTACAGCTGGGAAATCCAACCTTTTTACCCCAAGTTACATCTCAGCAGAAAAAGACACTGTCTTTTCAGCCTCAATCCTTCCGTTTCCCATGTGGGCAAGCGGGCAAAAGGCCAGTCATATCTGCCCAGACATAGAGGAAAGGGAAGTAGACTGCAGCAGGCAGCCCCTTCCCAGGAAAAGAAGCCCTCCACCGCGTCTGCCAAGTCCTCAGCGTGACGCTGGGGCCGTGCAAGCGGACTCAGGTGAGGTGGGGGGGTAGTCTCAAGAGTCTCAGCGCGCAGTGGGATCACTCGCAAGTTGACCCCTAGATCGTACAAGTATTATCCCAGGGGTACAGATTGGAGAGTCGAGACATTTTTTCCTCGCAGGTTCCTGAAGCCTGCTTTACCAACGGCTCCCTCCGACAGGGAGGCAGTATTGGGAAAAAATTCACAAGCTGTATTTCCAGCAGGTGATAATCAAAGTACCCCTCCTACAACAAGGAAAAGGGTATTAGTCTTCCACACTATATTGTGGTACTGAAGCCAGACGGCTTGGTGAGACATAGTCTAAATCTGAAATCTTTGAACACTTACATAAAAAGGTTCAAATCAAGATGGAGTCACTCAGAGCAGTGATAGAGAACCGGAAAAAAGGGGACTATATGGTGTCCCTGGACATCAAGGATTACCTCCATGTCCAAATTTGCCCTTCTCAACAAGGGTACCTCTGGTTCGTGATACAGAACTGTCAATATCAGTTTCAGACGCTGCCGTTGAATTATCCACGGCACCCCGGGCCTTTACCAAGGTAATGGCCGAAAAGATGATTCTTAAAAGAAGAAAGGCATCTTAATTATCCCTTACTTGGACGATATCCTGAAAGGGGCAAGTTTCCAGAGAACAGTTGGAGGTCGGAAAAGAACTATCTAAAGTAGTTCTACGACAGCACGAGTGGATTCTAAATATTCCAAAAATCGCAGCTGTTTTCCGATGATACGTCTGCTGTTCCTAGGAATGATTCTGGGCATAGTCCAGAAAGAGGTATTTCTCCTGGAGGGGAAAGCCAGGGAGTTATCCGACCTAGTCAGAAACCTCCTAAAACCAGGCCAAGTATCAGTGCATCAATGCACAGGAGTCCTGGGAAAAATGGTGGCTTCTTACGAAGCGATTCCATTCGGCAGATCTCACGCAAAAACTTTTCAGGGGGATTTGCGGGACGAATGGTCCGGATCGCATCTTCAGATGCATCAGCGGATAACCCTGTCTCCAAGGACAAGGGTGTCTCTTCTGTGGGGGCTGCAGAGTGCTCATCTTCTAGAGGGCAGCACATTCAGCATTCAGGACTGTGTTCTGGTGACCACGGATGCCAGTCTGAGAGGCTGGGGAACAGTCACACAGGGAAGAAATTTCCAAGGAAGTGTGGTCAAGTCTGGAGATTTCTCTCCACATGAATATACTGGAGCTAAGGGCAATTTACGATGCTCTGAGCCTAGGAAGACCTCTGCTTCAAAGTCAACCGGTGCTGATCCAGTAGGACATCATCATGGCAGTCGCCCACGTAAACAGACGGGGCGGCACAAGAAGCAGGAGGGCAATGACAGCAAGGATTCTTCGCTGGGCGAAAAATCATGTGATAACACTGTCAGCAGTGTTCATTCCGGGAGTGGACAACTAGGAAGATTTCCTCAGCATGAATGAATTCCACCCGGAAAAGTGGGAACTTCATCTGGAAGTTTCCACATGTTTGTAAACCGTTGGGAAAGACCAAAGGTGGTTATGATGGCGTCCCACATGAAGCGCCAGGTCTAGAGACCCTCAGGCAATAGCTGGGACGCTCTGGTAACACCGTGGGTGTACCAGTCGGTGTATGTGTTCCCTCCTCTGCCTTTCATACCCAGTGTATGGAGAATGATAGGAAGGAGAGGAGTAAGAACTATACTCGTGGCTCCGGTTTGGCCAAGAAGAACTTGGTACCCGGAACTTCAAGAGATACTAGAAAGGATCTTGATTCAGCAAGAATCATGTCTGTTCCATGACTTACCGCAGCCGCGTTGAAGGGTGAACGCCGGATCCTAAGGGAAAAAGGCATTCCGGAAGAGGTCATCCCTACCCTGGTCAGAGCCAGGAAGGAGGTGACCGCACAACATTATCACTGCTTAGGTGAAAATGTGTTCCATGGTGTGAGGCCAGGAAGGCTCCACGGAAGAATTTCAACTAGGTTAATTCCTACATTTCCTGCAAACAGGAGTGTATATGGGTCTCAAATTGGGGTCCATTAAGGTTCAAATTTCGACCGGTCGATTTTCTTCCAGAAAGAAATTGGCTTCAGTTCCTGAAGTCCAGAAGTTGTTAAGGGAGTACTGCATATACAACCCCCTTTTGATGTCTCCAGTGGCACTGGGCGATCTCAACGTAGTTTGGGATTCCTAAAATCACATTGGTTTAAACAACTCAAATCTGTGGATTTGATATATCTCACATGGAAAGCGACCATGCTGTTGGTCCTGGCCTCGGCCAGGCGAGTGTCAGAATTGGCGCCTTTATCTCACAAAGCCATATCTGATTGTCCATTCGGACAGAGCAAAGCTGTGGACTCGTCCCCAGTTTCTCCCTAAGGTGGTGTCAGCGTTTCACCTGAACCAGCTTATTGTGGTACCTGCGGCTACTAGGGACTTGGAGGACTCCAAGTTGCTGGATGTTGTCAGGGCCCTGAAAATATAGTTTCCAGGTCGGCTGGAGTCAGGAAATCTGACTTGCTGTTTATCCTGTATGCACCCAACAAGCTGGGTGCTCCTGCTTTTAAGCAGACTATTGCTCGTTGGATTTGTAGTACAATTCAGCTTGCACATTCTGTGGCAGGCTTGCCACAGCAAAAAATATGTAAATGCCCATTCCACAAGGAAGGTGGGCTCATCTTGGGCGGCTGCCCGAGGGGTCTCGGCATTACAACTCTGCCGAGCAGCTACGTGGTCGGGGGAGAACACGTTTGTAAAATTCTACAAATTTGATACCCTGGCAAAAAGAGGACCTGGAGTTCTCTCATTCGGTGCTGCAGAGTCATCCGCACTCTCCCGCCCGTTTGGGAGCTTTGGTATAATCCCCATGGTCCTTTCAGGAACCCCAGCATCCACTAGGACGATAGAGAAAATAAGAATTTACTTACCGATAATTCTATTTCTCGGAGTCCGTAGTGGATGCTGGGCGCCCATCCCAAGTGCGGATTATTCTGCAATACTTGTACATAGTTATTGTTACAAAAATCGGGTTATTGTTGTAGGAAGCCGTCTTTCAGAGGCTCCTTTTGTTATCATACTGTTAACTGGGTTTAGATCACAAGTTGTACGGTGTGATTGGTGTGGCTGGTATGAGTCTTACCCGGGATTCATAAATCCTTCCTTATTGTGTACGCTCGTCCGGGCACAGTACCTAACTGGAGTCTGGAGGAGGGTCATAGGGGGAGGAGCCAGTGCACACCACCTGATCGGAAAAGCTTTACTTTTGTGCCCTGTCTCCTGCGGAGCCGCTATCCCCCTGGTCCTTTCAGGAACCCCAGCATCCACTACGGACTCCGAGAAATAGAATTATCGGTAAGTAAATTCTTATTTTTACACCCCACAGGACAGAAACTAAAATCCGCCATCTTATGCCCCACACAGTAATGCCCTCTGTACCATAATAAGCCATATACAGTAACGTCCCTGACACTTTATTGTGCCCCACACAGTACTGCCCAGGACAAGTTATTATGCCACACAGTTATACCCCTCAGGGCAACCCCTGACAACTTAATATGCCCCACAGTTATGTTCCACTGGCCAGTAGTTACCAACCTGTTAACCAACCTCCACAATCAACCCTGCTACACACATTTGCTGCCTAGGTGATCCTGGACTCTGAGCTGTCATTTGGTCCCCACATTCAATTTATTTTTAAATTCTGTTTTATATTTAAAAAACATATCCTTAATATGCCAATATCTTATCCAAGACACTGTAAAAACTAATCTACGCACTCATTATCTCCCGCATTGATTATTGCAATAGTCTCCTTACTGGTCTTCCCCCAAAGCAGAATCTTACCACTACAATCCATTATAAGTGCAGCTGCGAGGCTGATCTTCGAGGACGATCCTCGTTCGTCTGCTGATCTGCTGTGTCTCAGTTCCTCCATTGGTTACTGGTATTCTACCGTATTCAATATAAAATACTTTTACTTACACATAACATAAGGCTACTAACCAAACTACACCAACATACATCTCTTCACTTCTCTCAAAATATCTCCCAACCCGACCTCTTCACTCTGCACAAGCTCTCCATCTCTCATTCTCTCTCATTCCCGATTGCAGGAACTCTGTGGAATGCCCTCCCACACACAATAAGACTATCCTAGCCTTTAAGCGTTCCCTGAAAACTCGTCTCTGCAGGCCAGCTTATCAAGTTTCAGAACTGCTTACATAACGTTCAATAATAATGTCTAATTTTGAGTAATGAGGTTCACAATAAATTGTGCTGTAGCAAAGTACCCCACTGACTGACAGTACCTACCAGTGGAAACACTGTCTCCTGACTGTCACCAGCATTTGTATTATTGCTTAGCAATGCATGTTGGAGAAATGACTATATTAGACATGATTTCTTAAAGGAAATAAATAAAAACGAATGTGTTTAGAAATATATATTGTGAAGAGTGTGCTTAAATTTCTATATTTTATGGTAAACATCTTTTCTCTTCCTAGTTACCAAAACCCTATGTGCTTGCCGTGGATGTTGGCTGTGGGACAGGACAAGGCACCAGAATAATGGCTCCTCATTTTAAAACGGTGTTGGGAACAGACATTAGTGAAGCCCAAATAGAGGAGGCCAAAAAAGCACCTGGGTTTTCAAACATAACATTTAGGTGAGATGAGCTGGTAATAATTCTCAATCATTTTAGAAAACTGTGTAATTCATTGTTGTGTATGCTTCAGACAATTGAGGAGAGGTGTATTAAGGCTGAGGGCACCTAGAAAGGTTGAGGCAGTCATTTTGGTGACTGGTCACTGGAGCATTCCAATAATAACCTCATAGTCTGAAAACCGTCAGACATCTTTCTACTTTGTTTTTTTACGCTATTAAAGAATAAAGAGTTATTAGTATTTTTGAACAGAAGTGTTCCTGTGTGACTTTTATTCTTCTTGATTGCATGGAATGGCTGCCTCTGCTATGTGTAAGTTACCAAACATGTTAATAATATATATATTAATATTTGCCTACTTTTGAAAAAGTATTTCAGGGAGATTGTAAAAGCAACATCTTGTTGATGAAAATACTGATGCTTTTCAGGGCATATTCATGTATTGTGTGTTACTCGCAGGTGGTTCCATATAAGTGGCCACAATAAAACCTTTTTGAAACTGCATTTAGCTATAGGGATCATTGGCCCAAATGTATTAATTCTTAACAAGAGATAAAGTGAAGACTGATAAATAGTGATAAATAACCAGCTCCTAACTGTCATTTTTCAAACATGACATGGCAGTTGGGTTGCTGGTTTGCTGGTCATTTATCACTCTTTATCCGTCTCCACTTTATCTCTTGTGTCATATAATCAATGCAAAGAAATTACACTGATGATCCCATGTAATGCACGTATGGTGCATTCAGGGAGATTGCTAGACTATTGAGGGAGTCAGGGAGATTGCTACTATTTCAAGAAGTCTCCCTAACATTTAGGGAGAGTTGGCAAGTAGTCCTGTGGGTGCAAAATAAAACCCTAGATACTACTAGATGTTATTTGTCATGATGTCATGAGGGAAGGTGAAATCAGACTCTGAAAAGACTGAACCAACCTGCTAGTTATTGAAATATACATTATCAGGTTGTTTTACATTGGTTTAGTATAATTATGTGCTTTATTTTTTTTTTTTGAAAAGTACTTTATTGGACAACTGTACAACATTTGCATATATTATCACAAAACAGCACAAATTGGTACAGTAACATAACTATCTGTATGTATACATTTGAGACAGTTAGTTTGAAACAAAACAATCAACATAAACCAGGTCCAGTCTAATCAGAGAGTATCATATTAGGGGCCTTTTTAGAAGGGTGGGTGTCCTAGGTCTAGAATTTCTAGGTTATACCATGTAGTGTGAAATATAGCTTGGCGTAGGGGTTTTTTGACAGGGCTGTCTAGTGTTTGCACATAAGGGAGCCATATGTCAAAGAATTTTGCTATTTTGTTCTCTTTATCAAGTAGCATCTCCAGCCATTCCATGTGGAAGAGGTATGATATTCTTGGCAAAAATATAGCTAGGGATAGGGAGTCGGTGGCTATCCATTGCGACAGTATTGTTTTTTTGCCTGCTGCTGCTATTTTGGTTAACAATTGGCGTTTGCCGATCGGTAGCTTAGAGGCAGGGTGAGTCGAGTGCAAGTCCCACATAACCCATTCCGGGGAAACATCTATATTGAGATGCAGTTTGTCTTTGACATATGTTTGAATTAAGCTCCAGAATTTACGTACTTCAAGACAACTCCACAAACAGTGATAAATATCTGCGTCTATCATGCCACACTTAAAACATTTAGAGTCAGAGGCTGTTCCCATTTGGAGCCGTAGTTTTGGTGTAATATAGGATCGGTGTAAGATTTGATAATTGATTTCAGCGTAAGATGCTGATATAAGGGTTTTATTGATCTTATTAAAGGCAGTAAGCATGGTGGAAACATCAATAGATGGGAAGTCTGCTAGCCACTTTACTAATCCCGTCTGGGTAGACTCCCAATCAATGGATTTTTTGATGTATGTATATAGCAATGCAGTAGAGGGGTGTATAGTCGGCGTCAATTGCAGAGTAATGTCAAATGCATTAGTCCTGTCTTCTGTGGACATCAGGGCTATGGACTTTTTAATGTAACTACGTATCTGGAAATATATGAATAATGGAATTTTAAATTGTGGAAAACTTTCGCAGAGATGCGAGTATGTATAAACCTGGCGGGTATCTCGGTCAATCAATTGATATAACAACCTGATCCCTCCGTCTGATAGGGTAGTTAGTGTGGCGCGTGCCGCAGTCCCACCAAAGTCTGGGTTATGAGCTAGAGGAAGAAACGTCGTGTTATAGCTGGATATACCCATCCTCGAACGTGCCTGCCTCCAAGCCGCACAAGTCGAGGTCAATAATATATTATTTTTAACCAAGGATGGAAGGGCCGATGGACGCATGTGTAGCAAGCTGACAAGAGAGAGCCCAGGGCAGAAAGCCTGTTCTAAGCCTGTGTTAGCAAAGGACTCAGTCTTATGTATCCAATCGATGGCATATCTATAGTTCGCCGCCAGCATGTAACTTCTGATACAAGGTAAGTTAACCCCCCCCCCCCCCAATTTTTGTGATTGGCTCAATTTAAACAAGGAGATTCTGGGGTTTTTTTTGCGCCCAAATAAATTCACTAAAGGCTTTGTTTAGAGTTTTTATATCTGCTTCAGTTATTAGTAGGGGCAGCATCTGAATAGGGTACAGCAGTCTCGGGAAGGAGATCATTTTGATTAATTGGCAGCGTCCTAAATAGGACAGGGGCAGATGTTTCCACGCCTGAAAGTCCGTTAACATACGTGTTATAATTCGTGGAAAGTTAAATCTGTATAAATCAGATGGGTTAACGGGTATCTGGAGACCGAGATATGTAATTGATCGACTCGCCCATCGGAAGGGGAACTGAGAGTTCCATCCATGTGTGGCCTTTGAATGCAAAGCCAGGGCTTCCGTCTTAGATTTATTAATTTTAAACCCTGAAATCAATTCAAATGTCGCCAACAATGATATCAGACTAGGAAATGCAAACTGAGGGTTCGAAAAGTATAATAACAAGTCATCTGCATAAGCTGTGACCTTAAGGTTATGACTATCAATTTCAATCCCATGCCAGTCAGAGTTCAAATGACAATGTCTGATGAGTGGATCTAGTGCTAGGTCAAAAAGGAGTGGGGATAGGGGGCACCCCTGTCTCGTGCCTCTATGAAGTGTAAACGTGTCTGTGTTCAATCCATTCACTGTAATGAACGCAGAAGGTGAGTCATAGATAGTGCGGAAGAATTTGACGAAATCAGCTCCAAATCTCTGCCAGTGAAGCACCCTTAGCAAGTGAGACCATGACACGCGATCAAACGCTTTATCATCGTCACAGCTCACTATCAAGGAAGACCCACCCGGCGTCTGGGCCGATATGGTCAAAGCGGCAACTAGCTGTCTTATATTGTGCACTGACGTCCTCCCCTTTACAAAGCCGGTCTGTGATGGATGTAGTAATGTGGGTTACACCATTTGCAGCCTATGTGCCATTAATGTTGTCAAGATTTTAAAATCTTGGTTTAAAAGAGAGATGGGACGGTATGATTGAACCAAGGTAGGGTCTTTCCCTGGTTTCGGCAATACTATCATACGCGCTTGGTTAAAGGTGGGCGGGGCAGCATTGCCGGACATAATAGAGTTAAGTAGGGTCAAAAGATAAGGTGTAATGTGGGGTTGCAGTAATTTGTAATACTCTGCGCTCAGACCGTCTGGGCCTGGAGATTTTCCATTAGCCAATTGTTTGATTACCGTCGTTAGTTCCAATTCAGTAATAGGGGCCATAAGGGAGTTTTGATCCTCTGCTGTCAGTGTGGGGGACCCTACTGATCTCAAGAAGTTCATGCCGCTAATAGCGTCATCTGGCGGAGCCGTATATAAATCTTTGTAGTAAGATAAGAAGGAGTCAGCTATTACTGCTGGGTCAGAAGATATTTGGGTATGTGCTTGAAGAGTGAGAATGTGCGAAGTGGGGCGCTGACTACGAACTACATTCGCCAGAAGTTTGCCGGCTTTATTTCCCCACCTAAAGTATTTATGTTTTTGAAAATCTAAAGCGTATTGGGCTCTCTCTGTACAGAGGGTATCATACAAATGTTTAGTCTCTATATAGATCCTGCGAGTATCCTCTGTCGGGGAAGCCAACAGCGTGGCATAAGAATTTGTTAATGTCAGGCCGAGGTCACGAGACCTTTGATTAAGGCGCTTACGCTTAGCAGCGACATATGCTATGATATATCCTCGCACTACCGGCTTGGAGGCAGACCAAAAGAGGCCAATGTCCTCTGTGTGTTGTGCGTTGTCTTTAGTATAGTTAAGGAAGTTAGTCTCTAAATATGACTTAAATTCAGGGGAATTGTATAAGTGGGAGGGAAATCTCCAGTTATAGGAGGTCTGTTTAGGAGATTTCAACTCAAGTGTGAACCATGTAGGTGCGTGGTCAGAAATGGCAATATTTTCTACTCTGGAGTCATCCAACCTGGAAAGCAGTCTTGCTGGGAACAGCCAGTAATCTATTCTAGTTGACGTGGCATGTGGGTGAGAGTAGAACGTGTATTCTCGACTAATAGGGTGCTGGTGTCGCCATGGGTCTATTAAATGAAATGAAGACAATAGAAATTGCAACGATGCTGGAATAGAGTAACTGTGCCCACTAAATGCACCAGACCTGTCCAGAGCTGGCTGTAAGGTTGAGTTAAAATCGCCTCCGATGATTAGATGACCCTCGGCCCACTCCTGAAGTCGAACATAAATGTCTGTAAAAAAGGCATTATGGTCCGAGTTCGGTGCATATATGGTCACTAAGGTGTATAACTCCCCCTCTAATTGTACTTTTAAAAATAAGAATCGACCCTCCTCATCCTCCAGGGTGTCTAATATGTTGTATCTAAGGGATTTACGGAATATAATCACTACCCCTCGCTTCTTGGAGGTAAACGATGCAGTGTTAAAGCCCTGAATCCAGTTATCTCTAAGCACATTGGGATCTCCCAACCTCCAGTGGGTTTCTTGCAACATCGCCACATCCGGTCGCAGGCGTTTGAGGTGTTGCAATATCTTTCTTCTTTTAATCGGAGTATTAAGACCCTCCACGTTCCAAGTAAGGAATTTTAGACTCGTCTTAATCTCTGTAGAGGCCGCCATTTTAGTGTCAAATCTAACCTATACCCGTCCTTTCGGACACATGAAACAGTGGTAGACTAAATCGTGGGGCTCCCCATATCCCAGCGAGTAGGGAAACCCAACCCAAGGCAGGGGTAATTGACCTGTGTCTTAGCATTAATAACAATAGCGTTTGTAAACTTTGTGTTACAGTATATCCATTTTTCACATTTTTGTGAACCTAGAACAGTGGTCCTAAGGACTCACTATAAACCATTAGTATAACTCCGATTAGAGTAATGAGAGGGGGGTGAAAGAGGGGGGAGGGCAATAAGAAAAAAAAGGACATAGAGATGGGGGAGAGGGGAAAGGGCGGAAAGGCTCTGTGATTTTCAAATTCTAAAACAGGTGATACTGTGTGAAACAACATGTAATGAGCAATAGTGATCAGCCATACATTACCAATCACGACCTCCATAAGGGAGATGATACAGATGTTAAGCCTATGAGGACGTTTATGATCAGTCTCTGTCATTGGAGGCAGATGAAGAGTGACTTCGTATAGATTCTGCAAATGTTTTTGCTTCCGAGGGTGAGTCGAACAGGTACGTTTTGCCGTTATGTTGAGCACGTAATTTCGCAGGGTAGAGAAGAGTGAATCGTATGCCCTCATCAAACAGGATCTTACAGGTGGGAGAAAATTCTCTCCTTTTCATGGCCACGCCATAAGAGAAGTCCTGGAACAGGAGTAACTTGTCTCCCTGATAGAAAAGTTCCTGAGCTTTGCGATACGCGTCCATCACTTTGACTTTGTCTGTGTAGTTGAGAAATTTGAATATGACCGGTCTAGGTCTACGGCAGTCTGTCTGGAAATCAGGACCAACTCTGTGCGCCCGTTCTATTGCCAAAGTTTCATCATTTTTCAAGCAGCCCAACTCGAGCGGCAACCAGGAGGAGACCAGCGCCATCAATTCTTTAGGTCTAACGGATTCTGGTAAGCCAATCATATGGAGATTATTTCGACGATTGCGATTTTCTAAATCTTCTAGCTTCTCCTGTATCGCAGTGATGGAAGACGCTTGGGACTCAATTACAGAGCGGGCATTGGTCAAGTCGTCCTCTAGGTTCGAGACCCGTTGTTCTACTTCATCTATTCGTGTACTATGTTCCTTTAGCTGTGTCATGGTGGAATCGATAGCTTCCTTCAACCCCGCGAGTTTCTTGTCTAACAGCGGTGACAATATATCAGAGATTTCCTGTGCCCTGGCCACGGCATCCATGGTGTATCTCGCAGGATCTGTTACGCCATCTAGGACACTAGCGTTAGGTGATGAAGGTGGTGAATTAGCAGAAGCTGAAGCAGATGCTCTGGTGTCTTTAGTTTTTGCTGGTGCAGAGCCTCGTCCCCCTCTCTGAGGTTTGGCCACATGTTTATCCATATCTGCGCAGTATTGGAGTGTTTCAGCGAGAAACTAGATATATTAAGGTATCCTGCCCTGCAGGGAGTATAGGTAGATGTGCAGTCACTGAGTAGGAGATAGTGACGCCTGAGGATGCGTAGGCTGTGAGTAGCGGCTACTGGTTTATGTACTAGAGGCCGTCGTTTGCAGGGACTAAGGTGGCACTGACCAACTCCTGTTAATAGCCTAGGATGGGTCCAGGTGTCCGCTGATCTGAGGGGGCGCAGTATGGCATGTGCAGGCCTGTCTTCCTGTCAGTCGTGGCAGTGGAATGAGTGTAGAGCCCAACGTGGTGCACTCACCCCTTTACAGGTCTCCTCCGGCCACCCTCTCTCCTCAGACGCTTATCCGTGGCTTCTTCCGGCTGTGTCCTCCTCCGCCAGCGGTAGCCGTACAGGACTCTGCGAGCCGTGGGGGGGAAGGGTCGAGGTGCTGCTCTGTCAGTGATGGTAGCGGGGGGGGGGGGGAGGGAGCCCAGCGCTGCGTTCTTACCCCTTTACAGGTCTCCCCAGGCCGCGTCCTTTTCTCAGACGCGTATGTGCGGCGTCTTCCGGCCGTGCTCCCCGCCGTCAGCAGTATTGGTACAGGGCTCGATGTGATGCAGGCCGAGCGGGGCCCTTAGCCGCAGCTGCCTCTGACAGAGAGTCGGGACGAGGGGGGAAGGTTAGAGGTGTCCGGCCACAGCCAAGATGGCGGCCGCAGGCAGCATGCGCCACAGCTGGTGCTTAGACTCCGGTGAAGAGGGCGGTGGGGAGCCGGGAGATGGTCTCCTCTTGCCCACCAGTATCTCCGCTGGCCCCTGGTGTATTTTCGAGGCGCAGGTCCCGGTATGTGGCCCCCAAATCAAATTCAGGGTATCAGGAAACGGAGAGCTCTCCTAAAAAGCGGCCAGCAGGGGGTCCGCCCACCGGAAGTCATGTGCTTTATTTTTAATTAAGGGGCTGATTCATTTCTCCTTTGCTTGGGTTTGATAAAGGTTCACGCACGGAAATGCTATACGTTTTAGCTTAACTTCTTATTCTTCACCTATATATTATTGCAACCAAAAACAAGGACACAAAACATCTTATTATATTCTGTCTGCCTGATCTTTTCCCTTACATATGATTCAAATCTATTGCCTTAATCTGTTAGCCAGAGCCGTTTCTAGACACTATGGTACCCAGTGCAAAATGCGCTTCCCCCCCACCCACCTCCTCCTTTCACCTTGGATATTTTCAAAATGTATGTTACCTCCCAACTGTTGGGAAGCAGTGGGGAGAGCCTTCGCGCATGCCAAAGCGCACCACAAAGGCAGCATGACCAAACAGCAGAGGGCATGGCCTTGTGACAGGACTATTTTACACCCCAGTTTTGCACCCTGCACCCCCACACATTGACCATCACAGTAAAAAAACAAAAACACACATATTGTCCCAATAGTAAATTAATACTCACTGACCCACGTAGGAAAAACAAACACATTGGCCCTTATTGCAAATAAACAAATCACATTGGCCCCCACAGAAAAAAATAAAACACATTAGTTGCCCCAGCCCCCACATTTGACTTACATGACCTGTCTGTACCACTGCAGAGGAGAAGACCTTAGTTCCTCCCTTGCCCTCAGCCACAGCAGCTGTGCAGCCTCACTGATGCAAAGGCTGCACTGTACTGGTGGGATGGTGTTTGGCTGGGTAACCCATGATGTCCCACCACCGCAGGACCATAGGTCACGGCTCAGGTCGTCTCTGAGTTGCCTGGAAAAGCCCAGTGCTGCCCGAAGTTATTTTGCTCTGGTGGCCAGTGGCAGCAGGAGTTGAAGCGCCTGCCCCTAGAAATGACTCTGCTGTTAACCACAGTTTATTGGGCGAAAAGATTCTTTTTGGCACTGAGGCTTTACTCACCCCTATGCTGAACCTATTTTGCAGCTTTTTGGGCAGGACACCTTCACTAACAATAATTGTAATTTGCTTATGAAGCACCCACACAAATTATACATTGTTCTTTTCAGCAGACTTTGAACTTTCTGAAAATGACATTTGTTTGCTTGAACCTGACTCAGCAAAGAACTGAATGACAAGAAAGTGAACTTAAACTGTATGTGTATATTTCATTAAGCACCTCCAAGAAATACTTTGTAGTATCCTACTTTCTCTTACATCCTAGAGGATGCTGGGGACTCCGTAAGGACCATGGGGTATAGACGGGCTCCGCAGGAGACATGGGCACTCTAAAGACTTTAGATGGGTGTGCACTGGCTCCTCCGTCTATGCCCTTCCTCCAGACCTCAGTTAGATCCTGTGCCCAGAGGAGACTGGGTGCACTGCAGGGGAGCTCTACTGAGTTTCTCTGAAAAAATACATTTTGTTAGGTTTTTTATTTTCAGGGAGCACTGCTGGCAACAGGCTCCCTGCATCGTGGGACTGAGGGGAGAGAAGCAGACCTACTTAAATGATAGGCTCTGCTTCTTAGGCTACTGGACACCATTAGCTCCAGAGGGTCGGAACGCAGGTCTCACCCTCGCCGTTCGTCCCGGAGCCGCACCGCCGTCGTCCTCACAGATCCGGAAGATAGAAGCCGGGTGAGTATGAGAAGATAGAAGACTTCAAAGGCGGCAGAAGACTTCTGATCTTCTATGAGGTAACGCGCAGCGGTAACGCTGCGCTCCATTGCTCCCAACACACACACACACACACACACACACACACTGGCGGCACTGTATGGGTGCAGGGCGCAGGGGGGGCGCCCTGGGCAGCAATTATTAACCCTCTGGGGACACTGGCATAGATATAAAGATTTGAGCGGGATCGAAGCCCGGCGGTAAGGGGGCGGAGCTTGATTCCTCAGCACTAACCAGCGCCATTTTCTCCACAGCACGCTGCAGAGAAGCTGGCTCCCCGGACTCTCCCCTGCTGAACACAAGTACAGAGGGCAAAAAAGAGGGGGGGGGGCACATTTAATTGGCGCAGTGAGTATATTTATAAAAGCGCTGTACTGACTGGGATTTATTCCAGTGTCCGGTGGCGCTAGGTGTGTGCTGGCATACTCTCTCCCTGTCTCTCCAAAGGGCCTTATTGGGGGACTGTCTCTCTCTCTCTCTCTCTCTCTCTCTCTCTCTCTCTCTCTCTATATATATATATATATACCTGAGTGTGTGGGGATGTCGGTACGTGTGTGTCGGCATGTCTGAAGCGGAAGGCTCATCTAAGGAGGAGGTGGAGCAGATGATTGTGGTGTCTCCGTTGGCGACGCCGACACCTGATTGGCTGGATATGTGGAATGTTTTAAATGCAAATGTGTCTTTATTACCTAAGAGAATGGACAAAGCAGAGTCAAGAGAAAAGACAGGGAGTCAATCCATGGCTTTGGCTGTATCATAGGGCCCTCCAGGGTCTCAGAAACTTCCCCTGTCCCAAGTAGCAGACACTGATACCGACCTGGATTCTGACTCCAGTGTCGACTACGATGATGCGAGGTTACACCCAAGGGTGGCCAAAAGTATTCATTATATGATTATTGCAATAAAAGATGTTTTGCATTTCACAGATGACCCCTCTGTCCCTGACACGACGGTATGCATGTTTAAGGAAAAGAAACCTGAGGTAACCTTTCCCCCATCTCATGAGCTGAACGAGTTATTTGAAAAGGCTTGGGAAACTCCAGACAAGAAACTGCAGATTCCCAAGAGAATTCTTATGGCGTATCCTTTTCCTGCACAGGACAGGTTACGGTGGGAATCCTCGCCCAGGGTGGACAAGGCTTTAACGCGCTTGTCCAAAAAGGTGGCGTTACCGTCTCCAGACACGGCAGCCCTCAAGGATCCTGCTGATCGCAGACAGGAAACTACCTTAAAATCAATTTATGCACATACGGTGCCTTGCTCAGACCGGCAATAGCGTCGGCTTGGGTTTGTAGCGCTGTAGCAGCTTGGGCAGATACCTTGTCATCTGACATTGATACCCTAGATAGGGATAGCATTTTATTGACCTTAGGTCACATTAAAGACGCAGTCTTATGTATGAGAGATGCTTCGAGAGACGTTGGGCTGTTAGGTTCGAGAGCCAACGCCATGGCGATTTCTGCTAGGCGAGCCCTGTGGACCCGCCAATGGACGGGTGATGCCGACTCAAAGACACATATGGAAGTTTTGCCTTACAAGGGTGAGGTTTTATTTGGGGAAGGTCTCGCGGACCTGGTTTCCACAGCTACCGCGGGTAAATCTACTTTTTTACCTTATGTTCCCCCACAGCAAAAGAAAACACCACAATATCAGATGCAGTCCTTTCGGTCGCATAAGTCCAGAAGAGGTCGGGGCTCTTCCTTCCTCGCCTGAGGTAAGGGTAGAGGGAAAAGAATGCCTGCTACGGCTAGTTCCCAGGAGCAGAAGTCCTCCCCGGCTTCTACTAAATCAACCGCATGACGCTGGGGCTCCTCTGAGGGGAGTCCGCGCCGGGTTCAGTCAGACGTGGATCCTTGGGCGATGGAAATTGTATCCCAAGGCTACAAGTTGGAATTCGAAGACGTGCCTCCTCGCCGATTTTTCAAATCGGCTTTACCGGCTTCTCCCCCAGAAAGGGAGATAGTTTTAGCTGTAATTCAAAAACTGTGTCGACAACAAGTGATTGTCAAGGTTCCCCTAGTGCAACAGGGGAAGGGGTACTATTCAACCCTGTTTGTGGTCCCGAAACCGGATGGCTCGGTCAAACCCATTCTAAATCTAAAATCCCTAAACCTGTACTTGAAAACGTTCAAATTCAAGATGGAATCACTCCGGACAGTTATTTCCAGCCTGGAAGGGGGGGATTTTATGGTGTCACTAGACATAAAGGATGCATACCTTCATGTCCCCATATATCCCCCTCATCAGGCATACCTGAGATTCGCTGTACAGGACTGTCATTACCAGTTTCAGACCTTGCCGTTTGGGTTTTCCACGGCCCCGAGGATTTTGACCAAGGTAATGGAGGAAATGATGGTGCTCCTGCGCAGACAGGGAGTCACAATTATCCCGTACTTGGACGATCTCCTGATAAAAGCGAGATCGAGAGATCAATTGCAGAAAAGCGTGTTGCTCTCCGTGAGAGTACTGCAGCAGCATGGATGGATTCTAAATCTACCAAAGTCACAGTTGATTCCGACGACTCGGCTATCTATCTTAGGCATGATTCTGGACACAGAACAAAAGAGGGTTTTTCTCCCGATGGAAAAAGCCCAGGAACTCCAGAACATGGTCAGAGACCTGTTAAAACCGAAAAAAGTGTCAGTCCATCAATGCACTCGAGTACTGGGAAAAATGGTGGCGACCTACGAGGCCATCCCCTTCGGCAGGTTCCATGCAAGGACGTTTCAGTGGGACCTTCTGGACAAGTGGTCGGGTTCCCATCTACAAATACATCAGAAAATAAGCCTGTCCCCCAGGGCCAGGGTGTCTCTCCTGTGGTGGCTGCAGAGTGCTCACCTTCTCGAAGGTCGCAGGTTCGGCATTCAAGACTGGGTTCTGGTGACCACGGTCGCGAGCCTCCGTGGATGGGGAGCAGTCACACAAGGAAGAAATTTTCAGGGACTATGGTCAAGCCAGGAGGCTTGTCTACACATCAACGTACTGGAATTGAGGGCCATATACAACGGCCTACGACAAGCGGAGAATATTCTTCGCGACCTACCGGTTCTGATTCAATCAGAAAACGTCACAGCTGTGGCTCATGTAAACTGCCAAGGCGGGACAAGGAGCAGAGTGGCAATGGCGGAAGCCACCAGGATTCTTCGCTGGGCGGAAAATCACGCAAGCGCTCTGTCAGCAGTCTTCATTCCGGGAGTGGACAACTGGGAAGCAGACTTCCTCAGCAGACACGATCTCCATCCAGGAGAGTGGGGACTTCATCAAGAGATAACAAGTCAGTGGGGACTTCCACAAATAGACATGATGGCGTCACACCTCAACAAGAAGCTTCGGAGGTATTGTGCCAGGTCAAGGGACCCTCAGGCAGTAGCGGTGGATGCCCTGGTAACACCATGGGTGTTTCAGTCGGTCTATGTGTTCCCTCCTCTTCCGCTCATCTCAAAAATACTGAGAATCATAAGACGAAAAAGAGTGCAGACAATACTCATTGTTCCGGATTGGCCTCGAAGGGCCTGGTATTCAGATCTTCAGGAAATGCTCACAGAAGATCCGTGGCCTCTTCCTCTCAGGGAAGACCTATTGCAGCAGGGGCCCTGCGTGTTCCAAGACTTACCGCGGTTACGTTTGACGGCATGGCGGTTGAACACCAAATCCTAGCGGGGAAAGGTATTCCGGAGGAAGTCATCCCTACTCTGATTAAGGCTAGGAAGGAGGTGACGGCGAAACATTATCATCGCATCTGGAGGAAGTATGTATCTTGGTGTGAAGCCAAGAATGCTCCTACTGAAGATTTCCATCTGTGCCGTTTTCTCCACTTTCTACAGACAGGAGTGGATATGGGCCTAAAGTTAGGCTCCATTAAGGTACAGATTTCGGCCCTATCATTATTCTTTCATAAGGAATTGGCTTCTCTCCCAGAAGTCCAGACTTTTGTAAAGGGAGTGCTGCACATCCAGCCTCCTTTTGTGCCCCCAGTGGCACCATAGGACCTTAACGTGGTGTTCTAGTTCCTAAAATCTCACTGGTTTGAGCCTCTTCAAACGGTGGATTTAAAATTTCTCACTTGGAAGGTGGTCATGTTGTTGGCCTTGGCATCTGCAAGGCGGGTGTCCGAATTGGCGGCTTTGTCTCACAAGAGCCCCTATCTGATGTTCCATGTGGATAGAGCAGAATTAAGGACTCATCCTCAATTTTTGCCTAAGGTGGTTTCATCTTTTCATATGAACCAACCTATCGTGGTGCCTGTGGCTACGGGTGACTTGGAGGATTCCAAGTGCCTTGATGTAGTCAGGGCCTTAAAAATTTATGTAGCCAGGACGGCTCGGGTTAGGAAAACAGAGGCACTGCAGACTATTGCTCGCTGGATCTGTAACTCGATTCAGCAGGCTCATTCTACGGCTGGATTGCCGTTACCAAATTCGGTAAAGGCCCATTCCACTAGGAAGGTGGGCTCTTCTTGGGCGGCTGCCCGAGGCGTCTCGGCATTACAGCTTTGCCGAGTGACGACTTGGTCGGGTTCAAACACTTTTGTAAATTCTACAAGTTTGATACCTTGGCTGAGGAGGACCTCATGTTTGCTCAATCGGTGCTGCAGAGTGATCCGCACTCTCCCGCCCGGTCTGGAGCTTTGGTATAATCCCCATGGTCCTTACGGAGTCCCCAGCATCCTCTAGGACGTAAGAGAAAATAAGATTTTAAACCTACCGGTAAATATTTTTCTCCTAGTCCGTAGAGGATGCTGGGCGCCCGTCCCAGTGCGGACTAAATTTTGCAAGACTTGTATATAGTTATTGCTTACATAAGGGTTATGTTACAGTTTTGATCAGTCTCGGGCTGATGCTGTTTTGTTTCATACTGTTAACTGGTTCGTATGTTCCAAGTTATACGGTGTGGATGGTGTGGGCTGGTATGTATCTTGCCCTCAAAAATCCTTTCCTCGTATTGTCCGTCTCCTCTGGGCACAGTTCTCTAACTGAGGTCTGGAGGAGGGGCATAGAGGGGAGGAGCCAGTGCACACCCATCTAAAGTCTTTAGAGTGCCCATGTCTCCTGCGGCGCCCGTTTATACCCCATGGTCCTTACGGAGTCCCCAGCATCCTCTACGGACTAGGAGAAAAAGATTTACCGGTAGGTTTAAAATCTTATTTTCTTTGGCACCTATACCTTTCCAAAATAGGAAGGAGCAGGATTCTACCTTTTGGTTTTATAATAAAATGTGAATATAATACTTTTTTTTGCTGGTTTTCATGGTCTTAAATGGAAAGCATAACGTTTAGCAATATTATGCTCAGACAATGATTTCTGAGGGGGTCACATCAATTGAAATAGAATTACCTCTTTCAAAAGAGGGTGATCTAAGTCTGTAGGTGCCAGGATGGAGGAGAATGAGCACTGGAGTTAGTTTTGGCCATTGCAGACAAGGGGGATCATTTATGCGCTCTAAAAATTGTTTCGGACAAAAACACATTGGGGGGAATTCAGTTGTGCCTTGCGCCCCTGCTGGCCATCAATAGTAACCACAGCAGTCACATTTTTTCTCATAGCCTCCGAAGGAGAGAGAAAAATGTGTGAAAAGTCCGTAGTCTGAATGCCCAAATCTGGACTCTTTGCAAGGCTAAACCCGGTGCTTTCAGTCGCGTTCTGTGCTAATGGGCAGTTGATTACAACAACAATTAAATTGCTCTGATAGATGCCCATTACTATAGACAGGCAGCAGGGGACACAATTGAATCCCCCTCCCCCTCCATAGGGGTACATTTACTAAAGCTTCTAAAAATGAAAAGTGGCATTGCCCATAGCAACCAATCAGATTCTCTATTGCATCCTAGAAAATGACATACTGTGGTTGCTATGGGTAACATCACAATTTTTCATTTTAAGAAGCTTTAGTAAATTTACGCCAAAGAACTTGTGTGTCATGGACCGGGAGCTCTGGAACTTATGTGTCCGGACACTGTGGTGGGGGCCTTCCGGGGGAGGTGCAGGCTGCTGGCGGCGGGTGCTTAGTGCAGGCATGCTGGTGGGGTCCACTGGGAGCAGGAGTTCGGATGGTACAGGGGGGCAAAGATGCTGGGAGCCAATCGGATGTCACCTACAGGTATTTAGGTGGTGTCCTTTTGGTAGGAGATTGCCAGTGCAATGTCTTACACACAGTCACTGTGTGGCTAGTTCTCTGTGCTCCTCCTCAGTGTTGGTCTAGCATCCAGCTTCTTGCTAATCGCCATCCCAAGTGCCAGTTTATCATTATTGCTTTGCCACATACCTTGCTGTTGCTCCCGCCAGACTGCAAAGGTTGCTCATTTCTCAGAGTCTAACCTACACTCACGTCTCAGCTGCTGTGGTGATCAAATCCACCGGAAGCTCCCGCCTAGGCTGGATCACGGTAGCTGATCTCCGGGTCTCTGTCCTGTCCAGCCTCCGGTTTCCAAGTACTCTGTCATTTATACTGAAAGCTCCTTTGTCATCCTCATCTTAATAAAACTAGAAGTGCTTTTATCCGTCCGGCTTGGCTCTTATTCAAAGAAACCGTACGTTTCGATTCTTAGACGCCCGATCCGGATCAACAAGCTGCCCCAAGTATGACACAGCAATAACTACACGGACCTATGTGTTTTTACTGCTAGATTCGTGAAAATTAGCTAGTTATCTGGGATTAATTTTTCGAGCAGCCTGCTGAGGTCCCAAAAAAATGATCCCCAATAAATGCTGCTGGTTCCTGCACTACTGGCCTAATTGGATAGCCCGGGGGGTCAATTAGCCAGCTGCAAATTTCTACAGCTAATTGAATTCCCCTCAAGGAGGTAAAAAAAGGTTAAGACCACTGCAATTCCATAATGGTCTGCATATTTAATATCATTGTACATTATGTATTTGTATCATGATCCCTCTCATTGAACAAAGCATACAGTGTATAGTATGTTGGTGCTTTCTAAATAATGATGATAATAATAATGGATTAATGGTTGAATTTACTGTATAATTTCAACGCAGATCTGAGTAGTTCGTAGTCATTTGAATATTTAGCTATTGTTAGTTCTTCTGTACCATGTGGTATGTACACTACACGGTCAAAAGCATGAGGATATCCTTTCTAATTAGTGTGGTTAGCTATTTCAGCAGCATACATTACTAACAGATAAAATCAATTATACAGCCGTGAAGTTCCAAACATTCACAATAGAATAGGTTTTATTGAAGAGCTCAGTGACTTTCAATTTGACACAACCATAGGATGGAATGGATGGCGGCAGTGGCGTAAGTTCGTCCCAGTTGCCTGGAAGCAAGATAAATGTTGGTGCCCCCCTATTTCCTATATTAAGATAAGTGTGTGTGTGTGTGTGTGTGTGTGTGTGGAGTGTTCTGAAATAAATGTATATACTGTATTTATACATTTAATTGTCTTTTATTTTAAATCACACATTTCTTAGCAGTCATACCCAGGACTGGAACCCATGACCTGTTACACTGACAGCAGACACTTTACTGATGGAGTTATTTGCTCATGTAGAGGAAGCATGAGAATTCTAACTATATGAAGTTACGTGTAATTGTCAGAGAAGTATCTTCATATAGTTAAAATTCTCATATTTCCTATACAGGAGCAAACCACTTCATCAGTAAGGTGTCTGCTTCCAGTGTAATAGGTTGTGGTTTCTAATCCTGGCTATGACACTTGTAAAATGTGTATATTCCGTATGATAAAGAGGGTGTGATTTGTAAAGTGCAGGGACCAGTGAGGAAGTCGGCCACTGAAAAGATAGCGGCAGCTACTGTATCAATTAACTTAATTCAATGAAGTCACAGAATGGGAGGAGAGGTGCCCCCCTTCAGAGCAGGAGCCCGGCGGCAGATGATTCCGTTGCCTCCCAGAGTTCTGCCTCTGGATGGCGGTCATTAGGTCGACATACATTGGGTCTATCACCTTTGGTTCACATGCATTAGGTCGACATGGCCATTAGGTCGACATGGAAAAAGGTAATTTTTTCATACATAACGATCCATGTGGACTACAATTGGGAACGGTAACCTGTGCTGAGCGCAGAGGTGGCGGAGCGAGGCACCATGCATGAAGTGCACTAATTGGGGTTCCCCGTCACTTTCAGAAGAAAACGACACCAAAAAAGTAAAAAAAAAACACCTCATGTCGACCTAGTGATCATGTCGACCTAATGCATGTCGACCAAACGTGGTCGACCCAATGTATGTCGACCTAACTCATGTCGCCCTAATGAACCTCACCCGGATGCCATTGTCCTGACAAGTACGTTTGTCAAATGTTTGCCCTGCTAGAGCTGCCCAGTTCAACTGTAAATGCTATTTTTGTGATGTGGAGCAACAGTAGCTTAGCCACAAAGCCGTAAATCACACAATGGGACCACCAAGAGCTGAAACGTGCCTAGTGTGTAAAGGCATATGTGTTCAGGTGCAACACTTACTACCAAGTTCTAAAATGGCTCGTAAGCACTAGAATTATTAAGACTGGCCCTCTAATAGTAATGTACAATGCCAAACTTCGGTTGGAGTGGGGTAAAGCAAAGAGACACTGGAGTGACCATTCACATCTCCCAGTCTAGTGGATTAATCTGGGCTTGACAGATGCAAGAAGAACACTTTGTGCATGAATGACAGTCTAGATAGCTGTATACTTCAAACTTTATGGGGAAGCTCCATTTCTGTTTCAGCATGATAGTGCACAAGGTCATGTTCTTCAAAAACTGGTTTGTGGAGTGTGGGTGTCGTGGACACCCACGAGGGGGAATAGTCCCTGTTGGTCGGCATGCCGACCATCAGGATAGTGAGCGGTCGGGATGGTGGAGGAGGTCATGTGACTGTCGGTCTCCCGACCGCCGGTCACATGTATACCACCCGTGTGAAAGAACCTGACTGGCCTGAACAGAACTCAGACCCTCACCCGATCAGTTTTAGCTCCAGTTACGCGGGAGAGCTTATCGCTCAACATTACTTTGCCTGACTTCACTAATTGTCTTGTGGCTGCATGAATGCAAGTTCCTCACAGTCATGTTCTGAAAACTATTGGAAATCCTTTGTTAGAAGAGTGGAGGCTATTATAGCAACAAGGGGATAGGGATGTGGTATGAGACAACTCTAAATAGGGATGCAGTTACAATCCAGACGGTTGGGATACCGGTGCACGAGATACCGACGCTGGAATCCCGACCGTTGAGACAGTGGAGTGGGTAAGTACTACGCTGGGGATGGTGTGGGGGGGGGGGATTAGGTTTAGGCAACCCTCTGGGGACTTAGGGTTAGGCTGGGGGGGTTTAGGGTTAGGCACCACCGGGAGGGGGTTAGGGTCAGGCTGGGGAGAGGGGGGGGGGGGGGCGGTTCGGTTTAGGCCACTTGGGGGACTTAGAGTTGGGGTGGTGGGGAGGGATTGGGTTAGGCGCCTAAAAGGGAGGGGTAGGATTAAACTACTTACCGCCCGGGGGTGCGAAATTAAATGTAGACATCGCGCCCGACCAGAGCTAAAATTGCATAGCCCTGTTTGGGTGCCATCTAGTGGCTGCCAGTGGATAAACATTTGAATCTCACCCTATGTATTATTGTAGGGTTCAGTGTGATTTACCTGCAGCCGGGATGCTGGCCATCAATATACCGACAGCGGCATCACGGCCGCCAGTATGCAGGCAGTGGGGTGAGCACAAAGAGTCCCCTTGCAGGCTTGCTGCGCTCGCCGTGCTGCAGGATTGGTGACTCACTGTGCTCGCCACAGGTTCTAGTCCTACTCTGTGGGTGTCGTGGACACTCATGAGTGGGAATAGTCCTGTTGTGCCGGTATTCCAGCTGCCGGCATTGCCAGCTGTCTGGATTCCAGCATAGGTATCCTGACCGCCAGGATCCCGACAGCTGGCAAATTAAACATATATACCTTCATATGGATTAACTGCTTGGTCAGTTGATTAAAGACCTAAGTATATGCCTCTGAAAAGTATATAATGGGGCTTCTTAATCCCCTGGGGGTTAATTTACTAAGATGGGAGTTTTATTTAAGATGGGATGTTACCCATAGCAACCAATCAGATTCTACTTCTCATTTATCTAGCACCTTCTAGAAGATAATACCTGGAATCTGATTGGTTGCTATAGACAACATCCCATCTTAAATAGAACTCCCATCTTAGTAAATTTACCCTCTGGTGTCTTATTACCATTTCAGAACAGGGTATGAATGTGAATGTAGTGATTGTCGGAGCAATTTTGCCTTTTCAGAACAAAGGAATTCCAGAAGACATATCACCACTTTGTCCTTCTTGCAGGAGCTTGTCAAGGACATGCTATGTCCAAGCAAGAGAGATCAAGGATGTTATTGTGCAGGCTGATGAAATATTGGTGCCATAAAGTAGTAAAGGTGCATTCTGTAAGGCAGGACCTGAGAAATCCCAGGTACCCGGGTGCATGGTCTCTAGATTTTGCTGCCTGTCTACCAGATTATGCAGGGAGGAAGCAAATACTCTTCAGCACCAGCGGGGATTTATGGGCGTGCCTGTATTGCAGCGCCCGTTTCATGCATGTGCTGAGTTTCCGCCCTTGACTGTAATGACTGCCATGCTTTGCCTGTCCCAGCCTGTGCTGTCTGCTGTTTTCAAACTCCGGCTGCATAGAGCTTTTTGATATGAGGGTCTATGCATGGCCGGGTATTGCGTCTTTGTAGCGGGTAGTGATGGGGCCACAGGGTGGGGCGATCGTTTTTTCTAGTGGGGTGGCTGCAGAGAGGTGGTTTACCCCCTCAGTTGTGTGTCCGTAGGCATTGGTTGCCAAGGGGGAGGGGGGGGGGGATGTGTTAGCTGCTTATTAATTTTGGGGGGGATGTTGTTTGGTGGGGGTACCCCCTTAGTTGAGTTTCAGTTTTTTGTTTTTTTGGGGGGATGGGGGGTGGCTTCGGTGGTCTGGCTCCTATACATTCATCCTAGCTCTTAGATTTAAGAAAAAAATTGTCAAGCCCTGCTGTAAGGGTAATGGCGACCCCCTAGGCACATGGACTCAGGCCGCACCAGTCGATGTTTGTAAAGCAACAGGATAATCATTCTTGCGTTACCAGACATGGGGCCTAATTCAGAGTTGATCGCAGCAGCAAATTTGTTAGCAGTTGGGCAAAATCATGTGCAGTGCAGGGGGTGGGGGCAGATATAACATGTAGAGAGAGTTAGATTTGGGGTGGGGTGTGATCAAACTGAAATCTAAATTGCAGTGTAAAAATAAAGCAGCCAGTATTTACCCTGCACAGAAACAAAATAACCCACCCAAATCTAACTCTCTCTGCACAAGTTATATCTGCCCCCCCCCCCTGCAGTGCACATGGGGGTAATCCAAGTTGATCGCAGCAGGAAATTTTGTAGCAGTTGGGCAAAACCATGTGCACTGCAGGGGAGGCAGATGTAACATGTGCAGAGAGAGTTAGATTTGGGTGTGGTGTGTTCAATCTGCAATCTAAATTGCAGTGTAAAAATAAAGCAGCCAGTATTTACCCTGCACAGAAACAAAATAACCCACCCAAATCTAACTCTCTCTGCAAATGTTATATCTGCCTCCCCTGCAGTGCACATGGTTTTGCCCAACTGCTAAAAAATTTCCTGCTGCGATCAACTTGGAATTACCCCCATGGTTTTACCCAACTGCTAACAAATTTGCTGCTACAATCAGGTCTGAATTACCCCCATTATCTTCTGGCTGTAAAATCTTCTGTTAATCCTTCGATCAGTTTAATGAAGAAAAAAAATAATACATGTCATTTTTTGGGGCATTTTCGTTGCAATATTACTGTTTATGCTTCTGATTAACCTGCCTCCTTTTTAAATATTGCTTAAGCACATCGCATAAGTTATGGTTGACATGAAGTTTTAAAACGTGAATGAAATTCATTGAAATAATTTGTCATTTCTACAGTGTGGCTCCAGCTGAGGAAGTACCAGTGAAAGATGGCTCCGTAGATCTGTTAACTGCATGGACTGCTGTCCATTGGTTCGACACGGAGAAGTTTCTAAAGGAGGTAACAAGTTTGGATATTGCATAAAAGACAAAGCCTACTTGTTTTATTTCAGAAAATGATTGTTTATTTTTATGTCTTACACTGAGGTTATTGTGTCATAAATCAAAATGAATTATAATGTAATATAATAATAATGTGAACTGTTCGTGCTTGTTTTGTGTGCATCTTTTCCTGTATGTGCAAAAGGCAAGTATGTGTCCTTGTGTACGAGCCGATGCGTGTTTGCTTATGTACAAGCAGGCATCTCTTTTGCTGAACTCTAGATCATCACCAAGATATGCAGGTGTTTTTGAATTAAGCAGTAGTTACCAACATTGTGAGGCTACAACAGGGACTTCATGTGGATATTACGTTCACACTGCATATGCTGTTCTCACAATTCTATCCAACAAGTCATGAAGGAAAACATAGAAGCAATGGAGACGACTCACCCATTAGCAGCAAGATATTACATTCTGCACAGGAGAGGATGTAGTCATGTGACCGGCGGTCACACTACCGACGCCGGCATCCTGCCCCCTCACAAACCCGACGGTCGGCATGCCGACTGACAAGGACCGCTCCCACCCGTGGGTTTCCAAGCCCGCAGCGTAGCCCCGCAAGGGGATTTGTTGCGCTCTCTCCTGGTGTTGGTATGGTGACCGGCGGTCTCCCGACCCCAACCCGTCAGGAGGATGTAAAGAAACAAAATTTGTAAAGTAACGTGTGGACTATATAGAGAGTATCTAATTGGGTAGAATAGCTTATGGAGGTTATGTGGGTGGTTCTGGGATTTGTTAAGCTTGTCTGAGGAGATGAGTTTCCAGGGAATGCTTGAAGGTTTGGAGACTAGAGCAAAGACTTGGGAATGCATTCGGCAGAGTGGGTGCAACCAGAAAATAGTCCTGTAACCGTGAATGTGAGTAGGTAATGCGTGATCTACCAGAAGTGATAGGTGGATGTTGGTGAATCAGGAAAAGTTGGAACCATGCTTTTGTCACAATGACTATTTGCTATTTGTATATGTAAAAACATATTTCTGCTTCTACATTAACATGCTGCTTTAAACCATATGGTAATTGTAATTTGGTAATTGCAGGTTGATAGGGTCCTTAAGCCTCATGGATGTCTTGCTTTTTTCACCTACCTTCCTGAAGCGGAAGCTCATTACAAGAACAAAACAGAACAGATGTCAAAGATCTTTGCAGAGGTCAGAATTCCGAAACTGTTTTTCAATACATCAGATGGTTTTGTAATGATTAGCTACATACCAGATATATAAATGCTGATCTATTCCATTTCATCTAACCCTGTTCCTTTTCTGGTTTTAACATTTATCTGTCCATAAGCCTATTGTCCCACCTGATGGTAGGGGTTAATTCCAGCTTCTCTCCCGGCTTGTCCTTACCTCAGCTCTTTGATCACATTTGATTCAACTGATATGTAAAATCACTCTATATGAAGGTAAGTGGGTGCAGGTTATCTAATACATGGCGTTTTGTTATTGTAAAGCACTGGGGCAAAGCTCATAAGTGTTTATGTAAGGAGATTAATGTCACTGCCTTTCCTAGTGCTGTAGAAGACAAAACTGCTGTGAGTGCCAAGGGGATCCGTATGGGATCCCAGTGGTCAGGAGATCGACGCCGGGAGCCCGACATCCGGGATCCCAGCACTGTGCGCGGCGTGTCCCCGTGCGGCTTGCTGCATTCACCACGCTTCGGGCCCGGTGGTGACCTTCGGGCGCCACAGGGTTCTATTCCGCCTCGGGTGGTGGGGTGGACCAATACCCAAGTGGGGGAACCAGTCGGCTGTTGGCACTCCGACCGCCGTTATCGCAGCTTGTGTTGGGATTCCGGCGTCTATTGACCGCCGGGATCCCATACTATGTGGCTTCCCTGGACCTGCTGCTGAGTTGCCCGCTCTGTATTAATCTATGCTCTGTTTTTGTTTTGTCACCCTTATATTCACTTATCTCTATGTGCCTGAATCCTCAGTGTTAATCTCTGGATTACTATACACTTGGGTGCGTCTTCTCACTTTGCTGTTTAATATATGGGTGTAAATGTAAAAATCTATAAATAAACACGATTTAAAAGAATAGGCTATTGTATAAATCTTCCAATACACTTCATGGTATTCTAATCAGAAACCAACCAAATTCCCATCCCACTTAATCCTTTCCCCAATCATTACTTGTCATGGTCACCTAAAGACTTCTAATTTCATTCTTCTCTCACATATCTGATCTGTTTCTGTGGATTAAGTGTCCACCTGTGGATCCCTGGAGCGAATTTGTTTGTTGTTGGTTTTTGTACCTCAATACAGTCTTAGGCCAGTGATAAATTGTGCTTAGTTCCCATTCTAATTTTCTCTAACGTCCTAGTGGATGCTGGGGACTCCGTAAGGACCATGGGGAATAGACGGGGCTCCGCAGGAGACTGTGCACTCTAAGAAAGATTTAGTACTACTGGTGTGCACTGGCTCCTCCCTCTATGCCCCTCCTCCAGACCTCAGTTAGAATCTGTGCCCGGACAGAGCTGGGTGCATTTTAGTGAGCTCTCCTGAGCTTGCTAATAAGAAAGTATTTTAGTTAGGTTTTTTATTTTCAGAGAGCTTCTGCTGGCAACAGACTCTCTGCTACGTGGGACTGAGGGGAGAGAAGCAAACCTACTAACTGCGGATAGGTTGCGCTTCTTAGGCTACTGGACACCATTAGCTCCAGAGGGCTCGAACACAGGAACTTAACCTTGGTCGTCCGTTCCCGGAGCCGCGCCGCCGTCCCCCTCGCAGAGCCAGAAGACAGAAGCCGGCGGGTTGAAGCAAGAAGACGTCAAAATCGGCGGCAGAAGACTCCTGTCTTCATATGAGGTAGCGCACAGCACTGCAGCTGTGCGCCATTGCTCCCACACTAACCCACACACTCCGGTCACTGTAGGGTGCAGGGGGGGGGGGGCGACCTGGGCAGCAATTGAGTACCTCCTGGCAAAAAGCAGCATATATACAGCTGGGCACTGTAATATGCATGAGCCCCCGCCATTATTTTTATACAAAATCGCGGGACAGAAGCCCGCCGCTGAGGGGGCGGGGCTTCTTCCTCAGCACTCACCAGCGCCATTTTCTCTCCACAGCTCCGCTGAGAGGAAGCTCCCCAGGCTCTCCCCTGCAGACTCACGGTAGAAAGAGGGTAAAAAGAGAGGGGGGGCACATAAATTTAGCGCATTAATCATATATACAGCAGCTACTGGGTAAACACTAAGTTACTGTGTAATTCCTGGGTTATATAGCGCTGGGGTGTGTGCTGGCATACTCTCTCTCTGTCTCTCCAAAAGGCCTTGTGGGGGTCCTGTCCTCATATAGAGCATCCCCTGTGTGTGTGTGGTGTGTCGGTACGCTTGTGTCGACATGTTTGACGAGGAGGGCTATGTGGAGGCAGAGCAGGTGCAGATGAATGACGTGTCTCCGCCGACGGCGCCGACACCTGATTGGATGGATATGTGGAAGGTGTTAAATGATAATGTAAACTCCTTGCATAAAAGGTTGGATAAAGCTGAAACCTTGGGACAGTCGGGGTCTCAGCCCATGCCTGATCCTACAGCGCAGAGGCCGTCAGGGTCTAAGAAGCGCCCACTATCCCAAATTATTGACATAGATATCGACACGGATTCTGACTCCAGTGTCGATGGCGATGATGCAAAGTTGCAGCCTAAAATGGCTAAAGCCATCCGCTACATGATTATAGGTATGAAAGGATGTATTGCACATATCAGAGGTAAACCCTGTCCCTGACAAGAGGGTTTATATGTTTTGGGAGAAAAAGCAAGAGGTGACTTTTCCCCCTTCACATGAGTTAAATGAGTTATGTGAAAAAGCGTGGGATTCCCCTGATAGGAAAGTGCTGATTTCCAAAAGGTTACTTATGGCGTACCCTTTCCCGCCAACGGACAGGATGCGCTGGGAATCCTCCCCTAGGGTAGACAAAGCTCTGACACGCTTATCTAAGAAGGTGGCCCTGTCGTCACAGGATACGGCCTCCCTAAAGGATCCTGCGGATAGGAAGCAGGAAAGTATCCTGAAGTCTGTTTATACACATTCAGGTAAGCTACTGAGGCCGGCAATTGCGTCGGCCTGGATGTGTAGTGCTGTAGCAGCATGGACAGATAATCTGTCTGAGGAACTGGATACCTTGGACAAGGATACTATTTTACTGACCCTGGGGCATATAAAAGACGCTGTCCTATATATGAGGGATGCCCAGAGGGACATTTGCCTACTGGGCTCTAGAATAAATGCAATGTCAATTTCTGCCAGAAGGGTCCTGTGGACTCGGCAATGGACAGGTGATGCCGACTCCAAAAAGCACATGGAGGTTTTACCTTACAAGGGTGAGGAATTGTTTGGGGACGGTCTCTCGGACCTAGTTTCCACAGCTACGGCTGGGAAGTCAAATTTTTTGCCATATATTCCCTCACAGCCTAAGAAAGCACCGTATTACCAAATGCAGTCCTTTCGATCACAAAAAAGCAAGAAAGTCAGAGGTGCATCCTTTCTTGCCAGAGGCAGGGGTAGAGGAAAGAAGCTGCACCATACAGCTAGTTCCCAGGAACAGAAGTCCTCCCCGGCTTCCGCTAAATCCACCGCATGACGCTGGGGCTCCACAGGTGGAGCCAGGAGCGGTGGGGGCGCGTCTCCGAAATTTCAGCCACCAGTGGGTTCGCTCACAGGTGGATCCCTGGGCTATACAGATTGTGTCTCAGGGATACAAGCTGGAATTCGAAGTGATGCCCCCTCACCGTTACCTCAAATCGGCCCTGCCAGCTTCCCCCATGGAAAGGGAGGTAGTGTTAGCGGCAATTCACAAGTTATATCTCCAGCAGGTGGTGGTAAAGGTTCCCCTCCTTCAACAGGGGAAGGGGATACTATTCCACAATGTTTGTGGTACCGAAACCGGACGGTTCGGTCAGACCCATATTGAATTTAAAGTCCCTGAACATTTATCTGAAAAGATTCAAGTTCAAAATGGAATCGCTCAGAGCGGTCATTGCAAGCCTGGAAGAGGGGGATTTTATGGTGTCTCTGGACATCAAGGATGCTTACTTGCATGTCCCCATTTATCCACCTCATCAGGAGTACCTCAGATTTGTGGTACAGGACTGTCATTACCAATTCCAGACGTTGCCGTTTGGGCTCTCCACGGCACCGAGAATATTTACCAAGGTAATGGCGGAAGTGATGGTGCCCCTTCGAAAGCAAGGAGTCACAATTATCCCATACTTGGACGATCTCCTCATGAAGGCGAGGTCCAGAGAGCAGTTGCTGATCAGCGTAGCACACTCTCAGGAAGTGTTGCAACAGCACGGCTGGATTCTGAATATCCCAAAGTCGCAGCTGATTCCTACGACGTGTCTGCCCTTTCTGGGCATGATTCTGGACACAGACCAGAAGAAGGTGTTTCTCCCGGCGGAGAAGGCTCAGGAGCTCGTGACTCTAGTCAGAGACCTCTTAAAACCGAAACAGGTGTCGGTGCATCACTGCACGCGAGTCCTGGGAAAGATGGTGGCATCATACGAAGCCATTGCCTTCGGCAGGTTCCATGCGAGGATCTTTCAGTGGGATCTGTTGGACAAGTGGTCCGGATCGCATCTTCAGATGCATCGGCTGATCACCCTATCCCCCAGGGCCAGGGTGTCTCTTCTGTGGTGGCTGCAGAGTGCTCACCTTCTCGAGGGCCGCAGGTTCGGCATACAGGACTGGGTCCTGGTGACCACGGATGCGAGCCTCCGAGGATGGGGGGCAGTCACTCAGGGAAGAAACTTCCAAGGGTTGTGGTCAAGTCAGGAGGCTTGTCTGCACATAAATATCCTGGAACTAAGGGCCATATACAACGCCCTGAGCCAAGCGGAGCCTCTGCTTCGCAACCAACTGGTGCTGATTCAGTCAGACAACATCACCGCAGTGGCTCATGTAAACCGCCAGGGCGGCACAAGAAGCAGGGTGGCGATGGCGGAAGCCACCAGGATTCTTCGTTGGGCGGAGAATCACGTGCAAGCACTGTCAGCAGTGTTCATTCTGGGAGTGGACAACTGGGAAGCAGTCTTCCTCAGCAGGCACGACCTCCACCCGGGAGAGTGGGGACTTCATCAAGAAGTCTTCACGCAGATTACAAATCGATGGGAACTGCCACAGGTGGACATGATGGCATCCCGCCTCAACAAAAAGCTAAAAAGGTATTGTGCCAGATCTCAGAGGACCCATGGCCTCTGCCTCTCAGACAGGACCTGTTGCAACAGGGGCCCTGTCTGTTCCAAGACTTACCGCGGGTGCGTTTGACGGCATGGCGGTTGAACGCCGGATCCTAGCAGAAAAAGGCATTCCGGATGAAGTTATTCCTACGCTAATAAAGGCTAGGAAGGACGTGACAGCAAAACACTATCACCATATATGGCGAAAATATGTTGCTTGGTGTGAGGCCAGGAAGGCCCCTACAGAGGAATTCCAGCTGGGCCGGTTCCTGCACTTCCTACAGTCTGGAGTGACTATGGGCTTGAAGTTGGGGTCCATAAAAGTCCAGATTTCAGCCCTATCCATTTTCTTTCAAAAAGAACTGGCTTCTCTTCCTGAGGTTCAGACGTTTGTTAAGGGAGTGCTGCATATTCAGCCCCCTTTTGTGCCACCAGTGGCACCTTGGGATCTCAACGTGGTGTTGGGTTTCCTGAAATCCCACTGGTTTGAGCCACTTAAGACCGTGGGGCTAAAGTATCTCACGTGGAAGGTGGTCATGCTATTGGCCTTAGCTTCGGCTAGGCGTGTGTCAGAATTGGCGGCTTTGTCATGTAAAAGCCCCTATCTGGTTTTCCATGTGGACAGGGCAGAATTACGGACTCGTCCACAATTTCTGCCGAAGGTGGTGTCATCTTTTCATTTGAACCAACCTATTGTGGTGCCTACGGCTTCTCGTGACTTGGAGGATTCCAAGTTGCTTGATGTAGTCAGGGCTTTGAACATTTATGTGGCCAGAATGGCTGGAGTCAGGAAAACTGACTCGCTGTTTATCCTGTATGCATCCAACAAGCTGGGTGCTCCTGCTTCAAAGCAAACTATTGCTCGCTGGATCTGTAACACGATTCAGTAGGCTCATTCTGCGGCGGGATTGCCGCATCCAAAATCAATAAAAGCCCATTCCACAAGGAAAGTGGGCTCTTCTTGGGCGGCTGCCCGAGGGGTCTCGGCATTACAGCTTTGCCGAGCAGCTACTTGGTCGGGTTCAAACACCTTTGCAAAATTCTACAAGTTTGATACCCTGGCTGAGGAGGACCTTGTGTTTGCCCATTCGGTGCTGCAGAGTCATCCGCACTCTCCCGCCCGTTTGGGAGCTTTGGTATAATCCCCATGGTCCTTACGGAGTCCCCAGCATCCACTAGGACGTTAGAGAAAATAAGATTTTACTCACCGGTAAATCTATTTCTCGTAGTCCGTAGTGGATGCTGGGCGCCCGTCCCAAGTGCTGACTTTCTGCAATACGTGTATATAGTTATTGCTTAATAAAGGGTTATGTTATGTTATGTTATGTTGGCTTCCGTGGTTGATGCTTTGTTGTTGTTCATACTGTTAACTGGGTATGTTATCACAAGTTATACGGTGTGATTGATGTGGCTGGTATGAGTCTTACCCTGGATTCCAAAATCCTTTCCTTGTAATGTCAGTTCTTCCGGGCACAGTTTCCTTAACTGAGGTCTGGAGGAGGGGCATAGAGGGAGGAGCCAGTGCACACCAGTAGTACTAAATCTTTCTTAGAGTGCCCAGTCTCCTGCGGAGCCCGTCTATTCCCCATGGTCCTTACGGAGTCCCCAGCATCCACTACGGACTACGAGAAATAGATTAACCGGTGAGTAAAATCTTATTTTTTTTTATTTATTTATTTTTTTATTTCGTCCTAAGTTACTTATGGAGGTCATTTTTAGTAATGTTCTCTAAGGAAAAATTGTCTCTCTCATGAATGCATCTTCTGAGACTTGTATAATGTGTAAGAGTGTTGTTGCCTTTTATCTCACCCTCTGTCTGTATGACTTGTGCTACTTCTTTATGTCCTGAACCACTATTTACATTTTGTGGTCTGTTATACATCACCACATTTTAGAACCTTTAGTAAATGTACCCTTCTGAGTCTGTAGCCTTTGTCTTTAGGAGACTGTTGATTGGAACATGCTCACTGAAGATTAATAGTGGTAGATTTTCTGAAGGCCTTTATATGTGGATGGAGATTGTGTATGTCTTTTCCAGTACTCTCCAATATGTAATAACTGTATTTATAATAGAGTTTGTTTCACAATATTATTTCTATTTATTCCAATTAGGAGAATTATTAATGTTGTAGTATAGATGTTTGTGTAGTGTTCCAAAATCATGTGTATGCATTGTAAAAGTCCACTGTACTGTGTGCCAAATGTATTGAATGCCTTTCTATACAGCATACTTAAAAAATATGGACAATATGACCTGGTTTTGCCTTGTAAATGATTGTCTCTTTAAAAATAAAGACGGACTTTTAGAAATACCCAAACAGCCTGCAACTCGCAGGCCATTACATTATGTCCCATGTGTTCAATGTTCATATATTCTGAAAAAACAAATTCATGATTTTTCCAGTCGCAAGATTTCCTGGAGCCATATCAACATGAAAAAGTTCGTCTTGTCAAGTCCGCTTACAAGGAAATATTTGAGGCTATTCCCTATACAGACAAAAAAAGGTTTGTAAATGGTTATTTTCTAACATTTTTAGAACATGGTGCCACATTTATCCAGTTTATTATATTACTAAAGGATAGTCCCAGCGTTTGTGAACTATTGACTTTTTTTTTTATTTTGCTATTTTGTAGGGTTGATCAAATAAACCCAAAGACTTCACCACATAGCTATTCACTGGTTAGATACAGTCGGCTTGAGAGTATATGCAATGAATGTATTTCCATCTGCAAGGAACTGGGTGTATGTACCCCTCACAGCTGCATCCTTAGCTCAATGTCTGGTATGAGGAGAACAGGCTTGAATATGCCCAGCTGCCTGAAATTGAAGACCTTGCAAAAGACATTGGCTTGATACACCCTAAATTAGAGAAGGAGTAGCGCTTTTATTTGCATAAGGGGGTACTCTGGGTCAGAGATAAGAATCCAAACTTTCTGTACAAATGATCTGCTTCTGTCTATTTATTGCAGGATAGTTGATATGGATATGAAGATCACCATGACTTTGGCAGATTTGATTGGTCTTATTAAGAGCTTCTCCATGTTTCAAATATTTCATAGTCAGGAACCTGAGAAAGCAAATGAATTCATTAAGACAACAGAACAAAAGTAAGAAATGGGTTCTAACCAGTGCTGAAAGTTGGGTGGTACGGGGTGGTATGGAGTACCTTTAAGAAATATGGTGGTGGTACTCAGTACCACCAGCCCATAGCTGGAGCATAATTTATAAGGGGCATTTTTGTGTGTGTGGGACATAAAATGGTGTCGGTGGCATAATATGTAATAGGCATTACGGTGTGCGGTATAATATGTAAGACATTACAGTGTGTGGCATAATGTGTAATAGGCAGTATGGTGTGTGGCATAATGTGTAATGGGTGTTACGGTGTCTGGCATAATGTGTAATGGGCATTACGGTGTGTGGCATAATGTGTAATAAGCATTACAGTGTGTGGCATAATGTGTAATGGGCATTAAGGTGTGTGGCATAATGTGTAATGGGAATACCGTGTGTGGCATAATGTGTAATAAGCATTGCAGTGTGTGGCATAATGTGTGATGGGCATTAAGGTGTGTGGCATAATGTGTAATGGGCATTAAGGTGTGTGGCATAATGTGTAAAGGGCATACCGTGTGTGGCATAATGTGTAATAAGCATTATGGTGTGTGCCAATATGTGTAATGGGCATTAAGGTGTTTGGCATAAGGTGTAAGGGGCATTACGGTGTGGGGCATAATATAGCCATGCCCCTATTGTCATGTAGCCACTCCCTCTCATGACACTTGACCACGCTTGTTTTTACTATCAGTACCACTAAGAAAAAATTTCTACTTGCACCACTGGTTCTAACTACATACCTCTGTCACATTGCGTACAGGTATTCAGTCAGTCTGTATCCTTAGCATTCAAACCTGACGCAACAATCTCGCTAGAAATAGATAAATCATATTATTCACATGCATCGAACCAATGAATATTTCATGAGTAATAATAGGATACCATTCGACTATAAAATACACCAAAGTCATATTTATTGAAATATAAATTTATCATATATATCTATATATATCTATATATATATATATATATATATATATATATATATATATATATATATAGACATATACACACATATATAATATGTGTGAGTGTGTTCGCTATGTTAAGAGGTGAAAACGTGTGCATGAGCCTCTCAGTTTTTCTGATTATGTTCTTTATACAGTCAAACCCCATTTACCACTTTTTAAGGGACGAGTAGAATATACAGTATGTGAAACAGCTTCCAAGTGACAATGCCAGAAAGAGTCACCAGCCATTTTGCAATGATTGACCACAATAATAAAGTGTTGTCCATTATATAATGTGTCTACGCATGAGAAAGAAATGTGTACAGTAAAATAAAAGAGAAGATCTTCTGATTGCGCTTTACTGGCTGATTTGAGTAATAAGAGAAACCTGCTGTGTACCGCCATGGCTGTACAGAGTACTGCGTCATCTTACATTTCTAGGGGTGAAATGCAGGGACAATTAGTGTTATATCAGGATAATGGATCCACTGGAATGCACTAAGGAATTATGGGGCCATAAAGTGAAGTGCAAGTTCTGGGAATGTAAAGCTGTAACGTGAACAGTTGACTGTAGACCAACTTAACCCGTAAAATCTTTTTCTCTTAGTCCATGGTGGATATTAGAAAAAAATGTGTAGTGTGAGGAACTGGTAACTTTCAAAAACTGGGCCAACTCAGACTCTTGCTCCTCCTATACATCTGACCGGCACTAACAAAACCACACCCTATTCCATTCCCCCCAATATGTTAAGTGATGATGTTTGCTCCACTTACAACAGTGTGTATTTTTCCTCTTGCTCATTTCATGGCTAAGAGAGCACTTACTTCCATACGTATGGACTGCAAATGTAGCACTCCATTGGGCAAATAAGTGTCACCATGTGCATAAATGAATGTGCAGTACACACCTAATGTCCCTAATGTGCAGTGAGGTGTCTGATTGCTGCCATAGGGCCTAATTCAGACCTGATCGCTGTGCTGCAAATTTGCAGAGGTCCGTGATCAGATAGTCACCACCCAGGGAGAGTGAAAACCCGCTCCGTGCAAGTGTGCAAATGCATGTGTACACTGTGCGAAAATTCCGCCAGACAGCGGACAGCTGCAAATCCGTTCACAACTCACTCCCCATCTAATGATTTTTCCAGTCTGTGTAGTCTGTTCACAGCCCAGGACTTATTCCTACAGTGCGATACAAACAGGCTCATCGGGTCTGGAGCTGACGTCACGCACCCTCCCTGAAAACGCTTGGAAACGCCTGCGTTTTGTCTGACACTCCCAGAAAACGGACAGTTACCACCACCAAACGCCCGCTTCCTGTCAGTCACCTTGCTAATGCCTTTGTGATCAAAATTTTTGCACCATCCTGTAGCTGTTTGGCGATGCGCCTGCGCTTCGAGGTGCATACGCAGTCATTCGATAATCGTCCGCTGTGCGAATTCGCACAACAGCGATCAGATCTGAATCGGGCCCATAGGTACTCGCCACCAATACCAAAGTTGGTGATTTTATATTAGGAATGCATTTCCTAGATATTTAGGTAGTGTTATTTGTTTCTTTTTATATCAATTACTTACAAGGAGACAAAATAAATACATTTCTGCAGCTATTAAAAATAATTGTTTTACCTAAATGATATGGCAGAATGGCTATGTTATGTACCTTAATCTTGTTTCAGGTTCTTGGACGTTATGGAAGTGTCGTCTAATGAAACCGAAATTGAGGTGTGTCTAAAAAACGTGTTGGTGCTGGCTACCAAGCCAAAGTGACCAGAAAGTATTTCTTCTATAATTCACTGCTGGAGTATTTACTAAAGAATATTTCACTGAAGCCAGTTCTCCTGGATACCTCCGTACATTCAGTATTTTACTCTACATATAAAGCCCTGTTTTACTTTCCATTATCAATGAAAAATATTAAAGGACAAATGAACGATTTAACCCAATTCTTTTCTCTGAATATTCGAGTGATCTGTATTAATTGTGATAAACTAGATGCTGTCCCCACCACTGTGTGTGTGTGTGTGTGTGTGTGTGTGTGTGTGTGTGTGTGTGTGTGTATTTCTCTTATCAGCACTTGATGTTATATTATGTTTTTCTCTTACGTCCTAGAGGATGCTGGGGACTCCAAAAGGACCATGGGGTATAGACGGGATCCGCAGGAGCTTGGGCACACTGAAAAGACTTAAACTGGGTGTGAACTGGCTCTTCCCTCTATGCCCCTCCTCCAGACCTCAGTTAGACTTTGTGCCCAGGACTGACTGGACACTCACTAGGGGAGCTCTCCTGAGTTTCTCTGGAAAAGACTTTGTTAGGTTTTTTATTTTCAGGGAGACCTGCTGGCTACAGGCTCCCTGCAGCGTGGGAGTGAGGGGAGAGAAGCAGGACCTACTTCTTCTTAGTTTAAGGGCTCTGCTTCTCGGCTACTGGACACCATTAGCTCCAGAGGGTTCAATCACTTGGTGCGCCTAGCCGCTCGCTCCCGGAGCCACGCCGTCACCCCCCCTCACAGAAGCCAGAAGACAGAAGTCGGGTGAGTATGAGAAGAACAGAAGACTTCAGGACGGCAGAAGACTTCAGTAACCAGGTACAGCGCAGCCGTAACGCTGCGCTCCATGCTCCCACACACACACTTCCTCCAGCACTCACAGGGCGCTGGGGGGGGGCGCGCCCTGGGCAGCATGTTACTGAGTCTTCTTTGGCTGGCAGATTCTTGTTCGGTGCCTTGGCACGGTTTTCGGGACCCCGCTGGCATTTTCGTGATTTTGAATTTGGCGGGCTGAAGCGCGCCGGGAGGGGGCGGAGCTTAGCCGTGCGGCTTACAGGCGCCATTTTCTCCTCACATGCATGCAGGAGACGCTGGTCCGGTACCTCCACAAGCTCCATTAAAGTAACTGGGAGCTTATCGGGGGGGGGGGGGGGGGGGGGGGACGACACAGTAGCTGGTGCATAATTGGTATTATTGGGCAGCGCTGGTACATATATTTTCGTTGGTGGGATATATGGGCGCTGGGGTGTGAGCTGGCATACTCCCTCTGTGTTTCTCTATCCAGGCTTCCTAGTGGGCCTGTCCCCTGGCTGAGGCATTGTATGTGTGTGTCGGTGGGTCGATACTAGGTGTCGACATGTCTGAGGCTGAATGTTATTCACCGGAGGAGGTTATTGGGGGGACGGGTGCGGGTCTGGAGTTGGCTCTGTCGACGCAGCCGACACCTGACTTACTTGCACTGTTGGATACAATTAATTCTAATGTGACTTCTTTATCAAAGAGATTAGATAAATCTGAATCACAGACACAGGTGTGGCAAAAATCCATGGAGGATGCTTTGTCGCAGGTACAGACCCATTCGGGGTCGATAAAGCGGCCGTTTACTCAAGTGGTAGATACTGATACCGACACGGGTCTGAGTCCGATGTCGACTTCACTGAGGCTCCTTTACATCCAAGATTAGTTAAGAGTATTCAGTACATGATTGTGGCTATAAAAGATGTGTTACGCATTTCTGAGGAACCTGCCGTACAGGAAACAAGGATTTGCTTGTTTAAAGAGAAAAAACCTGAGGTGCAGTTTCCCCCCTCTCATGAGATGAATACTCTTTGTGAAAAGGCTTGGGAGTCGCCGGACAAGAGGTGGCAGATTCCCAAGAGGATTTACATGGCGTATCCTTTTCCATCTCTTGATAGGGGAAAATGGGAGGCATCTCCTAATGTTGATAAAGCTTTATCTCGTTTGTCTAAGAAGGTGGCGCTTCCGTCTCCTGACACGGCAGCTCTCAAGGATCCGGCGGATCGCAAGCTGGAGACGTCTCTGAAGTCCATTTTCACTAATACGGGTGCATTGCTCAGACCTGCGGTGGCGTCGGTATGGGTGAGTAGTGCTATTACTAAATGGGCTGAGAATTTAGCTGCTGATATGGATACCCTTGATAAAGATAATGTTCTTTTGACTCTTGGTTATATCAAGGACGCTGCAGATTACCTGAAGGATGCAGCGAGGGATGTTGGTCTCTTGGGATCAAGAGCCAATGCCATGTCGATTTCGGCCAGGAGGGCGCTGTGGATCCATCAATGGAATGCTGATGCCGATTCTAAGAGAGCTATGGAAGCGTTACCCTTCAAATGTAAAAAGTCCTGTTTGGGGAAGGCTCGGCGGACCTGGTTTCTACCGCGACGGCGGGTAAGTCGTCTTTTCTTCCCTATGTTCCCACACAACACAAAAAAAGCCACCACATCAGCAGATGCAGTCCTTTCGTCCAAATAAATACAGGCGAGGAAAAGGTTCGTCCTTTCTCGCTTCAAAAGGTAGAGGAAGGGGAAAGAAGTCTCCTGCAGTGTCAGGCGCCCAGGACCAGAAGTCTGCCCCTGCCGCTACCAAGTCCACCGCATGACGCTGGGGCTTCCCTGGGGGAGTCCGTACCGGTAGGGGGGGGGGCCGTCTGCAGTTCTTCAGTCAGGTCTGGGTCCAATCGGACTTGTATCCGTGGGTTCTAGAGATTGTATCTCAGGGCTACAGGCTGGAGTTTCAGGAGACGCCCCCTCACCGGTTTTTCATGTCGACCCTGCCAGTGTCTCTTCCGGACAGGGAGGTCGTGCTGGCAGCAATACAAAAGTTGTGTCTTCAGAGGGTCATTGTTCCCGTTCCCCCGTCTCAACGGGGGAGGGGTTCTACTCGAGCCTTTTTGTGGTGCCGAAACCGGACGGTTCGGTCAGACCGATTCTGAACCTAAAGTCCCTAAATCCATACTTGAAAGTTTTCAAGTTCAAGATGGAATCTCTTCGAGCGGTGATTGCCAGCCTAGAAGGGGGGGATTTTATGGCGTCAGTGGACATAAAGGATGCCTACTTACACGTCCCGATTTTATCCTCCGCATCAAGCTTTCCTAAGGTTTGCGGTACAGGATTCTCATTACCAATTTCAGACGTTGCCGTTTGGGCTTTCCACGGCCCCGAGGATTTTCACCAAGGTCATGGCAGAAATGATGGTTCTCCTTCGCAGGCAAGGGGTTACAATTATCCCGTACTTGGACGATCTCCTGATAAAGGCGAGGTCCAAGGAACGCTTGCTGAGGAGTGTGAATTTGGTACTGTTGGTGCTCCGGCAGCACGGTTGGGTGCTAAATTTGCCGAAATCTCAGTTGATTCCGGCCACTCGGCTGTCTTTTCTGGGCATGATTCTGGACACGGAGTTACAAAGAGTATTTCTTTCAGAAGAAAAAGCTCTAGAACTGCAGTCGATGGTCAGGGAACTTCTGCGGCTGAAGAGTGTGTCCGTCCATCACTGTACTCTGGTTCTGGGAAAAATGGTCGCGGCGTATGAAGCCATTCCGTTTGGCAGGTTTCATGCCCGGGTGTTTCAGTGGGATTTGCTGAGCAAATGGTCCGGGTCTCACCTGCACATGCACCGGAAGATAAGTCTATCTCCCAGAGACAGAATTTCTCTCCTGTGGTGGCTGCAAAGTTCTCACCTCCTAGAAGGTCGCCGGTTCGGTATCCTGGACTGGGTACTTCTGACAACAGTTGCAAGTCTCCGGGGCTGGGGTGCAGTCACCCAAGGAAGAAACTTCCAGGGGAGATGGTCGCTACAGGAAGCGTGTCTCCACATAAATGTTCTCGAGTTAAGAGCCATTTAGAACGGCCTGCTACAAGCAAGAAGCCTTCTTCAGGGTCGACCTGTCCTGGTACAGTCAGACAACATCACAGCGGTGGCACATATAAACCGTCAAGGCGGAACAAGGAGCAGAGCGGCAATGGCGGAGGCCACAAGAATCCTTCGCTGGGCGGAACAACACGTGAGCGCCCTGTCAGCAGTCTTCCTATCGGGAGTGGACAACTGGGAAGCAGATTTCCTCAGCAGACACGATCTCCATCCAGGAGAGTGGGCTCTTCACCAAGAGGTATTTGCAGAGGTGACAAAGCGTTGGGGAATTCCGTTAATCGACATGATGGCGTCTCGTCTCAACAAGAAGCTCCCGAGGTATTGTTCCAGGTCAAGGTACCCCCAAGCCAGTGCAGTGGACGCCCTGGTGTCTCCGTGGGTGTTCCAGTCGGTGTACGTGTTCCCTCCACTTCCTGTCATTCCAAAGGTACTGGGGATCATTCGACGAGCAAGGGTTCAGGCGATTCTCATCGTTCCAGATTGGCCAAGAAGGGCCTGGTACCCGGATCTTCAGGAGTTACTGGTGGAAGATCCTTGGCCGCTTCCTCTAAGAGAGGACCTGTTGTTGCAGGGTCCATGCGTGTTTTTCCAGACTTACCGCGGCTGCGTTTGACGGCATGGAAGTTGAGCGCCAGATCTTAGCTCGTAAGGGTATTCCCGGGGAGGTCATTCCCACTCTCATTAAGGCTAGGAAGGAGGTTACGGCGAAACATTATCACCGTATTTGGAGAAAGTATGTTTCCTGGTGTGAGACTAAAATGGCTCCTGCGGAAGATTTTCACTTGGGTCGTTTTCTCCACTTTTTGCAGGCAGGTGTAGATGCAGGCCTGAAATTAGGCTCCATCAAAGTGCAGATTTTGGCTTTGTCTATTTTCTTTCAAAAGGAATTAGCTGTCCTCCCAGAGGTTCAGACTTTTGTGAAAGGAGTAATGCATATCAATCCTCCGTTTGTGCCTCCTGTGGCTCCATGGGATCTTGAGGTGGTCTTACAGTTTCTCATGTCTTCGTAGTTTGAACCTTTGCGTAAGGTTGAGTTGAAGTTTCTCACTTGGAAGGTAGTCATGCTGTTGGCGCTGGCGTCTGCCAGGCGGGTGTCTGAGTTGGCGGCCTTATCTCATAAGAGCCCGTACTTGATTTTTCATTCAGATAGGGCAGAATTGCGGACTCATCAACAATTTTTGCCGAAGGTGGTGTCTTCGTTTCACATTAACCAACCTATTGTGGTGCCGGTGGCTACGGATGCTGTAGCGGTTCCAAAGTCTCTGGATGTGGTGAGAGCTTTGAAGATCTACGTCGCCAGAACGGCTGTTGCCAGGAAAACTGAGGCGCTGTTTGTCCTGTATGCTTCTAACAAGATCGGTCATCCTGCTTCAAAACAGACTATTGCACGCTGGATTTGTAGTACGATTCAGCAGGCTCATTCTTCGGCCGGGCTACCCGTGCCGAAGTCAGTAAAAGCCCATTCTACCAGAAAAGTGGGATCGTCTTGGGCGGCTGCCCGAGGCATCTCTGCTTTACAGCTTTGCCGAGCGGCCACCTGGTCAGGTGCAAACACTTTTGCTAAGTTCTATAAGTTTGATACCCTGGCTGATGAGGACCTTGCGTTTGCTCAGTCGGTGCTGCAGAGTCGTCCGCACTCTCCCGCCCGGTCTGGAGCTTTGGTATAAACCCCATGGTCCTTTTGGAGTCCCCAGCATCCTGTAGGACGTAAGAGAAAATAGGATTTTGGTACTTACCGATAAATCCTTTTCTCCTAGTCCGTAGAGGATGCTGGGCGCCCATCCCAGTGCGGATTGTTACTGGCAATGTATTCTTGTTGGTTAACATGGTTTATACACGGGTTGTGTATTTCTGGTTTTCAGCTTGTTGCTGTTATTTCATACTGTTATCTGGTTTACTGTTACTCCGGTGGTACGGTATGTTTGTGGTGTGGGCTGGTATGTTTGTAGCCCTTAGTTTACACAAAAAGCCTTTTCTCGAAATGTCCGTCTCTCCTGGGCACAGTTCCTATAACTGAGGTCTGGAGGAGGGGCAGAGGGAGGAGCCAGTTCACACCCAGTTTAAGTCTTTTCAGTGTGCCCAAGCTCCTGCGGATCCCGTCTATACCCCATGGTCCTTTTGGAGTCCCCAGCATCCTCTACGGACTAGGAGAAAAGGATTTATCGGTAAGTACCAAAATCCTATTTTTTCTTTTCATCCTTTCTGTTCTACTTTCTGGGACATCCTCACCTCTTCACAGAGTGGATTTTCTTCTCTGTATGTGACCTGTGCATCCCTGTGTGGCTTATTCCTGTCCTGTATACTGTTATATGTTTTTGGCTGTGGATAATATTGGCCCTCATTCCGAGTTGATCGGTCGCAAGGCGAATTTAGCAGAGTTACACACGCTAAGCCGCTGCCTACTGGGAGTGAATCTTAGCTTCTTAAAATTGCGACCGATGTATTCGCAATATTGCGATTACTAACTACTTAGCAGTTTCAGAGTAGCTCCAGACTTACTCTGCCTGTGCGATCAGTTCAGTGCTTGTCGTTCCTGGTTGACGTCACAAACACACCCAGCGTTCGCCCAGGCACTCCCACCGTTTCTCCGGCCACTCCTGCGTTTTTTCCGGAAACGGTAGCGTTTTCAGCCACACGCCCCTGAAACGCTGTGTTTCCGCCCAGTAACACCCATTTCCTGTCAATCACATTACGTTCGCCGGAGCGATGAAAAAGCCGTGAGTAAAAATACTTTCTTCATAGTAAAGTTACTTGGCGCAGTCGCAGTGCGAACATTGCGCATGCGTACTAAGCGGATTTTCACTGCGATGCGATGAAAAATACCGAGCGAACAACTCGGAATGAGGGCCATTGTGATGTAGCTAAATTATTAGCTGATTTTCAGCTTCAGACCAACGGTCATTACATGCCAACGTGATTACATCATTTTTGTAACACAAAGAAACAAAACTTTCCCAGTTGTCAAATGGCAACAGGTTGAGCAAACCATGCACTTCTACCATCCTCCACTGTTTTCTGAATATGTATAGTCAATGCCACATGGTTAAGGTCAGTAGGTCAACCGTCAAAAGGTTGACAACGTTTAGATTGACATCAAATGGTCGACATGCACAAGGTTGTCATGGTCAAAAGGTCAACAGGGCTGAAAGGCCGACAGAAATGTATGACACATGAAAAGGTCAACATGGTTTTGTTTTTTCTTTTAAAATGTTGTCAAATTTTCCCTTCAAGCACGTGGAACCCCAAATAGTACACTGTGTCCCCTCGCATGGCTCGCTTCTCTCGCCATGCTTCGGGCAAGGTGCCTCACTCTGTTACCGCTGCACTCCGCACAGGTTACTATTTCCATGAATACAAAGAAAGAATGTATCAAAAGCGCTCAGTCCTGTATCAACATAAATGTCCCATGCAAAATGGCTTTTTTCCAGATGTACTTTCCTCCACAGATCACTGGAACCCTTATGGGAGATGTATCAGTCTTTGATCATCAGTCCGTGCGATTTCTTCCAGTGATGGATGTGCCTCAAATAAGGACTGAGCGCTTTTGATACATTCTTTCTTTGTATTCATTGTTTCCATTTTAGGGCATTGGTGGTCCCTTTGTTTGTATTTAGCTGCATAAGTTTGTTTTGCGCCTTGGGACGGTTCACTTTCTGCATTTTAGGTTACTATTTCCAATCGTAGTCCACAAGGATGGCTTACAATCTATATTCCTTACCACACACACAGCAGGGTTCATTTTTGTTGGGAGCCAATTAACCTACCAGTATATTTTTGGTTTGTGGGAGGAAACGGGAGTACCTGGAGGAAACCCACGCAAGCACGTGGAGAATATACAAACGCCACACAGTTAGGGCCATGGTGGGAATCTAACCCATGACCTCAGTGCTGTGAGGCAGTAATGCTAACCATTACACTGTCCGTACTGTCAGAATGGACAGTCAATCTCTCAAGTTTCTTCCCCTCTTAAGGCTCAATAAAATCTTGGTCTGCTTAAGGTACTTTAACTCTTTCTCACTCTGAATAGTAGGCAATAGAGATCTAGTGGTTTTCTCAATAATATCATTAGATGTATTTAACCTCTGTACCCAATCTCCTATATATTAGCCCAGATCTGTGACTTTGTGCCTCATTTGCTAACGCTGGGTGGAGTCACATAGCTGGGCGGAGTCAAGCCATAGATCTCACAGATCTGAGACACAGGCACAAAGTCAAAGAGTCTGGCCTAATATATAGGAGAGTAGGAGCAGCTGGCATGGCACAGGCAGGGTACAGAGACAGGGGTACCGGCTCACCGCGCCCTTGACCCCCCCCACATTAGCACGGCCTTGCTGGCGTGCAAGAGCGTCACTCGCCACCACACTCAGTGCTGCTTCTCGCTCATGTCCCCAGTCTTCTGACCAAGGGCCGGCCCAGCAGGATCCATCGTCCCCCCGGTGCCGCGGCGGCGATGTGAGCCCGGGAGGCAGCTCTTCGTCTGGCGCTAAAGTGGGTCTCATACCCGCTCCCCGCCTGAGCACCGGTGCCTCTCCCCTGCCGCCTGTCACAGTGAGGATAGAGGTAACCCTGCTCCGCGCTCCCATTGCCAGCACACCCCTCCCGCAGCTCTACGTCCGGTGCTACGATACAGCCGGAACGGTCCCTGCTCTGGAGATGATTGCCTGCTGTGACCAGTGCGGACCGCTGCATGTGGGGCGGCTGGCGGGGGGAGATGTGGGGAGGCTGGCAGTGGGAGATGTGGAGTGGCAGGAGAGGGGAGATGTGTGGCTGGTTGGGGGGGAGATGTGGGGCGGCTGGAGGGGGGAGATGTGTGGTTGGTGGGGGGGAGATGTGGGGCGGCTGGCAAGGGGGAGATGTGTGGCTGGCGGGGGAGATGTGGGGCGGCTGGGGGGTGAGATGTGGGGCGGCTGGAGGGGGGTGTGGGGGGTGAGATGTGAGGCAGCAGACTGAGAATTAACAGAGTGGGTTACGTGGCAGCCGGAGCACCGCACACTACGGTGCTCCCGGCTGTCCGGAACAGTGCTATAGTGACCCTTCCACTGAGCCCGGGTGGCCTGCGACCCAAGCGGAGGAACACCCGCAACCCCCGGCCTAGCGCCTCAATGCGCCACACTGAGCGAGGCAGACATGGCATGTGTGTGCGGGACATCCTGCTGCTGCTGACAGCTCAGATCATAGGGCGAAAGATTAGCAGTGTGAGTGATAGCTGTAACTGCATACCCTCCAGCTACCTTTTTGGCAGATACAGTACCCGCAGCACTTCCGGACCCCTCCCCCACCCGCGGCACCCCCACCCCTCTCCCACACACGGGGTGTCCGGAACCCCTACACCACCCGCGGCCCCCACTGCCTTGACCCTCCACCACCCGCAGCACCTCTGGACCCCATCCACCGCACCTGCCCCTCAGCATCTACAGATACCCTCCCCCATCCGCGCTCCTGACCTCTTACCGCACCCGCCCCTCCACCAACCACAGCGCCTCCAGAGCCCATCCCCCCAAACCTGCCCCTCCCCCACCTGCGTCACCCCCACCCCTCTCCCACATGCGACGCCTCGGGACCCCCTACACCACCCGTGGGCCCCATTCCCCCACATGCAGCACCTCCCAACCCCCTCCCCCATTTGCGCCGCCCCTCCGCTCACATCCGCCCCCCCTCCACACGCATCATCTACAGACACCCTCCCCCAGCCATGCCCCCAGGTTACTATTCCCAATCGTAGTCCGCGTGGATCGTTAAGTTTGAAAAGGGTCAAAAAAAGATAAAAAATGTGAAAAACTCATGTTGACCTGTCGACCTAGAACATGTCAACCTAGAGACCCTGTCGATCTAGTTACTGTCGACCAACAGTAACTAGGTCGACAGTAACTAGGTCGACCACTATTGGTCGACAGGGTCTCTAGGTCGACCACTATTGACCTAGAGACCGGATCCCAAGTGTCACATGATCTGTCCGTATAAACACACCTTTTCTGAAAGGCCCCAGAGGCTGCAACACCAATAAGCAAGAGGCATCACACCACGAAGACCAAGGAGCTCTCCAAACAAGTCAGGGACAAAGTTGCTGAGAAGTACAAGTCAGGGTTGGGTTATGAAAAAATATCCAAATCTTTGATGAGCACCATCAAATCCATCATCTTCAAATGGAAAGAACATGGTACCACAACAAACCTGCCAAGAGAGGGCCGGCCACCAAAACTCCCAGACTGGGCAAGAAGGGCATTAATCAGAGAGGCACAGAAACCAAAGGTAACCCTGAAGAAGCTGCAGAGTTCCACAGCAGCTGATAGATAAAAGCCAATCAGCCGTACACTTCATAGAGCTGGGCTTTATGGAAGAGTGGCCAGAAAAAAGCCATTACTTAGTGTTAAAAATAAGAATTCACGTTTTGAGTTTGCCAAAAGGCATGTGGACGACTCCCCATATGTATGGAGGAAGATTCTCTGGTCAGATGAGACTAAAATTTAACTTTTCAGCCACCAAGGAAAATGCTATGTCTGGCGCAAACCCAACACATCCCATTACCCCAAGAACATCATCTCCACAGTGAAACATGGTGGTGGCAGCATCATGCTGTGGGGATGTTTTTCAGCAGCAGAGACTGGTAAACTGTTTTGAGTCGAGGGAAAGATATATGGTGCTAAATACAGGGATATTCTTGAGCAAACCCTGTTTCAGTCTGCATGTAATTTGAGACTGGGATGGAGGTTCACCTTCCAGCGGGACAATGACCCGAAGCATACTGCTAAAGCAACACTCGAGTGGTTTAAGGGGAAACATATAAATGTGTTGGAATGGCCTAATCAATGCCCAGATCTCAATCCAATTGAGAATCTGTGGTCAGCCTTGAAGATTGCTGTTCACAAGCGGAAACCATCCAACATGAAGGAGCTGGAGCAGTTTTGCCGTGAGGAATGGGCAAAAATCCCAGTGGCAAGATGTGGCAAGCTCATAGACACTTATCCAAAGCGACTTGCAGCTGTAATTGCCGCAAAAGGTGTCTCTACAAAGTACTGACTTTAGGGGGCTGAATAGTTATGCACACTGAAGGGTTCTGTTATTTTGTCCTATTTGTTGTTTGCTTCACAATAAAAGATAAAACATCGTCAAAGTTGTAGACATGTTCTGTGAATGAAATGATGCAAACCTTCAAACAATCCATTTTAATTCCAGGTTGTGAGGCAACAAAACATGAAAAATGCAAAGGGGGGTGAATACTTTAGCAAGGCACTGTACTTTTAACTGTTGCTAAACAATTGATCCTCACTAACTGGATCAAAAGGTACCCTCCCAGTCTTCATGACCTACTCTTTACCCTTAACCGCACTATGTATTTTGAACATCTGTCTACTTTACCTGATATTATAGAAGTGAAGAACATTTCCTTCAATAAGTGGGGTCCTTATATAGAGACCTTGGATGACTCTCACCAACAGCATGTTCTGAGTCTTTTTTTAATCAACTAACTGGTTCCTGTATAGACGACTTTATTCTTCATAATGACCTATATTTGATGACTATACACTATTGATGTCTCTTGCCATATTATTGCAGGCTCTGGTCTGATTTATTGTATACCCCCTTCTCAGCTAAGGGATATCATATTTCTCTCGCCTCCCCCATCTACCCCCTTCCCCTTTCTTGTCTTTCCCCTTTGTCGTCTTTTTGTCTTGGCTCACTTGCTGTTGTTTTAATGTTTTTATTTTGTACTTTCTGGTTCACCCTATTTTTTAACTGTTTTGTGTGGGCGGTTATCTCCTGATGTGCCAGACAATTTAGGATTGTTCCTGTTTACGGTAAGTGGACTTTGTCTGATTAATCCTGGAGACCTCCTCTCATTCTACATTGCTGTATGTACCAGATGACTCAGTGACCATGTTTGTTTGTTTATTTTTTCTGTCTTCCTTATTGTTCATTGTGTTTCTATTTACAAAACTCAATAAATATATAAAAAAATAATAATAATTCTTTAAAAGGTTAGCGCTAGATATTCCATCCACCTTTTGTCTAGCTAGTTCTAAACACTTGTCAGAATAGCCACGTTCTTTAATCTTATTTCTCATAAAAGGGGATTCAATTGCTGTCGTTATAAATACCAATGTGTAAATGTTATAACACATTTATTTATAAGTGCCATATAACATTGACTAAATACAGACACAAATACTAATTAAATACAGACCTCTATTGTTTCCCATGTAAAAATCAAAGGGGTATCTTACTTCCTGCATTACTGTATATCAAAAGAACATGTTAATTAAATCTGGTTTCCTGAATGAAAAGAAAATATCTGGCTTTAATGAAATCCAGATAATTTCTGACCCAGCACTTAATGACACCAGAAATTGTGGCTATGGCATCAGCCAGTGATATTACATGTTAATGTTTTACCACCTCTAGTTTATCCAAAATAATAGTATGGATGTTCCCGGGTCATATCACAATTGTCCTTCCTGGTAGTGTCACAACAGTATGGGAAAATCCCCAGATCTGAGTGATATTGTATAAAACACCAAAAACCTATGTACTATTATTCCAGTCTACTCAGATAATAGCAGGGGCGGATTGGGATAGAATGGCCTGACACGGGCAGCACAAAAGGTATAACATACTGTGTAGCCATGGAAGCACCACTGAATGGCAGAGTTGCTGTACTGCAGAGAGATGGAATAACGGTTTGGGTGTGCGTTACCGCCGCTGGTGCTCTTAGCGGTCAGCATACCGGCCGCGGGATCCTGGCGGTGGAATGCCGGCGGGGGGGGGGGCTAGCGCAACAAGCCTCTTGCGGGCTCACTGCGCTCTCCACACTGCGGGCTCGGTGGCAAGCTGCACTTGCTACAGGTTATACTCCCACTCTATCGGTGTCATGGAATAGTCCTTCTAGTCAGAATGCCGACTGTCAGGATTTAGAGGGGGGTGGGATGTAGCCGTCAGTAATGTGAACGCCAGTCACATAACTACATCCCGAAATAACAGAAGTACTGGAGACAATGCAGTGTACTGAGTGCGGTGGGCTGCCTGTCATGTGGGGGGTGGGGGCACATGACAACACACAAAACAGCCCCCACAGACACTTCAGCCTACCAGGAATCTTCCTTGCGAGCCATATGGCCAATCCGCCCCCGGATATTAGATATAATGCATTAAAAAAAAAACCTGGTTATTTACACAGTGTTCAAGCTGCCAATGTGTTAACAATACATCAAATAAATATCAGGTTTCAGTATGGTTGACTGGCAGATGGGATGCTGGTGATCAGAAAAGAGACGCCGGCATCCTGAACTTTGAAATCCCGACAGGGGCGAGTTAAGCATATAATCCCCTCTCCTCTACCCCTGCCTACCGCAGCCCAACCCTAACCTGCCCCCTTAGTGCCTAACCCCCCCTCAGCCTGACCCTAAACACCCTCCCCCCCCCCCCCCCCCCCCCGGCCCTAACCCACCCACTATACTTACGGTCCGGATTCTGGCTGTTGGGATTCCAGCGCCGGTCTCCTGAACCTGTTGGGACTCTGGTGTCGACATTCTGACCGGTGTCGGGATTCTGGTATCAATATTCCGACTGCCGGGATCCAGACAGCTGGCATGTTAGCTGCATCCCAAATATCAATATGTCAGAAATACTGATTTTTAGCACTTGAACCTGCTGCATTCTGTGTGCATGCTGGAAACGCTTGGACACATCTGCGTTTTTCCAAATACTCCCATAAACGCCCTCTTCCTGTCAATCTCCTTGCGATCGGCTGTGCGAATGGATTCTTCGTACAATCCATCGCCTAGCAATGATCCGCTTTGTACCCGTGCAACGCGCCTGCGTATTGCAGTGCATATGCATGCGCAGTAGTTACCTGATCGCTGTGCTGCAAAAAACGGCAGCGTGCGATCAGGTCGGAATGACTCCCACTGGCCAGTTTATTAGTTAGCAAGTATCATCGCAATTATGAGGGACGTCCGTTCCCTGTGCGTGGACCCAGCGGCACCGAGCGGCGTGGAGCAGGTGAGCCCGCTTATTAATCTGTAAATATGTTGGATTGGGTATAAATATGTGTTAAGTGTATGATTGTCCCTGACAATGGGAGTGAGCCCGAAATGTGACGTAGGAATAAAGGACTCATTTTGACATTTAAAGTCTGGAGATTCCTGTTATATATGTGTACTAAGCAGTAACTTTCTATTTATCTATTTATTACCAGTTATTGATATAGCACACACATATTCCACAGCACTTTTACAGAGAATATTTGGCCATTCACATCAGTCCCTGCCCCAGTGGAGTTTACAACCTATATTCCCTACCACACGTACACATTCATACTAGGGTTAATTTTTTGTTGGGGGCCAATTAACCAACCAGTATATTTTTGGATTGTGGGAAGAAACCAGAGTACCCAGAGGAAACCCACGCATGTACGGGGAGAGTATACACACTCCACACAGGTCGCGCCATGGTGGGAATCAAACCCATGACCTCAGTGCTGTGAGGCAGTAATGCTAACCATTACACCATGCGTACTGCCCATGATTGAGGGGTGCCCTGGCCCGACTTTTCACAATCTATCCAGGCTGGGTTAGCGCAAAAAGTAGTTGAAGCTGGAAGGATATGCAGTATGGACAATGACGTACACTGCTCCCATATATAACTATACTTACCTCCCTGCTGTCTCCGGAGTCCCATGTCTGCTGATGACAACACAGGGGAAATGGTGACCGTTTTCCCAGTGATTTGTGCAGTAGAGATGTCCCCCGGAACAATGAGCAGACGCCATATTCCTGGAGCTCTGCACAGTGCACTGGCACAAAGCCATGCAGCAGGATGTAATGTCATCTGAGATCGCCAGAGGTGCAGGATGACGGCCAGTTTCTGATGTTTTTTTAAAGGGGCAATTACAAGGCAAAACCTGGTAAGTGATTGCCCCTTTAAATAAACTTCCAAGATTGGCCGGCATCCGCACCTTTGGTAATAATCTCGGATGCCGGTACATCCCGCCCATAGTCTACTAGAGAGTAGAGACCCCACACGGAGTCTGCACACAAGGCTCTGTACTCTCTTAAACTCCCCGGATTTGGGACATTGTCCTCCGTACAGGGACAGTCAGGAAGTATGCCCTGCTTCACACTGCTCATCCAGTCCCGCCTGCCAGCAGCTCTTACCCTGCAGCCCTGCTGCAGTTACCAGAGGAGTAGTATCTTGTGTATACAGAAATGCGACTGAATGTGCTGTCAGTAGCAGCTGGTATAGGGGTTGGTAAACTCCCCAATAGTTATATACAGAAGAAGAAAAGTATGTACCAGCGCTGGCTGTAAATGAAAAATTACCTCTATGACGGCTGGTTATACAATTGATAATAAATTGAATATACTAAATCAATACAATACATAAAAACAGTCATATAAAAATATCACACTGCCAGCAGAGGCGTAATTAGGGTTTTTGGAGCCCAGGGGAAAACGTAAAATGGCACACCCCCCCCCAAAGAAAAAAAAAACATAGTAAAAGAAGCATGTGCGTGCGCCGAAGGCGCGCGTGATGGAAAAATGGGCGTGGCCACACTCCAGTAGGGGTGTGGCCACTGAAAATGGCCCACAGTGCCAGTTACATTGCCCCCCAGTGCCAGTTACATTGCCCCCCAGTGCCAGATACAATGCCCCACAGTGCCGGATACATGCCCCACAGTGCCAGTTACATTGCCCCACAGTGCCGGATACATGCCTCACAGTGCCAATTGCATTGCCCCCCAGTGCCAGATACAATGCCCCACAGTGCCAGATACATGCCCCACAGTGCCCCATAGTGCCAGTTACATTGCCCCACAGTGCCAGATACAATGCCCCACAGTGCCAGATACATGCCCCACAGTGCCAGATACATGCCCCACAGTGCCAGTTACATTGCCCCACAGTGCCAATTGCATTGCCCCCCAGTGCCAGATACAATGCCCCACAGTGCCGGATACATGCCCCACAGTGCCAGTTACATTGCCCCACAGTGCCGGATACATGCCCCACAGTGCCAATTGCATTGCCCCCCAGTGCCAGATACAATGCCCCACAGTGCCGGATACATGCCCCACAGTGCCAGTTACATTGCCCCACAGTGCCAGATACAATGCCCCACAGTGCCAGATACATGCCCCACAGTGCCAGTAACATTGTCCCACAGTGCCAGATACAATGCCCCACATTGCCGGATACAATGCCCCACAGTGCCAGTTACATTGTCCCACAGTGCCAGATACAATGCCCCACTGTGCCAGATACATGCCCCACAGTGCCAGTTACATTGTCCCACAGTGCCAGATACAATGCCCCACTGTGCCAGATACATGCCCCACACTGTGCCTGATACATGCCCCACAGTGCCAGTTACATTGCCCCACAGTGCCAGATACAATGCCCCACAGTCCTGGATACATGCCCCACAGTGCCAGTTACATTGTCCCACAGTGCCAGATACAATGCCCCACAGTGCCAGTTACATTGCCCCACAGTGCCGGATACATGCCCCACATTGCCAGTTACATTGCCCCACAGTGCCAGATACAATGCCCCACAGTGCCAGATACAATGCCCCACAGTGCCAGTTACATTGTCCCACAGTGCCAGATACAATGCCCCACTGTGCCAGATACATGCCCCACACTGTGCCTGATACATGCCCCACTGTGCCAGTTACATGCCCCACTGTGCTCTCTCTCCCCCCCCCCCCCTCCTCCCCCCCGGTCACTTACCGAGTCACCGGCGCGGCGCCGCCGCTTGTTCTATGTGAGGGGAGGAGAGCGCCTCTCCTTCCCCTCACCGCTCCAGGACAGGTCTCCGGCGGCTGTGTGGCGCCGGTTCGCTAGCCAATCAGAGCTTGCGGACCGGCAGCCAATCAGGAGCCGGTCCGCAAGCTCTGATTGGCCAATGCCGCCGGAGGCCGGACACAGCAGCGCTGCTGGCAGCGCTGCTAGGGTTTTCAGCGGCGGTGAGGGGAGGGAGAGACGGTGCGCTCTCCTCCCCTCACATTTCGGCGTGACGGGGGCGAGTGGGGCATGATGCCCTGGCCGCCGGCGGCGCCCCCCTCTCCTGGGCCTGCCAAGGCGCCCAGGGCACGTTCCCCACTCGCCCTACCCTAGATATGCCTCTGCACACTGCTAATAGCAAAAGGCTCATAAAAAATTACACATAAATTCGACTCCTATTGGTAGCAATATTCATACCCTGGCTAGGACTCTCTCTGGAAACACATTGGGTCGACAGAGTCAATTTGCGTGTACCGGTTGATTCTGGACTATTCAAGAATCAACCAGTACACGTAAAAAGACCGATCAGCACACATCTCTCCCCCGCTCAGCACACAGCGCCAATCTAGTACTGGCGATAGCGACGCACGGGGCCGCGCATCGCTATCGCTGCGGGGCATACACACGGAGAGATCCGTGCTTATGTAAGAGGTGCGGCTGCGCGTGTGGTGGTGCCTGCTGCCGTGCAGGTGTAGTCTCGTTACTCACCAGGCGCCGCTCTCTCTCACCGTCAGGTACCGGAACCTTCAACGGACCTGGCAAATCTTCCGTCGGATCCGGACACGATGACCTAGGAGGAAGGAGATTGCTGAGTGCTGTCCTCCTAACTGTGGTCCGAAACGCCCTCCGACCCCGAGAAAAATAGTGCTTTCGGGCTAGGTGAGGGTCATCCCAGGCGTCCGCCTCAGGGCCCGAATTTCACCTATTGGCACTCTCGCACCAGGTGGAAATTCTACCTTGCACCGGTGTGCAAGGCTCACCGTTCGCCCTGAAGGAAGGGAGACAGATAGGGACACACACAGAAGGAACACACAGACCGATGTTACTCACCGTCCTACGTCTTGTACTCCGATCTTCTCCACTTACAGGTCCCTGTAAGGAGGCAAAGAGAGAAACAGCCGTGCAGGGCCTAGAACTACCCTAGTGTGCGTCCGCTACACTAGCTACATAAACAGAGCCCTCAAACTAGCTCGTGTGCGTGGTGCAACACAACTATGCACAAACTTAACACAAACAGACACTTTGCCCTGCACGGTAACAACATACATATCAGAGTACATCAAACGGTGCGATTCCTTTAGATCCCTACCTGCACTCTGGGGGGTGGGCGCCACACAGCCTACCCACCTCCTGTACCTTCCCTTATGTGGGCCTCAGGCCAAGCGAGCCTGTATACCTAATCACCTCAGGGTGGCCTGGACCTAGTGCCCAGTGCCACCTCTATTCACCTCGGGGGAAACACTTCTTCACTGGGCCTAGCGCCCCCTGACTGCGCACAGGCCGTGGGCCTGACTTCACCCACGGGCCTAGTGCCCGCCTAACTCGTCACTCGTGGGTGACCTGGGCCTGGTGCCCAGGGTCACCTTATGTTACCCTATTCGGTTAAAGTACACTAGGGCCTAATGCCCTCTAATGTCCCACAGGCCTATTGCCTGATGTGCCCCTCGGGCCTAATGCCCGCCTAACCGGTGCCACAGGCCGGTGGCCTGACTATCCTTACGGGCCTAGTGCCCAAACTGTGCCCCCAGGCCTAGTGCCTGCCTATCTGGGCCACGGGCCGGGGGGTCCCCCGACTACACGTGGCCGACGGGCCTGGAGGGCCCGCCTAAACGTGCACACGGGCCAGGAGGCTCGACTATATGCCCCCACGGGCCAGGAGGCCCGACTATGTGCCCACGGGCCGGGAGGGTCCGACTACGTGCCCACAGGCCGGGAGTGCCTGACTGTGCCCACGGGCCTAATGCCCGAACACTCGGTGGTCTAGGGAGGAAAAGGGAGAGGGTGAAAGTTGCCTCACTGAGGCCTCACCTGATCCGTGGGGTCTCCGGCACTCTCTTCTGCCGCTGACCCGTCCTGGCCAGCGGCGCCGCCGTCTCTCCTCCGCGTCCAGCCGCCGCTGGACATCTTCCTCCTGCAGGCCGACGTCTTCCGGCCTCTTTAGCGGCCACCGGAGCTCTTCTCCCCACGGTCGCCGTCTTCCTCGTCCACGCCACCTCCGCTCCCCGTCCGGCTCTTCTGCGCTCTTCCGCGCGCTTCTTCTCTTCGGCTCCCGCCCGGCGTCTGACGTCAGACGCCGGGGGCGGGGCCTATTACACGGCGAGCGCCGATTGGCTCACCGCGCCCGCCTCTGATTGGCCGCCGCTCCGGGAGCCGCGATTGGCTCCCGGAGAGCGCCAATATTTGAATCTATCCGCAGCCTCCGGTCCGGTGCAGGGAAAAGGGTAATCCCTGCACCGGACACCCGCCGCCGCCACGCACTCAGCGCTGGGGACAGACAAGCTGCCCCAGCGCTGTCCCCAGCCAGGGACAGCACCACTGATGTGCCCACAGGGCACATCTCTACATTTCCCCCCCCTTTTTCCTTCGTAGTCCCTACAAAGTTCCTCACGATGTCCCTTGTCCGCGGGTCAGGGAATTCCGAGGTCCCTCCGGCGAGGTTGTGTTCGAGGGCCCAGCCCGGACGGGCTGTGACCCCACATCCTTCCACCTCCAGCTCCGGGTTCCTCTTCTTACCTCCTGACCTCCATCGGCGGATCCTCTGGGGGAGTGGCATCTCCTCGCGGTCGCTCGACGTTGGCCACCAAGGGGAATCTTCCTCCACGGGGACAACAGTCACCCACTCTTGACCTCCCATGTCGTCTGTGGCATCGTCCCTGTCTTCAGGGTGTGGTACCGACCACCACCCAACAGCAAAATCCTCCGGGCATTAGTTTCCTCCCGGGCAACAACCACCATCTGTCGCATCTCCTCGTGGGGCATCTCCAAAGGTCCCATGTCTTCCTCTGGAACGGGTCCTCCCACGGCATCACGATCCTCTCCCCGTACGTCCGTCCATTTCGGCACTCCCGGCAGGTATTCTTGCTCCAGGACTATCTCCTCCTCTTCACGGAGGGCATTCAACTGGGAGCACGACTCCACCCGATCCTGCCAGTCACTCTCGTCGGCGCTTCCGATGCCAGAGTCGTCCTTCATCTGTTCTTGGAGGGATTCGTCGGCGGACAGCTCACTGTAGTCCGAGTCCTCCTCCGATATCTGGACTGGGGTCTTATTTTCCTCCTCAGCGTACTTAGTCTCTTCCGCTGGCGCCTCTAATTCCTCAGCGTACTTCTCTTCCGCTGGTATCTCTAATCCCTCAGCGTACTTCTCTTCCGCTGGCATCTCTAATTCCTCAGCGTACTCCTTCGCTTCCGCTGGCATCTCTAGGTACCCAGGACACACCTGTTCCGCACGTCCTGGTCGTGGACGGTTCCAACGCGGGGAGATTCCGGACATCCTCGTCACTGGGTCTTCACGCCTTTCTTCACAGCGTGGTTTCTTCTCCTCCCAGTCGTCCACCTCCGCCTGATGCGGGAAAGGATCCTTCGTTACTGGGGTCACTTTCTTGGGACAGAGTAGGTCCGCGGCATCTTCCCAGGGGCACTCACTGGCCGCATGTCCTGATCGCCGACACTTCCAACAAGGGAGGGCCACTGCCACCTTCTCCAAGACGGGTTCCTGGTCCACCTCCTTCACTGGGGAATATTCACCCGTTGGTTCCGGCTCAGAGGAAATGGGCACCTGCGAACTAACTTCAAGCAGGGTCTTCCGCTCCATTTCCCTGGTTTACTCCTCCCATCTCTGGGCGCGACCATCCGCAATCATCCGGTCTTCATTCCACGGACAATCGGGAAGCGCATGTCCTCTCGCCTCGCAGAGCGCACACACAGGCTCTGCAGCCACCCGGTCCCAAAGCTGCTGACGAGATTTCGTCAGCTGCTTCACCGTGGCCTCGTAGTCCGTCCTGTCTTCAGTCCATGGACATTCCAGGAGCCGATGTCGGGGATCTCCACAGCTTTCACACCAGGAATCAACCTTGTCTTGGCTCAACTCTTCGTCCCAGGGACAACTGTTATGCTCATGCCCGTAGTTTCCGCAGAGCAAACACCAGGACTCCTTCTTCGCTTGGCCCTTCCGACGTCTTCGGTCCGCTTCCTGGACCACCTTCTTTGGGGACGTCTCCCGCCAAGTACACTCGTCGGCAAAGTGCCCTGTTTGCCGACATTTCTTGCAGGGCGTCACAGCGGCCTTCTTGCGCCCTTCTCCCGGCGCTCCTCCTATTCACGCTGGACCGACCGCTGCACCATCTTCAGGAGGTCTGCCCCAGACACCGTCACCCAGTCGCTCTGGTCCGCACGCGTCCGGGGGTGAGTCTGTTCCGGAGCCGTCCGCCGGGAGGTCTTCTTGGTGGCGTTCCACATCGTGTCCGGTATCCGGTATCCTTGATCCTTTATCCTGCCGACTACGCCACAATGTAAGAGGTGCGGCTGCGCGTGTGGTGGTGCCTGCTGCCGTGCAGGTGTAGTCTCTGTACTCACCAGGCGCCGCTCTCTCTCACCTTCAGGTACCGGAACCTTCAACGGACCTGGCAAATCTTCCGTTGGATCCGGACACGATGACCTAGGAGGAAGGAGATTGCTGAGTGCTGTCCTCCTAACTGTGGACCGAAACGCCCTCTGACCCCGAGAAAAATAGCGCTTTCGGGCTAGGTGAGGGTCATCCCAGGCGTCCGCCTCAGAGCCCGAATTTCACCTATTGGCACTCTCGCACCAGGTGGAAATTCTACCTTGCACCGGCGTGCAAGGCTCACCGTTCGCCCTGAAGGAAGGGAGACAGATAGGGACACACACAGAAGGAACACACAGACCGATGTTACTCACCGTCCTACGTCTTGTACTCCGATCTTCTCCACTTACAGGTCCCTGTAAGGAGGCAAAGAGAGAAACAGCCGTGCAGGGCCTAGAACTACCCTAGTGTGCGTCCGCTACACTAGCTACATAAACAGAGCCCTCAAACTAGCTCGTGTGAGTGGTGCAACACAACTATGCACAAACTTAAAACAAACAGACACTTTGCCCTGCACGGTAACAACATACATATCAGAGTACATCAAACGGTGCGATTCCTTTAGATCCCTACCTGCACTCTGGGGGGTGGGCGCCACACAGCCTACCCACCTCCTGTACCTTCCCTTATGTGGGCCTCAGGCCAAGCGAGCCTGTTAACCTAATCACCTCAGGGTGGCCTGGACCTAGTGCCCAGTGCCACCTCTATTCACCTCGGGGGAAACACTTCTTCACTGGGCCTAGTGCCCCCTGACTGCGCACAGGCCGTGGGCCTGACTTCACCCACGGGCCTAGTGCCCGCCTAACTCGTCACTCGTGGGTGACCTGGGCCTGGTGCCCAGGGTCACCTTATGTTACCCTATTCGGTTAAAGTACACTAGGGCCTAATGCCCTCTAATGTCCCACAAGCCTATTGCCTGATGTGCCCCTCGGGCCTAATGCCCGAACACCCGGTGGTCTAGGGAGGAAAAGGTAGAGGGTGAAAGTTGCCTCACTGAGGCCTCACCTGATCCGTGGGGTCTCCGGCACTCTCTTCTGCCGCTGACCCGTCCTGGCCAGCGGCGCCGCCGTCTCTCCTCCGCGTCCAGCCGCCGCTGGACATCTTCCTCCTGCAGGCCGACGTCTTCCGGCCTCTTCAGCGGCCACCGGAGCTCTTCTCCCCACGGTCGCCGTCTTCCTCGTCCACGCCGCCTCCGCTCCCCGTCCGGCTCTTCTGCGCTCTTCCGCGCGCTTCTTCTCTTCGGCTCCCGCCGGCATCTGACGTCAGACGCCGGGGGCGGGGCCTATGACGCGGCGAGCGCCGATTGGCTCGCCGCGCCCGCCTCTGGCCGCCGCTCCGGGAGCCGCGACTGGCTCCCGGAATGCACCAATATTTGAATCTATCCGCAGCCTCCAGTCCGGTGCAGGGAAAAGGGTAATCCCTGCACCGGACACCCGCCGCCGCCACGCACCCAGCGCTGGGGACAGACAAACTGCCCCAGCGCTGTCCCCAGCCAGGGACAGCACCACTGATGTGCCCACAGGGCACATCTCTACACTTAACTTCTAAGCAATCTAGTCAGATTGCTTAGAATTTAAGTACGGATCTCTCCGTGTGTACCCCCCTTAACTCTCTCTGCAAATGTTATATGGGCCCCTCCCCCTTTCCTGCAATGCACATGGTTTTGCCCATTAGCTAACAAATTTGCTGCTGTGATCCGGTTGGAATTAGGCCTAATGTTTTCTTCCCATTATTTTATATGAACTACCAGAGGACCACGCAGCTGAGATCCCAAGAGACACTGGTGGCTAATGGTGAGCATAGTACATGTGTAATGTCTGACGCATGCTAACCACCGGGTACACAATGGGGGTAATTCCAAGTTGATCGCAGCAGGATTTTTGAAAGCAATTGGGCAAAACCATGTGCACTGCAGGGGAGGCAGATATAACATGTGCAGAAAGAGTTAGATTTGGGTGGGTTATTTTATTTCTGTGCAGGGTAAATACTGGCTGCTTTATTTTTACACTGCAAATTAGATTGCAGATTGAACACACCCCACCCAAATCTAACTCTCTCTGCACATGTTATATCTGCCTCCCCTGCAGTGCACATGGTTTTGCCCAATTGCTATAAAAAATCCTGCTGCGATCAACTTGGAATTACCCCCAATATACATTCTTTTTCTCTAACGTCCTAAGTGGATGCTGGGGACTCCGTAAGGACCATGGGGATTAGCGGCTCCGCAGGAGACTGGGCACAACTATAAAGAAAGCTTTTAGACTACTGGTGTGCACTGGCTCCTCCCACTAAGACCCTCCTCCAGACTTCAGTTAGATTCTTGTGCCCGGCTGAGCTGGATGCACACTAGGGGCTCTCCTGAGCACCTAGAAAGAAAGTATATTTAGGTTTTTTATTTTACAGTGAGATCTGCTGGCAACAGACTCACTGCAGCGAGGGACTAAGGGGAGAAGAAGCGAACCTACCTAACAGGTGGTAGTTTGGGCTTCTTAGGCTACTGGACACCATTAGCTCCAGAGGGATCGACCGCAGGACCCGACCTTGGTGTTCGTTCCCGGAGCCGCGCCGCCGTCCCCCTTACAGAGCCAGAAGCACGAAGAGGTCCGGAAAATTGGCGGCAGAAGACTTCGGTCTTCACCAAGGTAGCGCACAGCACTGCAGCTGTGCGCCATTGCTCCTCATGTACACCTCACACTTCGTCACTGATGGGTGCAGGGCGCTGGGGGGGGGGCGCCCTGAGGGCAATATATGACACCTTGGCTGGCAAATATACATCATATATAGTCCTAGAGGCTATATAGATGTAAAATTACCCCTGCCAGTATTCCAGAAAAAGCGGGAGAAAGTCCGCCGAAAAGGGGGCGGGGCTTCTCCCTCAGCACACTGGCGCCATTTTTCCCTCACAGCTCCGCTGGAAGGAAGCTCCCTGGCTCTCCCCTGCAGTCTGAATACTACAGAAGGGTAAAAAAGAGAGGGGGGGCACTAAATTTAGGCGCAGTATAGATATATATATATAAGATATATAAAAAAACAGCTATAAGGGAAAACACTCATTGATAGTGGGATCCCAGTGTTATATAGCGCTCTGGTGTGTGCTGGCATACTGTCTCTCCAAAGGGCTTTGTGGGGTCCTGTCCTCTGTCAGAGCATTCCCTGTGTGTTTGCGGTGTGTCGGTACGGCTGTGTCGACATGTTTGATGAGGAGGCTTATGTGGAGGCGGAGCAGATGCCTGTAAATGTGATGTCACCCCCTGCGGGGTCGACACCTGAGTGGATGGTGCTGTGGAAGGAATTACGTGATAGTGTCGACTCCTTACATAAAAGGTTTGACGACATACCAAATGTGGGACAGCCGGCTTCTCAGCCTGTGTCTGCCCAGGCGTCTCAAAAGCCATCAGGGCTCTAACGCCCGCTACCTCAGATGGTTGACACAGATGTCGACACGGATACTGACTCCAGTGTCGACGACGAGGAGACTAATGTAACTTCCAGTAGGGCCACACGTTACATGATTGAGGCAATGAAAAATGTGTTGCACATTTCTGATGTTACCCCCGGTACCACAAAAAAGGGTATAATGTTTGGAGAGAAAAAACTACCAGTAGCTTTTCCTCCATCTGAAGAGTTAAATGAAGTGTGTGAAGAAGCGTGGGCTTCCCCTGATAAAAAGCTGGTAATTTCTAAGAGGTTACTAATGGCGTACCCTTTCCCGCCAGAGGATAGGTCACGCTGGGAAACATCCCCTAGGGTGGATAAAGCGCTCACACGCTTGTCAAAAAAGGTGGCACTACCGTCTCCGGATACGGCCGCCCTGAAGGAATCTGCTGATAGAAAGCAGGAGGCTATCCTGAAATCTATATATACACACAGGTGTTATATTAAGACTGGCTATAGCTTCAGCCTGGATGTGCAGTGCTGCTGCTGCGTGGTCAGATTCCCTGTCAGAAAATATAGATACACTATTTTGCTAAACGTAGAGCATATAAAAGACGCACTTTTATACATGAGGGATGCACAGAGGGATATTTGCCGGCTGGCATCCAAAATTAGTGCAATGTCCATTTCTGCCAGGAGAGGGTTATGGACTCGGCAGTGGACAGGTGATGCAGATTCCAAACCACACATGGAAGTTCTGCCTTATAAGGGTGAGGAATTGTTCGGGGATGGTCTCTCGGACCTCGTTTCCACAGCAACAGCTGGGAAGTCTACATTTTTACCCCATGTTCCCTCACAACCAAAGAAAGCACCGTATTATCAGGTACAGTCCTTTCGGCCCAATAGGGGCAAGCGGGTTAAAGGCGCGTCCTTTCTGCCCAGAGGCAGAGGTAGGGGAAAGAAGCTGCAGCATACAGCCAGTTCCCAGGAGCAAAAGTCCTCCCCCGCTTCCTCTAAGTCCACAGCATGACGCTGGGGCTTCACAGGCGGAGCCAGGTACGGTGGGGGCCCGTCTCAAAAATTTCAGCAATCAGTGGGCTCGCTCACGGGTGGATCCCTGGATCCTTCAAGTAGTATCTCAGGGGTACAAACTGGAATTCGAGACGTCTCCCCCCCGCCGTTTCCTCAAATCTGCCTTGCCAACCACTCCCTCAGGCAGGGAGGCAGTGTTACAGGCAATTCAAAAGCTGTATTCACAACAAGTGATAGTAAAGGTGCCCCTACTTCAACAAGGAAGGGGTTACTATTCCACAATGTTTGTGGTACCGAAACCGGACGGTTCGGTGAGACCCATTTTAAATTTGAAATCCTTGAACACATATATAAAAAAATTCAAGTTCAAGATGGAATCGCTCAGGGCGGTTATTGCAAGCCTGGACGAGGGGGAGTACATGGTATCGCTGGACATCAAGGATGCTTACCTACATGTCCCCATTTACCATCCTCACCAGGAGTACCTCAGGTTTGTGGTACAAGATTGTCATTACCAATTCCAGACGTTGCCGTTCGGTCTCTCCACGGCTCCGAGGGTCTTTACCAAGGTAATGGCGGAAATGATGATACTCCTTTGAAAGAAGGGAGTTTTAATTATCCCGTACTTGGATGATCTCCTGATAAAGGCGAGGTCCAGAGAGCAGTTGTTGGTAGGGGTAGCACTATCTCGGGAAGTGCTACAACAGCACGGCTGGATTCTAAACATTCCAAAGTCACAGCTGGTCCCTACCACACGCCTACTGTTCCTGGGGATGGTTCTGGACACAGAACAGAGAAAAGTGTTTCTCCCGGAGGAAAAGGCCAAGGAGCTGTCATCTCTAGTCAGAGGCCTCCTAAAAGCAAAACAGGTGTCGGTGCATCACTGCACGCGGATCCTGGGGAAAATGGTAGCTTCCTACGAAGCAATTCCATTCGGCAGTTTTCATGCAAGAACCTTTCAGTGGGACCTGTTGGACAAGTGGTCCGGATCGCATCTTCAGATGCATCGTCTGATAACCCTGTCTCCGAGGGCAAGGGTGTCTCTGCTGTGGTGGCTGCAGAGTGCTCATCTTGTAGAGGGCCGCAGATTCGGCATACAGGACTGGGTCTTGGTGACCACGGATGCCAGCCTTCGAGGCTGGGGAGCAGTCACACAGGGAAGAAACTTCCAAGGACTATGGTCAAGTCAGGAGACTTCCCTGCACATAAATATTCTGGAACTAAGGGCCATTTACAATGCCCTAAGTCAGACAAAACCCCTGCTTCAAAACCAGCCGGTACTGATCCAGTCAGACAACATCACGGCGGTCGCCCATGTAAATCGACAGGGCGGCACGAGAAGCAGGGCGGCGATGGCAGAAGCCACAAGGATTCTCCGATGGGCGGAAAATCACGTGTTAGCACTGTCAGCAGTGTTCATTCCGGGAGTGGACAACTGGGAAGCAGACTTCCTCAGCAGGCACGACCTCCACCCGGAAGAGTGGGGACTTCATCCAGAAGTCTTTCAAATGATTGTAAACCAGTGGGAAAAACCACAGGTGGACATGATGGAGTCCCGCCTAAACAAAAAGCTAGAAAAATATTGCGCCAGGTCGAGGGACCCGCAGGCGATAGCTGTGGACGCTCTGGTTACACCGTGGGTGTACCGATCGGTTTATGTGTTCCCTCCTCTTCCACTCATACCAAAGGTACTGAGGATAATAAGGAGAAGAGAAGTAAGAACTATACTCATTGTTCCGGATTGGCCAAGAAGAGCGTGGTATCCGGAACTTCAAGAAATGATGTCAGAGGACCCATGGCCTCTACCGCTCAGACAAGACCTGCTGCAGCAGGGGCCCTGTCTGTTCCAAGACTTACCGCGGCTGCGTTTGACGGCATGGCGGTTGAACACCGGATCCTGAAGGAAAAGGGCATTCCGGAGGAAGTCATTCCTACGCTGATTAAAGCTAGGAAAGAAGTAACCGCAAACCATTATCACCGCATATGGCGAAAATATGTTGCGTGGTGTGAGGCCAGGAAGGCCCCAACGGAAGAATTTCAGCTGGGCCGGTTCCTGCACTTCCTACAGTCAGGGGTGACTATGGGCCTTAAATTGGGTTCCATTAAGGTCCAGATTTCGGCTCTATCGATTTTCTTCCAGAGAGAATTGGCTTCACTACCTGAAGTTCAGACTTTTGTTAAGGGAGTGCTGCATATTCAGCCCCCTTTTGTGCCTCCAGTGGCACCTTGGGATCTCAACGTGGTGTTGGATTTCCTAAAGTCACATTGGTTTGAGCCACTGAAAACCATGGATTTGAAATATCTCACGTGGAAAGTGGTCATGTTATTGGCTTTGGCTTCGGCCAGGCGTGTTTCAGAATTGGCGGCTTTGTCATGTAAAAGCCCTTATCTGATTTTCCATATGGATAGGGCAGAATTGAGGACTCGTCCCCAGTTTCTCCCCAAAGTGGTATCAGCTTTTCATCTGAACCAACCTATCGTGGTGCCTGCGGCTACAAATGACTTGGAGGCTTCCAAGTTGTTGGATGTAGTCAGGGCCCTGAAAATTTATGTTTCCAGGACAGCTGGAGTCAGAAAGACTGACTCGCTCTTTATCCTGTATGCGCCCAACAAGTTGGGTGCACCTGCTTCTAAGCAGACTATTGCTCGCTGGATCTGTAGTACGATTCAGCTTGCACATTCTGCGGCTGGACTGCCGCATCCTAAATCAGTAAAAGCCCATTCCACGAGGAAAGTGGGCTCTTCTTGGGCGGCTGCCCGAGGGGTCTCGGCTCTTCAACTTTGCCGAGCTGCAACTTGGTCAGGGGCAAACAAGTTTGCAAAATTCTACAAATTTGATACCCTGGCTGAGGAGGACCTTGAGTTCTCTCATTGGGTGCTGCAGAGTCATCCGCACTCTCCCGCCCGTTTGGGAGCTTTGGTATAATCCCCATGGTCCTTACGGAGTCCCCAGCATCCACTTAGGACGTTAGAGAAAATAAGAATTTACTCACCGGTAATTCTATTTCTCATAGTCCGTAGTGGATGCTGGGCGCCCATCCCAAGTGCGGATTGTCTGCAATACTTGTATATAGTTATTGCTTAACTAAAGGGTTATTGTTGAGCTATCTGTTGAGAGGCTCAGTTGTTATCATGCTGTTAACTGGGTATTGTATCACGAGTTATACGGAGTGATTGGTGTGGCTGGTATGAGTCTTACCCGGGATTCAAAATCCTTCCTAATTGTGTCAGCTCTTCCGGGCACAGTATCCTAACTGAAGTCTGGAGGAGGGTCTTAGTGGGAGGAGCCAGTGCACACCAGTAGTCTAAAAGCTTACTTTATACTTGTGCCCAGTCTCCTGCGGAGCCGCTAATCCCCATGGTCCTTACGGAGTCCCCAGCATCCACTACGGACTATGAGAAATAGAATTACCGGTGAGTAAATTCTTATTTTTTTTCTCGGTAGCTGCTATAGGCTAAGTTTACTTTTTTATTAGGAGAAAGATCATTAATATGACTGCACATGAGCCAGAACTGTACCAGGTCCGAACCCAGAAGTGATGGCATAAACAATCACCATCCTTTCTCTTACGTCCTAGTGGATGCTGGGGTCCACATTAGTACCATGGGGTATAGATGGGTCCACTAGGCTCCTCCCTCTATGCCCCTCCTACCAGACTCAGTTTAGAAAATGTGCCCGGAGGAGCCGGTCACAGCTAGGGGAGCTCTACAGAGCTTCTTTAGTAAAAGTTATTTTAGAGTTTTTTATTTTACAGGAAGGCTGCTGGCAACAGCCTCCCTGCTTTGTGGGACTAAGGGGGGGAGTAGTGTCGCCCTGCGGGGTCTTAGCCACTATCTCCGCTGACAGGACACTGAGCTCCTGAGGGGATAGAATGTTCCCCGCCACAGGGGATCGCTCACCCCGGCAGCATGCAACCACCCCCTTACAGAGCCAGATGATCGGTGGCGAGTTAGTCACAGACCCCCCCTAGCAAGCGGGGAGCCAATGTGAAGATGGCGGCAACAGGGTATGGAGCGCAGTACTAACTGCGCTCCGGGGCTCAGCGGTACATAGTGCGGCGCTGTGAGGGGTGCCCTGAGCCAGCGCCAACATCCTACACTGACCTCTCAAGCCTGTCAGGGTCCATGGATCTCTGCCAGCATCAATCCTCAGGCCAGTATAATCCGATGAAGAGTGGGAAGACAGCGCCATTAAGTGGGCGGAGCTTCTCAGAGCGGACCCAGCAGCGTCCAGCCCCATTTTCCTGCCTGCAGAAACGCTGTCAGTGATGTGCAGTCCCTCCAGAGCAACTCCAGCTATCTCTCACGGTACCAGGGGGTTGTAGAAGGGGGGGAGAGGCTGTATAAAGACTGTGTAACCTATTAAGGTACACAGTCAGCGCTGGTTTAGGGTCTCCCTATACCTGAAAAGCACTGTGTGTGGGTTGGCTCCATCTCTGTGTCTCTCTTGCCATTCTTGGGGGTGAAACTCTGTCCTCCCCTGTGTGTGTGTGGAGTGTCTGTGGTCTCCATTAGGCTATGTCCCGGGACTCTATGTCATATGCCGCATAGGATATGTCCTCTCAGGATGATCCCATTCCATGTAATCAGGATTGCACTGTTTTAGCACAGATACCAGCAAGGGAGCCTGAGTGGTTATCCTCTATCAAATTCATGATTTCTCAGATTTCTACTAGGGTTGCACAGAATGAATCTGCAACTCAGGTTTTACAGACCTCTATGGCAGTTTGGTCCGGTTCTGTTACCTCAGGGCCCCCCTCTGGAGGTTCCATAAACGTGCTCTTGCACAGATTATGCAGGATGACACAGATACCGACTCTGACACGGCAGACGGTGATGGGGATGTGCTCAGGGGGCCACATCTCTTGCTAAATGGGTGCAGCTGATGATAGAGACTATAAGGGATGTGTTGAACATTGCAGATACAACACCTGAGCAGGTTGAGGAGGCTTACTTCACTGACAATAAGAAAGCCTTGCTAACGTTCCCTGCATCCAAGGAATTAAATGCTATATTTGAGAAAGCATGGGAAAACCAGGAGAAAAAATTCCAGATTCCTAGAAGGGTTCTGGTTGCTTTCCCCTTCCCTGAGGAGGATAGGAAAAAATGGGAAAATCCACCCATAGTGGACGCGTCTGTATCCAGACTCTCTAAAAAGGTAGTTTTACCTGTTCCAGGATCTACCGCCTTAAAGGAGCTGGCTGATCGCAAAATTGATACTCAGCTCGTCGAGGACTGTGGCTGCGTCAGTGGTCTGCCGATGCGGAATCCAGGAGAGGTGTGGAGGCCCTACCCTACACAGGTCAGGCTCTCTTTGGGGAAGCGTTAGATGCGTGGATCTCCACGGCTACAGCGGGTAAGTCACCCTTTCTTCCCTCAGCTGCTCCTGCTGTGAAGAAACCTTTCCCTTCAGCGGCATCACAGTCCTTTTGTGTTACTAAAACAAGAAAGGCCAAACTGTCCAACACCTTCTTTAGAGGAGGTCGGCCAAAATCCAAGAAACCTGCACAGCACCGAAGGTATTCACCAAGGTGATGGCGGAAATTATGGTTCTCCTCCGCAGACAGGGGGTGAACATAATTCCATATCTGGACGATCTGCTGCTAAAGGCATTGTCCAAGGAGAAGCTGTTACGGTCCATAGCTCTCATGACACAGCTTCTCAGGGAACATGGTTGGATCCTGAATCTTCCAAAATCACATTTGGAACCAACCAGGAGGTTGTCCTTTCTGGGAATGATCCTCGACACGGAAGTGCAGAGGGTGCTTCTTCCAGAGGAAAAAGCGTTGGTGATACAAACAATGGTCCGGGATGTCGTGAAGCCAGCCCGGGTGTCGGTTCATCAGTGCATTCGCCTTCTGGGGAAGATGGTGGCCTCTTACGATGCTCTGCAGTACGGGTGGTTTCTCGCTCGGTCCTTCCAACTGGATCTCCTGGACAAGTGGTCGGGATCCCATCTACACATGCACCAGAGGATACGTCTGTCACCAAAGGCCAGAATTTCACTCCTCTGGTGGCTGCAATTGCCTCACCTTCTGGAGGGCCACAGGTTCGGGATTCAGGACTGGATCCTTCTAACCATGGATGCAAGTCTCTGGGGCTGGGGCGCAGTCACTCAAGGGGAAACCTTCCAAGGAAGGTGGTCAAGTCTGTAAGCTGGCCTGCCGATAAAAATTCTGGAACTAAGAGCTGTATATAACGGTCTTCTCCAAGCAGCCAATCTTCTGAGAAATCAGGCCATTCAGGTACAGTCGGACAACGTAACGACAGTGGCTTACATAAACCGACAAGACGGAACGAAGAGCAGAGCTGCAATGTCAGAGGTAACAAGAATTGTCCTCTGGGCAGAAAAACACGCGTTGGCGCTGTCAGCAGTCTTCATTCCGGGAGTAGAACTGGGAAGCGGACTTCCTCAGCAGACACGATCTCCTCCCGGGGGAATGGGGTCTCCATCCGGAGGTGTTCAAGGAGGTAACATATCGTTGGGGCGTACCCCAGATCGACATGATGGCCTCTCGGCTCAACAAGAAGCTTTGGCGGTATTGTTCCAAGTCGAGGGACCCGCAAGCAGTGGTGGTGGACGCTCTAGTGACTCCATGGGTGTTCCAGTCAGTGTACGTGTTTCCTCCACTTCCACTCATTCCAAGAGTTCTCAAACTCATAAGGAGAACAAGAGTTCAGGTTTTGGAACAAGGAAGAAAAGATTGGTCTTAGGTGGCGCACTAATTCAAATGATTTTAAATTTAAAATATAACTTTTATTTCATATACTTAAAAAGCCTGTAACTGTGAAATATTAAAATGAATTAAAGGACAAGTGAAAGACAAACTGCAACTTGTGATTATTAAAAAACCACACACTACACCCACTATGCTGTGCAATGTCTCTATATAAAATACTTCAATTATTGTGTACAATGACCTCGATTATGAATATGCGTGCTTATCAGAAAAACAAAAGTTCCACCTAAGTGAACCACAATTCTGTCAATCAATTTAATATGATATGGGCTCCTTAAGTGTACTGTAACATGTATGTTATTAGACGTTAGATCTGATAGGGTAGACCGAATAAACTCAATATGTCCCAATTAGCTCCTTGCCTGTCAAAATTGTGACTACATCATCCGATGTTCCCACAATATTCGCTATACCACTATCCTTCTTGATACTAATTGATCTCTTTATATTAACACATAATGCTGTATCACCACTGATGAGCATCAATCAAATTTGTACTGACAATTATATAAAAGTACAATGTTGGTCAGCATTTCCAGACTCTGCTGTCAGTGCTGTCCCATATGGTGCATTGTACTGTATTGTAGAGTGCTGTTCTTGTAATTTCCTTCTACAAATAACTATTGGCAGCTTGCCCAATCGTATAGATAATCTGGGGACAGAACTAATGTACCTGGCTAGCGTTCTCAGTCTCTGCTGTCAACGCTGCCTCATGCAATGCAATTGTACAGGGCCCTGAGGAAACTAACTGTGAAACACGTGTTGGCGATTCACACCTCACCCACATGCTTTACTAAAATGTGCTTGTCAATGATATGTGCTTTATTCAGAATATGATTTGAGGAATATGAACTTTAGACAATAGGGGACCATGATTAGGCTTATATTATAGGTGCAAAGTGTGATTACAAACCATAGAATGAATATCTTAAGCTGAACACTGCATCCACGATTAAGGGCCATTAAGCTATCACGCAGCAGCAGAGAACTTTAACACACTGCATATTCATTTGCATATGTAGGACTGTGCAATACTGACAGCCTGATAATATGTAACAGCTTGAAATCCCAGTGTATCAGCTTGCAGCTGCAGATTAAAAGCTGTGAAACACATTCTATATAATTAAAGCTTGTTACAACACTCTGATACATTTAGGGATAAAAGTGTGTATATATAACACAGCCTGATAATATGTAACAGTCTGAAATCCCAGTGTATCAGCCTGCAACCGCAGACTAAAAGCTGTGAAATATATTGTGCATAATTAAAGCCTGTCACAACATCCTCTGATACACTTAGGGATAAAGTGTATACATAAACCTGCATGACAAATACTGCAGTAAACTGCTGGCCTGGATTCTGTGAACTATGATGATTGAAATCATATATATATACAGGAGGGGTATTTAGCACATAAAGCTTATTTAAGCTTATTTCACAATATTATTTTTTAGTGCATCTCTTGTGTATGGAATATCCTAATTATCTCCTGAACCTGATCTAAAACACGCTGATACTAAAACACCCTTTTCTCTCCCACATTACTAATTACTAGGACAACTCTCACTGTTAATAAGAAATCGAGCAGAATACTGACAATTTATTAATTTTTGATCTGTATTCCCAGATAAAGTTGCATTAACAGGTTACTTGCCAACAGTAATTAACAAGAGGGGATTTAACCAGAATTATTGTGCCCAGATGGATACATAGCGCTATACTAGGCAGCGTTGACAACCGAGATTGAGAACGCTAGCCACATGAGGAATTTTTATTACATTCACACTGTTTGAATAAGCAATTTGCCAACAGCAACTAACAAGAGGGCACTGAAAGTTACGTATTGTGTGCTATATCAGTACAATTGCATTGCATGAGGCAGCGTTGACAGCAGAGACTGAGAGCGCTAGCCAGGTACAATAGTTCTGTCCCCAGATTATCTATACGATTGGGCAAGCTGCCAATTGTTATTTGTAGAAGGAAATTACAAGAACAGCACTCTACAACACAGTACAATGCACCATATGGGACAGCACTGACAGCAGAGTCTGGAAATGCTGACCAACATTGTACTTTTATATAATTGTCAGTACAAATTTGATTGATGCTCATCAGTGGTGATACAGCATTATGTGTTAATATAAAGAGATCAATTAGTATCAAGAAGGATAGTGGTATAGCGAATATTGTGGGAACATCGGATGATGTAGTCACAATTTTGACAGGCAAGGAGCTAATTGGGACGTATTGAGTTTATTCGGTCTACCCCAGAGGTTCTCAAACTCGGTCCTCGGGGGCCCACACAGTGCATGTTTTGCAGGTAACCCAGCAGGTGCACAGGTGTATTAATTACTCACTGACACATTTTAAAAGGTCCACAGGTGGAGCTAATTATTTCACTTGCGATTCTGTGAGGAGACCTGCAAAACATGCACTGTGTGGGCCACCGAGGACCGAGTTTGAGAACCTCTGGTCTACCCTATCAGATCTAACATCTAATAACATACATGTTACAGTACACTTAAGGAGCCCATATCATATTAAATTGATTGACAGAATTGTGGTTCACTTAGGTGGAACTTTTGTTTCTCTGATAAGCACGCATATTCATAATTGAGGTCATTGTACACAATAATTGAAGTGTTTTATATAGAGACATTGCACAGCATAGTGGGTGTAGTGTGTGGTTTTTTAATAATCACAGGTTGCACTTTGTCTTTCACTTGTCCTTTAATTCATTTTAATATTTCACAGTTACAGGCTTTTTAAGTATATGAAATAAAAGTTATATTTTAAATTTAAAATCATTTGCATTAGTGCGCCACCTAAGACCAATCTTTTCTTCCTTGTTCCAAAACCTATCTATATATATTGGCAACAATATATGTGTGGCAGCACCCCCTGTTGATACACAAGACAAGGAATTGTTATGAATTGTAAGTTAGGGTTTCTTCATTGTTCAATTTAGAATACGGTACTAGTGCAGTAGTTTTCCCATCCCCCCCTTCTCCTTTGTAAAATTGGACAAGGGTTCAGGCAATCCTCATTGCTCCGGACTGGCCAAGAAGGGCTTGGTATGCGGATCTTCTGGATCTACTGCTAGAAGAGCCGAGGCCTCTTCCTCTTCGGGAGGACCTGCTGCAGCAGGGGCTGTTCGCCTATCAAGACTTACCACGGCTACGTTTGACGGCATGAAGGTTGAATGCCAGATACTAGCTCGGAAGGGCATTCCGAACAAGGTTATTCCTACCCTGATATAGGCTAGGAAAGGAATAACGTCAAAACATTACCATCGTATTTGGAAAAAATAAGAATTTACTCACCGGTAATTCTATTTCTCGTAGTCCGTAGTGGATGCTGGGACTCCGTAAGGACCATGGGGAATAGCGGCTCCACAGGAGACTGGGCACAACTAAAAGAAAGCTTTAGACTACTGGTGTGCACTGGCTCCTCCCACTATGACCCTCCTCCAGACTTCAGTTAGGATACTGTGCCCGGAAGAGCTGACACAATAAGGAAGGATTTTGAATCCCGGGTAAGACTCATACCAGCCACACCAATCACACCGTACAACTCGTGATACAATACCCAGTTAACAGTATGATAACAACTGAGCCTCTCAACAGATGGCTCAACAATAACCATTTAGTTAAACAATAACTATATACAAGTATTGCAGACAATCCGCACTTGGGATGGGCGCCCAGCATCCACTACGGACTACGAGAAATAGAATTACTGGTGAGTAAATTCTTATTTTCTCTGACGTCCTAAGTGGATGCTGGGACTCCGTAAGGACCATGGGGATTATACCAAAGCTCCCAAACGGGCGGGAGAGTGCGGATGACTCTGCAGCACCGAATGGGCAAACTCTAGGTCCTCCTCAGCCATGGTGTCAAACTTATAGAATTTAGCAAACGTGTTTGACCCCGACCAAGTAGCTGCTCGGCAAAGTTGAAGAGCCGAGACCCCTCGGCAGTCGCCCAAGAAGAGCCCACCTTCCTCGTGGAATGGGCTTTCACTGATTTAGGATGCGGCAGTCCAGCCGCAGAATGTGCAAGCTGAATCGTACTACAGATCCAGCGAGCAATAGTCTGCTTTGAAGCAGGTGTACCCAACTTGTTGGGTGCATACAGGATAAATAGCGAGTCAGTCTTTCTGACTCCAGCTGTCCTGGAAACATAAATTTTCAGGGCCCTGACTACATCCAACGACTTGGAAGCCTCCAAGTCTTTAGTAGCCGCAGGCACCACGATAGGTTGGTTCAGATGAAAGGCTGATGCCACCTTAGGGAGAAATTGGGGACGAGTCCTCAATTCTGCCCTATCCATATGGAAAATCAGATAAGGGCTTTTACATGACAAAGCCGCCAATTCTGATACACGCCTGGCCGAAGCCAAGGCCAACAACATGACCACTTTCCACGTGAGGTATTTCAATTCCACGGTTTTAAGTGGCTCAAACCAATGCGACTTTAGGAAATCCAACACCACGTTGAGATCCCAAGGTGCCACTGGAGGCACAAAAGGGGGCTGAATATGCAGCACTCCCTTAACAAAAGTTTGAACTTCAGGTAGTGAAGCCAGTTCTCTCTGGAAGAAAATCGATAGAGCCGAAATCTGGACCTTAATGGAACCCAATTTTAGGCCCATAGTCACCCCTGACTGTAGGAAGTGCAGGAAACGGCCCAGCTGAAATTCTTCCGTTGGGGCCTTCCTGGCCTCACACCACGCAACATATTTTCGCCATATACGGTGATAATGGTTTGCGGTTACTTCTTTCCTAGCTTTAATCAGCGTAGGAATGACTTCCTCCGGAATGCCCTTTTCCTTCAGGATCCGGTGTTCAACCGCCATGCCGTCAAACGCAGCCGCGGTAAGTCTTGGAACAGACAGGGCCCCTGCTGCAGCAGGTCCTGTCTGAGCGGCAGAGGCCATGGGTCCTCTGAGATCATTTCCTGAAGCTCCGGGTACCAAGCTCTTCTTGGCCAATCCGGAACAATGAGTATAGTTCTTACTCCTCTTCTCCTTATTATCCTCAGTACCTTTGGTATGAGAGGAAGAGGAGGGAATACATAAACCGACCGGTACACCCACGGTGTCACTAGAGCGTCCACAGCTATCGCCTGCGGGTCTCTTGACCTGGCGCAATAGTTTTCTAGCTTTTTGTTTAGGCGGGACGCCATCATGTCCACCTGTGGCCTTTCCCAATGGTTTACAATCAGTTGGAAGACTTCTGGATGAAGTCCCCACTCTCCCGGGTGGAGGTCGTGCCTGCTGAGGAAGTCTGCTTCCCAGTTGTCCACTCCCGGAATGAACACTGCTGCCAGTGCTAACACGTGATTTTCCGCCCATCGGAGAATCCTTGTGGCTTCTGCCATCGCCGTCCTGCTTCTCGTGCCGCCCTGTCGGTTTACATGGGCGACCGCCGTGATGTTGTCTGACTGGATCAGTACCGGCTGGTTTTGAAGCAGGGGTTTTGCCTGACTTAGGGCATTGTAAATGGCCCTCAGTTCCAGAATATTTATGTGCAGGGAAGTCTCCTGACTTGACCATAGTCCTTGGAAGTTTCTTCCCTGTGTGACTGCCCCCCAGCCTCGAAGGCTGGCATCCGTGGTCACCAGGACCCAGTCCTGTATACCGAATCTGCGGCCCTCTTGAAGATGAGCACTCTGCAGCCACCACAGCAGAGACACCCTGGTCCTTGGAGACAGGGTTATCAGCCGATGCATCTGAAGATGCGATCCGGACCACTTGTCCAACAGGTCCCACTGAAAGGTTCTTGCATGGAACCTGCCAAATGGAATTGCTTCGTAGGAAGCTACCATCTTTCCCAGGATCCGCGTGCAGTGATGCACCGACACCTGTTTTGGTTTTAGGAGGCCTCTGACTAGAGATGACAGCTCCTTGGCCTTCTCCTCCGGGAGAAACACTTTTTTCTGTTCTGTGTCCAGAACCATCCCCAGGAACAGTAGACGTGTCGTAGGGACCAGCTGTGACTTTGGAATATTTAGAATCCAGCCGTGCTGTTGTAGCACCTCCCGAGATAGTGCTACCCCGACCAACAACTGCTCCCTGGACCTCGCCTTTATCAGGAGATCGTCCAAGTACGGGATAATTAAAACTCCCTTCTATCATCATTTCGGCCATTACCTTGGTTAAGACCCTCGGAGCCGTGGATAGACCGAACGGCAACATCTGGAATTGGTAATGACAATCCTGTACCACAAATCTGAGGTACTCCTGGTGAGGATGGTAAAGGTGAGGATGGTAAATGGGGACATGCAGGTAAGCATCCTTGATGTCCAGTGATACCATGTAATCCCCCTCGTCCAGGCTTGCAATAACCGCCCTGAGCGATTCCATCTTGAACTTGAATTTTTTTATATACGTGTTCAAGGATTTCAAATTTAAAATGGGTCTCACCGAACCGTCCGGTTTCGATACCACAAACATTGTGGAATAGTAACCCCGTCCTTGTCGAAGTAGGGGCACCTTTACTATCACCTGTTGTGAATACAGCTTGTGAATTGCCTGTAACACTGCCTCCCTGCCTGAGGGAATTGTTGGTAAGGCAGATTTGAGGAAACGGCGGGGGGGAGACGTCTCGAATTCCAGCTTGTACCCCTGAGATACTACTTGAAAGATCCAGGGATCCACCCGTGAGCGAGCCCACTGATCGCTGAAATTTTTGAGAAGGGCCCCCACCGTACCTGGCTCCGCCTGTGGAGCCCCAGCGTCATGCTGTGGACTTAGAGGAAGCGGGGGAGGACTTTTGCTCCTGGGAACTGGCTGTATGCTGCAGCTTTTTCCCTCTACCTCTGCCTCTGGGCAGAAAGGACGCGCCCTTAACCCGCTTGCCCTTATTGGGCCGAAAGGACTGTACCTGATAATACGGTGCTTTCTTTGGCTGTGAGGGAACATGGGGTAAAAATGTAGACTTCCCAGCTGTTGCTGTGGAAACGAGGCCCGAACAACTCCTCACCCTTATAAGGCAAAACTTCCATGTGCCTTTTAGAATCTGCATCTCCTGTCCACTGCCGAGTCCATAACCCTCTCCTGGCAGAAATGGACATTGCACTTATTTTAGATGCCAGCCGGCAAATATCCCTCTGTGCATCCCTCATGTATAAGAGTGCGTCTTTAATATGCTCTACGGTTAGCAATATAGTGTCCCTGTCTAGGGTATCAATATTTTCTGACAGGGAATCTGACCACGCAGCTGCAGCACTGCACATCCATGCTGAAGCAATAGCTGGTCTCAGTATAACACCTGTGTGTGTATATATAGACTTCAGGATAGCCTCCTGCTTTCTATCAGCAGATTCCTTCAGGGCGGCCGTATCCGGAGACGGTAGTGCCACCTTCTTTGACAAGCGTGTGAGCGCTTTATCCACCCTAGGGGATGTTTCCCAATGTGACCTATCCTCTGGCGGGAAAGGGTACGCCATAGTAACCTCTTAGAAATTACCAGTTTCTTATCAGGGGAAACCCACGCTTCTTCACACACTTCATTTAATTCCTCAGATGGAGGAAAAACAACTGGTAGTTTTTTCTCTCCAAACATAATACCCTTTTTTGTGGTACCCGGGGTAACATCAGAAATATGCAACACATTTTCATTGCCTCAATCATATAACGTGTGGCCCTATTGGAAGATACATTAGTCTCATCGTCGTCGACACTGGAGTCAGTATCCGTGTCGACATCTGTGTCTGCCATCTGAGGTAGCGGGCGTTTTAGAGCCCCTGATGGCTTTTGAGATGCCTGGGCAGGCACAGGCTGAGAAGCCGGCTGTCCCACATTTGGTATGTCGTCAAACCTTTTATGCAAGGAGTCGACACTGTCGCGTAATTCCTTCCACAGAACCATCCACTCAGGTGTCGACCCCGCAGGGGGTGACATCACATTTATCGGCATCTGTTCCGCCTCCACATAAGCCTCCTCATCAAACATGTCGACACAGCCGTACCGACACACCGCATACACACAGGGAATGCTCTGACAGAGGACAGGACCCCACAAAGCCCTTTGGGGAGACAGAGAGAGAGTATGCCAGCACACACCAGAGCGCTATATAACACAGGGATCCCACTATAAATGAGTGTTTTTCCCTTATAGCTGCTTATATTATATATACTGCGCCTAAATGTAGTGCCCCCCCTCTCTTTTTTACCCTTATGTAGCTTGACACTGCAGGGGAGAGCCAGGGAGCGTCCTTCCAGCGGAGCTGTGAGGGAAAAATGGCGCCAGTGTGCTGAGGGAGATGGCCCCGCCCCTTTTCCGGCGGACTTCTCCCGCTTTTTCTGGAATTCTGGCAGGGGTATTTTTACACCTATATAGCCTTCCTGACTATATATGGTGTAGATTTGCCAGCCAAGGTGTCTTATATTGCCCTCAGGGCGCCCCCCCCCCCCCCCGCCTCCCCAGCGCCCTGCACCCATCAGTGACCGGAGTGTGAGGTGTGCATGAGGAGCAATGGCGCACAGCTGCAGTGCTGTGCGCTACCTTGTTGAAGACAGAAGTCTTCTGCCGCCGATTTTCAGGAACACTTCTTGCTTCTGGCTCTGTAAGGGGGCCGGCGGCGCGGCTCTGGGACCGAACATCGAGGTCGGGTCCTGTGGTCGATCCCTCTGGAGCTAATGGTGTCCAGTAGCCTAAGAAGCCCAAGCTACCACTAGTTAGGTAGGTTCGCTTCTTCTCCCCTTAGTCCCTCGCTGCAGTGAGTCTGTTGCCAGCAGATCTCACTGTAAAATAAAAAACCTAAAATATACTTTCTTTCTAGGAGCTCAGGAGAGCCCCTAGTGTGCATCCAGCTCAGCCGGGCACAAGATTCTGACTGAAGTCTGGAGGAGGGTCATAGTGGGAGGAGCCAGTGCACACCAGTAGTCTAAAGCTTTCTTTTAGTTGTGCCCAGTCTCCTGCGGAGCCGCTATTCCCCATGGTCCTTATGGAGTCCCAGCATCCACTTAGGACGTCAGAGAAAATATGTATCTTGGTGTGAGTCCAAGAAGTTTCCTGCTGTGGAGTTTCAACTGGGACGTTTTCTCCTCTTCCTGCAAACAGGTGTGGATATGGGCCTGAGATTAGGATCCATAAAAGTCCACATTTCGGCCCTATCCATTTTCTTCCAGAAACAGTTGGCTGCCCTCCCTGAGGTTCAGACTTTTTTGAAGGGAGTTCTGCACATCCAACCTCCCTTTGTACCGCCGACGGCGCCTTGGGATCTTAACGTGGTGTTGCAGGTTCTCCAGTCGGACTGGTTTGAACCTCTACAGGAGGTTGAGGTCAAGTTTCTCACGTGGAAGGCTGTCACTTTGTTGATCTTAGCTTCTGCTAGACGTGTGTCGGAGTTGGGGGCTTTGTCATGTAAAAGCCCATACTTGATCTTCCATGAAGATAGAGCTGAGCTTCGGACACGTCAGCAGTTCCTTCCAAAGGTTGTGTCGGCATTTCATATCAACCAACCTATTGTGGTGCCAGTTGCGACTGACTCCTCAATTTCATCAAAGTCCTTGGATGTTGTAAGGGTTCTAAAGATCTATGTGAGAGGACTGCTCGTCACAGGAAATCGGACTCTCTGTTTGTCCTGTATGAGCCCAAGAAAATTGGGTGTCCTGCTTCTAAGCAGACAATATCTCACTGGATCAGGTTCACTATCCAGCATGCGTATTCTACGGCTGGCTTGCCGTGTCCTACGTCTGTTAAGGCCCACTCTACTCGTAAGGTGGGTTCTTCCTGGGCGGCTGCCCGGGGTGTCTCGGCATTACAACTCTGCCGAGCAGCTGCTTGGTCAGGGTCGAACACGTTCGCAAAGTTCTACAAGTTCGATACTTTGGCCTCTGAGGACCTAAAGTTTGGTCAGTTGGTTCTGCAGGAGCCTCCGCGCTTTCCCTCCCGTTCTGGGAGCTTTGGTACATCCCCATGGTACTAATGTGGACCCCAGCATCCTCTAGGACGTAAGAGAAAATAGGATTTTAATTACCTACTGGTTAATCATTTTCTCGTAGTCCGTAGAGGATGCTGGGCGCCTGCCGAGCACTTCGTGGTCCTGCAGTGGTTATTTAGTTCAGTACTGCTTAGTTCTAGGTTAAGTACTGTTTTGTTACTTGGTAAGTAATCTTGTTCAGCCGTTGCTGATGTTTCAAGCTAGTTAGCTTGGTTTGCCTTGTGTGTGAGCTGGTATGAATCTCGCCACTATCTGTGTAAAATCCTTCTCTCGAAGTTGTCCGTCTCCTTGGGCACCGTTTCTAGACTGAGTCTGGTAGGAGGGGCATAGAGGGAGGAGCCAGCCCACACTCTCAAACTCTTAAAGTGCCAGTGGCTCCTAGAGTGGACCCATCAATACCCCATGGTACTAATGTGGACCCCAGCATCCTCTACGGACTACGAGAAAAGGATTTACCGGTAGGTAATTAAAATCCTATTTTTTACACTTTGCAGGGAAGGGCTCCTGTTAGAGCAAGCCTTTTCTAATACATTGCCCTGATAAATAATTTCTTATTGCCGCTATATACATACAATTCCATCGATAAAATGATGAATATAGACCTATAGTAAATACAGTATATAGTAAAAAAACACAAGATGTGTAAGTACAGTATTAATAGCATACAGAAGAGAGCATTTGGGGTGTATTTTCTTTTCTATAAACTAAAGGGGCATTAGTAACATGCTTGAATAAACAGTTAAGTCTTCAGTCTGTTTTTGAAGGTTTCCAGATTGGAGGCCTCTCACACTGTGCGAGGAAGCGACTTCCTGGGAATCGGTGCTGCAAGGCTAAAGCTCTAGCCCTCACCAATGTCATTACAGCCAAATGAAATGGTCTCTTATCTATTCTCTCATTCCTTGACCACACAGCAGCATTTAACACCATTGACCACCCAATGCTCCTGCATATTCTTCATTCCTTTGGGCTCAGTTACTCAGGGGTCTATGTATTAAGCCTTGGTGAGAGATAAAGTACTAGACAATCAGCTCTAACTGCCATGTTACAGGCTGGGTTTGAAAAATGAGAGTTAGAAGCTGATTGGTTGGTAATTTATCTCCGTCCACTTTATCTCTCTTCAAGGCTTAGTGCAGAGATTCCTCAGCTCTCTGCTGATTCATCTCCTATTTGTCAACTGCTCCTTTTCTGCGGCTACAACCACTTCTACCTCTTCTCAACTTCCCCTTCTTGTCAGGATCTCTTTTCTTGGACTTCTTCTCTTCTACTATACCTCTTCCTTAGTGAACTCATTAATTCCTTTTGCCTTCATTATCAAATCTATTCCCAATACCCAACTTTATCTCTCTCCATTTGATCTCTCCCCTCCAGTCCTCTCCCTTGTCAGTGCTTGGCAATTGTATGTCTCCTAAAAAGACGGATTTCTCCTACAAATCATTTTTTATCAACCCTGGCCTGTTTTATTGCAGAATATAGTCACTATTTTCTCATTTAGCCTGGGCCACACTAATTATTTATTATTTAGTACCAGTCTGCCGGTGATAAAGTACCAACCAACCAGTTCCTATTTGTCATTTTTCAAACACAGCCTGTAACATTACAGTTAGGAGCTGATTGGCTGGTACTTTATCACCGTGCTATTTATCACTCTCCAAGGCTTGATAAATGGGGGCCTTATTTTGCAATTATATTAAACTGGGCTGAATTAAAAACTGATCCGTAAAGGCAGACGCAGTGGAATGTCGATTGAGAGGTCCAGAAGATCCTCATACCGTACCCTCTGCGGCTAATCTAGAACCACCAGGATCACCATGCCTCCCTCAAAATTTAACTTGCGGAGGACACAGTGGATCACCAATATTGGATGAAAGACATATATGTGTGGGAACATCCACGGCAACGCCAGGGCACCTGCCAGGAGAGCTCCAGGGTCCCTGTATGGGAATAATATCTCAGCAACTGGGGGTTGCGTCGAGATGCCATCATAGCAATGTCTGGTAGGCCCCAACCGGGGACCAGTAGATGAAAGATGTCTGAATGTAGAGTGAATGCTCTGGCAACCTATGATGTCTGTTCCCCAAATCTGGACTACGGGGATGAAGACTGCTGACAGAGCCTTAAAATGACACTCTGCCAAGTAGAAAACGTGGCTGACCTCTTGCACGGCGCCACAATGGCAAGTGCCGCCCTAGTTGATTATATAGGCTAAGCTGCCATGTTTTCCAACTGCAACTTGACCGAACAACACTGGAGGAAAGGTTGTGCTTTGGTAAAGCACTCTCCAGGACATTGATGGATAGTCAGCTGACCCACCTAATCCGGAACAACTGATTACAAGACCCCCTCCCACCCCCAAAGACTTGCATCGGTGGTGAGAAAGGGCCTGACTCAGTTTGTAAGCAAAGCAAAAAAGCACATAACTGGGCAAATTCATGTTGTACTGCAGGTTGGGCATATGTAACATGTGCAGAGAGATTTAGAGGGGACTCCCAAATGGCCCAATCCGCATTAGGTAGTGGATAAAGTGGTTGCTTAAAGGGGGCTCTGAGTTTGAGGGTCTACTCGGACTGCTTTCTAAAAAGTGCAGATTTAACTGCCTTTAGCAGTGCTTCTACATTCATTGTGATAGGGTTTCCCCTACACTGAGGCGGTCTCAATATCTGAGGGAACTGAAACACTAGCTTCTTTTTCCAAGGCCGAATGCCCAATCGGACAAGGTGTAGCTGTGTCGCCTGAGAGGCTGCATCTAAATGCACAATCTCTGTTGAGCATCTGCCTGAAAGTAGCAGACAGCTGCACCAACACTAACAAAGAGAAAAATTGCATCCACAGTTGCACTATGGCAGACAGGTTTAAGTAGGAAGTACTCTGGTAATCTGGGCCACACCTGCAGATATACTAACAGGGAGAGCTGACCCTGGATCTGCAAGCTGGTTAGCTAATTGTATCTTATCTGTGATAATGGGGAATGCTAGTTCCTGACTAGTAGTAGCGATGGAACCTCACTCAGCGTAGATGTGAAATACCGGGCACAGAGGCTTGTGATAGGAATTCCTCTGCCATCATGGTCTGGAACCTGAGGGTAAAGTACGTCAGTACAGGTTCAACAGCTACATAACACAGGAGCACCCACCTCCCAGGGTGCTTAATTCTTGAAAAAGATAAAAAGCAAGCCAAGATGCACCCACACACCAAAGTTACAAAACAGTGGTGTGTACTTTTCAGGGTTGTGCAATGAATAGTAAAGTGCCACAAACAGAGAAATAAGTGGGGCTATAAAGAGAGAAACCTAGGTTACACTGTCTACTAAGTTGGCGCTAGGTGACTGAACCATAGCACGGACCTTTATATACCATGGGAAATAATACCTGGGAGCTGTTCACTATAGTGTGACCATTAAAAGCAGCAATTAGTCAGATATGAAATATATATATATTAACCTTTATTAGGATATTAACCTACTGTATATTAGGACATGCCTATATCAACAGCAAGGTATACACAGGTAAACTATTAACATTACATGCACACTGAACATTCAATGCACAAAACAAATGGGCAAATAGTGCTCAACAAACCAGGCCCACAGGGCAGGGAGCAGCTCGATGTACAGTGCATCCGGAAAGTATTCACAGCGCTTCACTTTTTCCACATTTTGTTATGTTACAGCCTTATTTTAAAATTGAATAAATTAATTTTTGCCTAAAAATTCTAGACACAATACCCCATAATGACAACTTGAAAAACATTTTTTTTTAGATTTTTGCAAATTTATTAAAAATAAAAAACTAAGAAACACATGTACATAAGTATTCACAGCCTTTGCCATGAAGCTCAAGATTAAGCTCAGGTGCATCCTGTTTCCACTGATTATCCTTGAGATGTTCCTACAGCTTAATTAGAGTCCACCTGTGGTAAATTCAGTTGATTGGACATGATTTGGAAAGACACACACCTTTCTATATAAGGTCCCACACTTAACAGTGCATGTCTGAGCACAAACCAAGCATGAAGTCAAAGGAATTGTCTGTAGGCCTTCGAGACATGATTGTCTTGAGGCACAAATCTGGGGAAGGGTATAGAAAAATATCTGCTGCTTTGAAGGTCGCAATGAGCACAGTGGCCTTCATCATCCGTAAATGGAGGAAGTTCAAGACCACCAGGACTCTTCCTAGAGCTGTCCGGCCGTCTAAACTGAGCGATCGGGGGAGAAGGGCCCTAGTCAGGGAGGTGACCAAGAACCCGATAGTCACTCTTTCAGAGCTACAGCATTCCTCTGTGGAGAGAGGAGAACCTTTCAGAATGACAACGATCTCTGCAGTAACCCACCAATCAGGCCTGTATGGTAGCGTGGCCAGACGGAAGCCTCTCCTTAGTAAAAAGCACATGGCAGCCCACCTGGAGTTTGACAAAATGCACCTGAAGGACTCTCAGACAAAATTCTCTGGTCTGATGAGACAAAGATTGAACTCTTTGACATGAATGCAAGGTGTCATGTTTGGAGGAAACCAGGCACCCCTCATCACCAGGCCAATACCATCCCTGCAGTGAAGCATGGTGGTGGCAGCATCATGCTGTGGGGATGTTTTTTAGCGGCAGGAACTGGGAGACTAGTCAGGATAGAGGTAAAGATGAATGTAGCAATGTACAGAGACATCCTGGATGAAAACCTTTCCAGAGCGCTCTTGACCTCAGACTGGGACGACGGTTCATCTTTCAGCAAGACAAAGACTCTAAGCACACAGCCAGGATATCAAAGGACTGGCTTCAGGACAACTTTGTGAATGTTCTTGAGTGGCCCAGCCAGAACCCAGACTTGAATCCGATTGAACATCTCTGGAGAGATCTGAAAATGGCTGTGCACCGACTCTTCCCATCCAACCTGATGGAGCTTGAGAGGTGCTGCAAGAGGAATGGGCGGAACTGCCCAAAGATAGGTGTGTGAAGCTTGTGGCCTCATATTCAGAAAGATTTGAGGCTGAAATTGCTGCCAAAGGTGCATCAACAAAGTATTGAGTAAAGGCTGTGAATACTTATGTACATGTGATTTCTTAGTTTTTTATTTTTAAGAAATTTGCAAAAATCTAAAAAAACAACAACCTTTTTTCACGTTGTCACTGTGTAGAATTTTGAGGGGAAAAATTAATTTATTCCAGTTTGGAATAAGGCTGTAACACAGCAAAATGTGGATAAAGTGAAGCGCTGTGAATACTTTCCATATGCACTGTATAACCTGATTAGCTAGAGTAAAGTATACAGGGAAACAGACCCAAGCTGCTCTACGGAGAAGTACTGAGACAGGCGTACCTGTAAATGACTGCCCAGCTCGTCTCTGCGGTGGGGAGAGAGAGACGCGGTATCACCCTGTGGCAGGCTGTCTGCAGAGAGGGAGCACGCCAAGGGTGAAGGAGTGGTTAACAGGCTGAGCCTGACTCCCCTGCCTGGCCTGGCCCCTGGGGGAAATGGACGTCAACGCGAAATAGTGGTTACCTGTTGCCTGCTTTCCTGTTGGTCTAGTGGGTGGTGCGGAAAGGACCAGAGCCTCCACTACCAGCACTGCCAGTGGTCTGCCACACGGCAGTAAAAAATGTGATATGCAGTTCCCTGCAAGCAAGGAGCCACTATTACCTGTCCACCTTGTGCATCCGGGTGTGGCTCCAGGAGATGTCCCTGTGTGTGGAGGAGTTGCGGCCAAAGTCACTGATCTAGTCGCTAGTGCTGCGGCCACTAGTGCTGAGGTCATCGGAGCGACAGTGAGGGTGTAGTATGGCTTTCACTTCCCACTCAAATAAAGTAAAAGAAAAAGAAAAAACTGAAATGACGGACCATTTCTCTTCAAAATGGTGCCCTTCCTTGCCAGCACCAAACTGCAAAAAAGGTTGGGCTGGGGTATAGGGGAGAGAGAGCCCTGGGCTGCTGAGTAATTAAAATGAACTGTAAAGGGGGTACACACGGAGAGATCCATGTTTAAAATCTAAGCAATCTGACTAGATTGCTTAGATTTTAAGCACAGATCTGCCGTGTGTATGCCCCCCAGCGATAGCGATGAGCGGCCCCACGCATTGCTATCGCCGGTGCTATCACTGGTGCATGCAGGCTCAATCTAGTGGGTCGCTCACTTCACCGCTGTGTGAAGTGAGCGCCCCCCCCCCCCCCCCCCCCCCCCGTCCGTCTCCCCCCTCGCTCAGCACATCGCGTTGTGCTGAGCGGGGAGAGAGATGTGTGCTGAGCGGTCTGTGTTAAGATCGCTCAGCACACATCTCTCCCGTCAGTACCCTCCTTTAGGTGCCCTGACTCTCCTCTTAAGGCTATACCGATTGTCCTCACTGTACCCCCTAGTGCAGAAAAAAAATAATGTTTCCTTTATCAGAGCTGTCTAAACAGCTGTCTCACAAGTTATCTCTCTGACAACTCCACCCTTGATCCACTACAATCTGGCTTTCACCCACTCTACTCCACTGCGACTGCCCTGGTGAAAGTCACCAATGACCTGCTTTCAGCCAAATCCAGGGGCCACTTCTCTCTGCTTATCCTTCTGGACCTCTCTGCTGCCTTTGACACCGTTGATCATCCTCTCCTCCTCCGCACACTCCAAAACATTGGCCTCTCTAGCACTGTCCTTGACTGGTTTAACTCTTACCTCACTAACTGCTCCTTTTCTGTGTCTGCCTCCGGCACAACCTCACACCCTTCCATCCTTTCTGTTGGTGTACCTCAGGGTTCTGTCCTCGGCCCCCTTCTGTCTCCCTGTACACCTCTTCTCTGGGTGCGCTCATTAACTCCTTCTGCCTTCAATACCACCTCTATGTTGATGACACACAACTCTACCTCTCCTCTCCTGATCTGTCCCCTTCTGTCCTCTCTCAGGTTTCCAGCTGCCTCTCCGCCATCTCCTCCTGGATGGCTGAGCGTTCTCTGGAGCTCAACATGGACAAAATTTAACTCATTATCTTTCCCCCAGCCAGAGTAACACCCCCTACCGATATCTCTATCACTGTTGACAACACCATCATCTCCCCCGTTCCCCAACTATGCTTGGGCGTCACTCTTGACTCCTCCCTCCCCTTTGCACCCCACATCCAAGCTTTGGCGCAATCCTGTCGGTTCCAGCTACGCAATCATGCTCGCAACAGGCCATTTCTCTCCCAGAGTGCAACTAAATTTATCCTCCACTCACTGGTCATCTCACAGCTCGACTACTGCAACATTCTCCTAACTGGCCTCACTTGCTCCCCTTCAATCTGTCCTCAACTCCGCAGCTAGGCTTATCTTCCTCTCCCGCAGCTCCACATCTACCACTGCCCTTCGACAAAATCTGCACAGGCTCCCATTCCCCTACAAAATCCTCTTCAAACTCCTCACTCTCACATACAAGGCCATCTCTAATTCCACTGCTCCCTACATCTCCAACCTCCTCTCACTTCATACTCCCTCCCACCCCTTACGGTCCCCTCTCCTCTACCCTGGTCACTTCTTCCCATGCTCGAGTTCAAGATTTTGCCCGTGCTGCACCACTTCAGTGGAATGCGCTCCCCCACTCCATTAGACTCTCCCCGACCTTGCAATGCTTCAAACAGGCACTGAAAACCCACCTATTCATCAAAGCGAACCCTTCTGATGCATAACCTAGTCCTGAGGCTGCTCCTCCATCCCCCTGCCTCATGCCTTGACCATCTTTGCTTTGCTTACATCCTGACATCAGGCTACCTCCCTGTCATCTGTCTGTCGCCCCTTTCTACTAGATTGTAAGCTCCTCAGAGCAGGGCCCTCTTTCCTCTTGCTGTCAAAACCCTCTTCTCCACACATTTCACTCAAAGCCCTCTCCTACTCAGTGACCATCTTTACCCGCTTTTTCTCCTGCTGGTAAAGGCTCATCTCTATCTATGGCCATCAGCAGGGGCATTTTAAGAGAGGAGGAGGCCCGTGTTCAGCCTCCTCCGTCGGGCCCCCTCCTCTCTGCCCAGAGCGCCGTAGAGTCTGAGCACTAGAGGGCTCAGACTCTACTGCGCATGCGCAGATCTCCGGGAAAATGGCGCGGCGGCCATTTTCCCTGAGATCTCTCTACTGCGCATGCGCAGAACGCCGTGAAAATGGCCGCTGGGCCATTTTCACTGGGTTCTAGCGGCGCTACGGATGCCGGCGCTGGACTTCGGAGTGGTAAGTATTTTACAAATGGGTGCAGTGTGTGCGGTGGGGGCCCCCTCTGGACTTAGGGGCCCATGTGCACCGCACACACTGCACCCATTATAGAAACGCCAGTGGCCATCAGCTCCTAGTAGTACGCTGATCACTCACTTGCTACTTACTTCTAAGCTGTATTATGTTTTGAGAATTGTGGTGCTCTTTGTTACCTGTACTCTATTTTTGTTATTTATTTACTATAATGTTAAGTTTTGTCTCCCTGTGCTGTCCTTTGTACGGCGCTGCAAAACGCTTGTGGCGCCTTATAAATAAAATGTAATAATAATAAAATAATACAGTGGTGTTTGAACGTTTGTGAAGCCTTCTATATTTCTGCTGAGATTTGCCTAAACCTACCTCAGATTTTCACACAAGTCCTAAAAGAAGATAAAAAGAGCCAAATCAAACACATGAGACAAAAAAAAAAAAGACGTGCTAATTTTTTCATTAAGCACAATCTGTGGGTGGCAAAAGTATGTGAACTTTTTGGCTTTCAGTATCTGGTATGACCCCCTTGTGTAGCAATAACTGAGGGATTTTACACCAACATACCCCTTACTTCCATACAAAACAGATTCAACTCTGTTATGTTGGTGAGTTTCCTCCCATGAACTGCTCAATTTCGGTACTTCCACAACATTTCGATTGGATTAAGGCCAAGACTTTGACTTGGCCATTCCAAAACTTTACATTTATTCTTCTTTAACTATTCTTTGGTTGAATGACTTGTGTGCTTTGGGTCGTTGTCTTGCTGCATGACCCACGATCTCTTGAGATACAGTTCATGGACAGATGTCCTAACATTTTCCTTTAGAATATTCTGGTGTAATTCTGAATTCATTGTCCCATCAATGATGGCAAGTCATCCTGGGCCAGATGCAGCAAAACAGGCCAAAGCCATAAAACCACCACCACCGTGTTTAACAGATGGTATGAGGTTTTTATGCTGGAATGCAGTGTTCCCCTTTCTCCAAATATAACGCTTCTCATTTAAACCAAAAAGCTCAATTGGACTCATCTGTCCACAAAACATGGTTCTAGAGCCTTCTGGCTTGTCCAGGTGAAACTGCAGACGGGAAGCAATGTTCTTTTTGGAGAGCAGCGGCTTTCTCCTTGCAATCCTGCTATGCACACCATTGTTGTTCAGGGTCCTCCTGATGGTGGGCTCATGAATATTAACATTAGCTAATGTGAGAATGGCCTTCATTTGCTTAGAGGTTACCCTGGGTTCCTTTGTGATCTTGAGAACTATTAGACGCCTTGCTTTTGGCGTAATCTTTGTTGGTCAATCACTCCTGGGGAGGGTAATAATGGTCTGGAATTTCCTCCATTTGTACACAATCTGTCTGACTGTTGATTGGTGGAGTCCAAACTCTTTAGAGATGGTTTTGTAACCTTTTCCAGCCTGATGAGCATCAACAACTCTTCTTATAAGTTCCTCAGAAATATCCTACGTTCGTGGCATGATACACTTCCACAAACATGTTGTGAACATTCACAGATCCCTGTTCTTTTAAAAAGACAGGTTGTCCACTTTTGTTTATCGAAAAGCCGCTACACAGGACCCTCTGAGGTTAGAGGAGAGAAAATGTCATACCCATCGAAGAAAAGGGTACTTCACAGTAAGGGCAGTAAAAATTTGGAATTCTCTGCCAGAGAAGGTAGTCATGGTGGACTCAGTCAATATGTTTAAAAATGGATTAGATAAATTCCTAGCTGAAAGATATATCCCAGGAAACAGCATTTACAGGAAGAAAATTTTAGAAAAGGCATGACTTATAGTTGTAATTTAGACTTAAAAATATAACGTCATCTGGCCTGTATAGTTAAAATATAGTTATATACAGATTAGTGTAAGAATTATAATACAGGTTGAACTTGGACATTTTGTCTTTTTTCATTCTCATTAACTATGTTACTATGTTACACCTGATTATCAACCATAGATTAAAAATACCTGACTCATTTCACCTTTAAAATATCTGCTAAGCCTAAAGGTTCACATACTTTTGCCACTGACAGTTATCTGATATTGGATCATTTTCCTCATTAAAAAAAATGTGAAAGTTTAATTTTTTTGTCTCATTTGTTTGATTTGGTTCTCTTTATCTATTGTAGGACGTGTGTGAAAAACTGAGGTAGTATTAGGCCAAATTTCAGCAGAAATATAGAAAATTCTGAAGGCTTCACAATTTTTTAAGCACCACTGTAGCTATAACTAATAGGCAGAATGCCACTGTATTTAGTAGTCCTACTATCCAAGCCCCATACATTTTCTTCAAAAGCAGGACAGTTGGGAGGTATGCCCATATGTTATTTGTGTGTGCAGCCACACTACACAGGCCTGCTTAGCTGAAATGCTTTAAATCAGAGCTTCCCAAACACCACCAACCTTACAATGCAGGTTTTAACTAAGGCTATCCATGCTTGAACACAGGTGACTTAATTAGTAGCTCAGTTAATTTGATTCAACCACAAGGTGCAGTAACTTCCTGTGTAATAATGTGTTCTGCACAGTGAGCGCTTCCTATTGATTTACCCTCCCCCTGTAGCTGGTGACTTTCTACATCCAGCTCCACATTTTCACTTGGCTCCCATCCAAATTATAATCTTTTCCACATGTGTCTTGTTTTTCTTTGCATACTCCCCATAGATATTGAGTTTCTCTGCGACAGTCTTCCCCCTCTGTCCAACTACTCCCCCTTATCCTTCTTCCACCCACAGGCTCTCTTTTTTTCCTTACGCTTCCCTCTTTCTTATACATCACCCTCCTCTGCCACACACAGTCTGTCCACACAGGGCACGGTGCTTCGTAGAGACAGCGGAACAAACTACTGGGTAGTGATTATGGAGAAGAAAGTAAGTACAAGATTGTGGTTACAATGAGGATGCTTTCTGGGTTGTATCTACAGTACAATATAAGCCATGGGAGATGCATATTTCTGGCAACACTAATGTACAGTTTTATGATTCTTTGATTTACTCCTTATGCATTTATATTTTGTTTTTCTTCTTTCTGGCTTCCTGCTAAATGGCCTATATCAGTTATCCTTTTATGTTGTTTAATGCGCGGAGAATACAGAGCCGGTAGTGTACCACATGTGGTACATGATTAGCAAATGGGTGTACAGTTATACACATTGGCTCGCGGCAGCATAACATGTTAACATGGTTTCTAGCCAGTGGTGGTAAAACCAAGAATTTGCCAGTTTTATATCTACAGAAGAGCCATAGAACTTTGTGATGACCTTATGAAAAATACAGCATAAATATTACTTCTAGTTTTACAAAATAGGAATCTGAGCAGTTTTCCAGTGAGACCTATCAGATACATTTCCTGCCCACAGCTCCTGCTTTTAAAGAACAGATTTTGACCCTGGCCAGTTCATATTCTCAATACAATCCTCAATGTACAGTAACGTGCGTTATGTTTGTGACACATTAAGAATGTAGCAATCTAAATTCATGGATTACGCACAAACCGCACAATCTGCATAAATGCATCCTTCCTAGCCGTTCTGCTTCCTGAGGTCAGAAATTAAATGTCTACAAAGAGGACAAACATTTCAATGTTTCCCAGCCCCCGAATGAGCCTGAGAATCTCATTTTGCAAAAAAAGTAGAATTTAAAACAAGATTTTATTTTAAACACAAATTATTGACATTTTTTTTTAGAGATTCCAGATTTTTTACAATAAAAGTATATAAAAGTGTATATACTTTTCATTTCAAGATTTTTTTATTAATTTGTCAAGGATAAAACATTTAATGAACTAAGTGTCGTTACAGCACTCTTCTTACAATTTAGATTGTCTGACATAAACATTAATATTAGTACATTGTACACCTTAAGTTCTATCGTACCAGTGTCATATCATAAGTATATGCACCAGCAAGGTGAAACCAATAGCACAGCATAGCAATTTCACATGTAAACAAACATCCATTTAAAAGTAACTAATAACACCCCTTCCAACGTCGGTGCTGTGTAATGACAATTTAGGCTGACTGTTAATTCCCTTTTTTTTCAATAGATACATCCTACCTAATAAGGTTTAACACCTGGCCACTGGTGCACACCTACAGAACATATAGACATACTGGGTTAAGGAAAAGTGTGATATACTCTGCGACAAGTGCGTACAAAGTGGAATACTTGATGCCTACTAGTCACAGGACAAACATTTTTGTTGGCTACACAAAGTATACAAATCAAAGCCTGACTTTATTTAGCTGCCAGAAACTTCCATATTGAAAATACAGGTTGAGTATCCCATATCCAAATATTCTGAAATATGGAATATTCTGAAATACGAACTTTTTTGAGTGAGAGTGAGATAGTGAAATCTTTGTTTTTTGATGGCTCAATGTACAAAAGCTTTGTTTAATACACAAAGTTATTAAAAATATTGTATTAAATGGCCTTCAGGCTGTGTGTATAAGGTGTATATGAAACATAAATGAATTGTGTGAATATACACACACTTTGTTTAATGCACAAAGTTACAAAAAGTATTGGCTAAAATGACCTTCAGGCTGTGTGTATAAGGTGTATATGTAACATAAATGCATTCTGTGCTTAGATTTAGGTCCCATCACCATGATATCTCATTATGGTATGCAATTATTCCAAAATACGGAAAAATCCGATATCCAAAATACCTCTGGTCCCAAGCATTTTGGATAAGGGATACTCAACCTGTATCAGTCTTGTCTGTCTGCTATCAGCATATATCTTCACCCAGGAAAATAAGAATATAGGGGTCATTCCTAGTTGATCGTTCGCTAGCGTTTTTCGCAGCGCAGCGAACAGGTTACTACTGCGCATGCATATGTACCGCAATGCGCAGGCGCATCGTACGGGTACAAAGAGGATCGGTGCTGGGCGATGGATTTGACGAAGAATCCATTCGCACAGCCGATCGCAGGGAGATGGACAGGAAGAAGGCGTTTGTGGGTGGCAACTGACTGTTTTCAGGGAGTGTTTTGAAAAACACAGGCTTGTCCAAGCGTTTGCAGGGCGGGTGTCTGACGCCAATTCCGGGACCAAAAAGACTGAAGTGATCGCAAGGGCTGAGTAAGTCCAGAGCTACTCAGAAAATGCAAAAAACTTTTTCATCCCGCTCAGCTGCACAGGCGTTCGCACACTTGCAAAGCTAAAATACACTCCCCCGTGGGCGGTGACTATGCGTTTGCATGGCTGCTAAAAGTACTCGGAATGACCCCCATAGTTTACTGTGTACAGAATCCTTGGATTTAATATATACATACCCCGGTTATCAGCTGCATCACTGACAATATATTTAGCTAGTAAAAAATAAAAACATTAAGGCTCCATAAAGACAGATTCACAGCGACACTGCTAAGTAAGGAATGGAAAATGACCTCCCTGCACAAAGCAAACATAGATTTTACAGGCACAAATTGCACATTATCTAAATTATTTTGTCACATGTGAATTAACTTTGCTTCTGTAAATGGACTTGCTATTGTTAGATGGTTGCTGTCCATGTGCAGCAGGCATGTCAAACTCGTGGCCCTCCAGCTGTTGTGAAACTGCAAGTCCCAGCATGCTTTGCCAGAATACCTTCCACTGATCAGCTGGTAAAGCATGCTGGGACTTGTAGTTTCACAATAGCTGGATGACCATGAGTTTGACATGCCTGATGTACAGTATATGGCATATATACAGCTGATAATTTGAGCTGGTTTCCTTTGTTAGAAGTGAATGTTAATATGGCCAGAACGTGCTGGTCAGGCTGGTCTTATGCTGCCAGGTGAAAATCTAAGGGGCCCATTTATCAGGGATCGCATATTCAATGCGATGTGGGCGCGATATTAGCACACAGGATCACATTGCAACAAGAGCTCATATCTGTGGGATGTATGATCCTACACAGGCAGGGACAGGTGAGCCCATCCCCTCGATGTGTTGAGTGTGGTGCCACGGCTCCTGCACGTGCGTGGTCCCCGCTGACTGCACATGCTCAGCGGCTGCTTCCAGGGACGATTTCGGGGGAACCCTCTGACGGTTTGAGATGCGATGAGTAACACATAAGCTGCAATGGGCCTCAGCCATTTTCAGATGGCGTCAGCTGTGGGGACCAATATCAGGAATGCTTTGCATTTGGTATATTGATAAATCTGGCAGCATTGCATCCCCCCTAGAAACCTATGTTCGATGTGGCTGCCAGCGGGAATGAAGGGATGGCTGCAGGTATTGGATATATTTTCTGTGTTACATAGGAACATAGAATTTGTCGGCAGATAAGAACCGCTTGGCCCATCTAGTCTGCCCCTTTTTTTTTTATCTCTAACCTTGTTTGATCCTTATTTCTTTGTAAGGATATCCTTATGTCTATCCCATCATGTTTAAATTGCTCTACTGTCTTAGCCTCTACCACCTCTGATGGGAGGCTAGTCCACTTGTCCACTACCCTTTCTGTGAAGTAATTTTTCTGCAAATTACCCCTGAACCCCCCCCTCCAGTCTCAGTGCATGTCCTCGTGTCCTATTGCTTCTCTTCATTTGGAGAATGTTTCCCTCCTGGACTTTGTTAAAACCCTTGACAGAGGCGGAACTACCGCCAGTGCAACCAGTGCGTTGCACTGGGGCCCGCCTCTGTCCAGGGGCCTAAAGCATGTAATGAGTCAAACTGACTCATTGCATGCCACTGTGTGCTGCGGGCAACCGCTGCCCGCAGCACACAGCCGCCCGGACAGAGAGGAGAGGAGCGCAGCGGTACAGGGGAGAAGGAGGAGGAGGGAGGTGGAGGAGGGAGCCGCAGAAGCGCTTTGTTACAGGTGGAGGCGCTGCTGCTGCTGTCCCTCTGCTTCACTATAGGCTGCCTTCCGAGAAAAGCCTATAGTGAAGCAGAGGGACAGCAGCAGCAGCAGCACCTCCACCAATAACACAGCGCTGCTGCGGCTCCCTCCTCAACCTCCCTCCTCCTCCTTCTCTCCTGCCCGGGAATTGTGACCAGAAGCTGCACCGAGGAGCCTGAGCGTGCGGAGAGGGTAAGTATAATTCATTCTTTCTTTCTTTCTTTCTTTCTTTCTTTCTTTCTGTCTTTCTGTCTTTCTTGGGACTGTCTGCCGTAATGTGTAAAAACGGGGAATCTGCCTGCCGCAATGTGTAAAAAGGGGGAATCTGCCTGACGTGATGTGTAAAAACGGGGAATCTGCCTGCCGCAATGTGTAAAAAGGGGGAATCTACGCTGTCTGCCGTAATGTGTAACGAGGGCACGCTGTCTGCCGTAATGTGTAAAAAGGGGACGCTGTCTGCCGTTATGTGTAAAAAGGGGACGCTGTCTGCCGTTATGTGTAAAAAGGGCACGCTGTCTGCCGTAATGTGTAAAAAGGGGAAGCTGTCTGCCGTTATGTGTAAAAAGGGCACGCTGTCTGCCGTTATGTGTAAAAAGGGCACGCTGTCTGCCGTAATGTGTAAAAAGGGGACGCTGTCTGCCGTTATGTGTAAAAAGGGGACGCTGTCTGCCGTTATGTGTAAAAAGTGTACGCTGTCTGCCGCTATGTGTAACAAGGGCACGCTGTCTGCCGCTATGTGTAAAAAGGGGACGCTGTCTGCCGTTATGTGTAAAAAGGGGACGCTGTCTGCCGTTATGTGTAAAAAGTGCACGCTGTCTGCCGTTATGTGTAAAAAGGGGGACGCTGTCTGCCGTAATGTGTAAAAAGGGGATGTTGTCTGCTGTAATGTGTAAAAAGGGGAAGCTGTCTGCCGTTATGTGTAAAAAGGGCACGCTGTCTGCCGTTATGTGTAAAAAGGGCACGCTGTCTGCCGTAATGTGTAAAAAAGGGACGCTGTCTGCCGTTATGTGTAAAAAGGGCACACTGTCTGCCGTTATGTGTAAAAAGTGTACGCTGTCTGCCGCTATGTGTAATAAGGGCACGCTGTCTGCCGCTATGTGTAAAAAGGGGACGCTGTCTGCCGTTATGTGTAAAAAGGGGACGCTGTCTGCCGTTATGTGTAAAAAGTGCACGCTGTCTGCCGTTATGTGTAAAAAGGGGGACGCTGTCTGCCGTAATGTGTAAAAAGGGGATGTTGTCTGCTGTAATGTGTAAAAAGAGGAAGCTGTCCGCCGTAAGGTGTAAAAGGGTCTCTACCTGGTGTAGTGGTGCTACTGTGCGGTGTAATTTTAATAATGGAGACTACTGTGCACCGTTTTATGAATTGGTATTATTTTGTGGCCACACCCCTTCCCCACGAAGCCACGCCACTATGTATTTTTGCCTACGGCGTGCACTGCCCCTGTTTTGCATGCAGGGGTGGGGCTCCGATGCCGTTACTTGCACACAGTGCTAAAATGTCTAGTTACGGCACTGTTGCTAGGTATCCATTTCTCTGGCCCTGAGCAGGTCCCACTCACCAGATCCTCTCCAGGGGTGAGGGGGTGGACTTGGATGGGATGGGGGGGGGGGGGGGGGGCAAAGCATTTTGTCGCACCTGGGCCCACCGCTCGCTAGTTCCGCCACTGACCCTTGATATATGTGAAAGTTTCTATCATGCCCCCCTTTCCCTTCTCTGCTCCAAACTATACATATTGAGATTTCTTAGTCTTTCTGGGTATGTTTTGTGATGTAGGCCATGCACCATTTTAGTTGCCCTTCTTTGTACAGTCTCTAATGTATTAATATCCTTTTGAAGATATGGCCTCCAGAATTGAACACCGTATTCTAGATGAGGCCGTACCAATGACCTATACAGTGGCATTTTTACTTATTTCTTTCTGCTGCTGATTCCTCTCCCAATGCAGCCAAGCATCTGACTAGCCTTTCTCATTGCCTTGCTACATTGCTTACCTGCCATTACGTCATCTGAAATAGTGACTCCTAGATCCCTTTCCTCCTGAGTAGTTTCCAGTATAGTGCCATTAATACTATATTTAGGGGTATATTCAATTAAAGTCGGATCCATTCCGACATGTATTTGTCGTAATGAATCTGACAACCCTTATTCAATCCCATCTAAAATTCGACTTTTTCAAGTCGAATTTAGATGGGACACAGAGGAGGAGAGGGGGGGGGGGCGAGCCGCGGGGGGACAGCCGGCAGGCATACAGGGAGATCAGCGCTACGGAGTAGCACTGCAGCAGGATGTCACTCAGCCGCCCGACCTCACAGCAGCTTCCACCCGGCTCCAGCAGTGTGCTGGAGCCGGGTGGAAGCTGCCGTGAGGTCGGGCGGGTGAGTGACATCCAGCTGCAGCGCTGATCTCCCTGTATGCCCGCCGGCTGTCCCCCCATCTCCCTGCGGCTCCCCCCCTCACCTCCTCAGGGTCCGCATCTCAGTCCGACATCATTTTGATGTCGGACTGAGATGGTCGAAAAGGGGGCCAAAACCTGTTGGATTTGGCCCCGTTTTTCGACATCAACACGTGGATCGGCAGATATTCCACCGATCCATGTGCTTTTCGACAAGTCGAATTTATCGACTTGTCAAAACATTTAGCAAAATATTGAATAGGTTGAATCAGGTTTCGACCTTAAAAAGTCGAAAACTGCCGTCTTTTCGACATACAGCTGTTTTCAACTTCAATTGAATATACCCCTTAGCCTTTGGATTTTTGAGGCCCAAGTGCATGATTTTGTATTTTTTGGCATTAAACTGTAATTGCCACACTCTTGACCATTCCTCTAGTCTACCTAGATCCTCAATCATTTGTTTTACCCCACCTGGTGTGTCTACCCTGTTGCATACCTTTGTGTCATCTGCAAAAAGGCATACTTTCCCTTTAATGCCATTTGCAATGTCACCAATAAAGATATTAAAAAGCACTGGTCCAAGTACAGATCCCTGGGGTACTCCACTGGTAACATTTCCTTCCTGTGAATGCACTCCATTTACCACAAGTCTCTGTTTTCTATCCTTCAACCAAGATCTTATCCATTCAATAAACCTAATATCCAATCCCAAACTTTCTAGTTTATTTAGCAGTCTGCGATGTGGAACAGTGTCAAAAGCCTTACTAAAGTCTAGATAAGCTATATCCATGGCTCCACCTTTATCCATCACTTTAGTCACACAGTCAAAAAAGTCAATAAGATTTTTTTTGACATGATCTCCCCCCAGTGAATCCATGCTGTTTGGGATCCTGTAAATTGCCGGATTTGAGATAATCTACAAGTCTTTCTTTTAAGAGTGTTTCCATCAATTTCCCTACTACTGACTGACTACTCACTGGTCTGTAGTTGATTGCCTCTTCCTTGCTTACACTTTTGTGCAGTGGGACTACGTTTGCTCTTTTCCAGTCCTCTGGAATTACTCCTGTAGCTAATGTAGCACCTCTTTAAGTAAGGTGTTCCCTTAGTAATACATCCCAGGGATACTTAATATTTGTGGCTAATCTCTGAAATCTGGTGTTTTTGGGGAAATAGCAGCAAATATTTTTTGATAGATGGGTCCCTAAATCTTTGATACTTCTGAATCATGTTTAAATCAGAGATCTTTCACCACAGCCTGGAAGTGGTTAAAATGGTCTGAAGCCAAAGTAACACTGTAATGCAGGATTTCCCAAACTTGGTCCGTAAGGCACCCTAACAGTCCAGGCTTTAAGGCTATCCTCGTTTGTGCACAGATAATATAATCAAACTACGGACCTTATTCAGAGATGAACGCAGCCAGATCTGCGTTCATCTCCTCACATGCTGGAAGCCGCCCAGCACAGGGCAAGGCCATGCAGCATGTGTGAGGCCGCCTCCCGACTCATCAAATTAGATTGTGACGAATCGGAACTAAGGTTGACCTGCGGGAGTGTGATGGGGAAAAAAATTGTCCGGCCCACCCCAGTTTGGAATGCCCCCCCAATGGCACGACGATGTGGCAGCGTCCAGGTTTGAATAACCCCCTAACTGGGGTAGTAAGTCAGTAAAATTTGCATAAGCATGGATATCCTTAAAACCTGGACTACTGGGATGCCTTGAGGACTGAATTTGGGATGCACTGAAAGAATTTGGGAACCACTGCTCTAATGTACTCATTTGGTCCAGTAAGTAACACTCAGAACTGTGCAGCTAGCTGTAAATGTGGCCCAACTGCTTGTACATCCTGCTAATAGGAATTTCAGCAAAAGGTAACAGTAAATACAGGTTCACACTAATTTACCTCAGGTTGACACTGAAAAGTAACATATGTATTCTTTACAAAATATTTAGTTTGGTACCTTTTTATATCTATTGTTTATTATTATAAAATCAGATTATTGTGACTGGCACAAAGTGGGGGATTACATAGTGGAAGAGGCATTTGTTTTCTTTCTGACACTGTATTTATGTACAGGTAAGCTGTCTGCAGCAGCGTAATAGCATTGTCACCATTAGTTGTCTCCAATTATGGCAGGTGAGACAATGGCATCCAGTGGGGCTCCTCTTTGCTGCAGCATACTGCTCTGTGATCTCATCTGTAAGCGGATGCAACAAAGCTCTCTGTGCAAGTGACGTCAGCAAGTGTCTGCTGCAGGTAAGTGATCGGCGATGGCTTCATTCAGTGTATATCTCCTCTATTGATATCACCTTTCATTAGGCCTATTCATGAGGGCCAATAACTCAATGGATAGAAGCTTTCAATTATCTAATTTGTAGAATAAGTAGTTTAAAAATTAGTGTAGATCTCCTCTTAGTATAAACTTTTTAAAAGACCTGTTCCATAAGGGGCCATTAACTGATCTTAGTGGTGGACAGCTCGGGTTATCATAAGGGAAATTGATCCCAAGCTTAAGTTCCTCACTTTCCTTGCAAGTAGGTTCTCTCTCCTGATCCGTGCAGTCCTGGAGATAGCTAGACAATGCTCACACACACACGCTCACACACACGCTCACACACACACACACACGCACACACACACACATACACACACACATAGAGAGAGAGAGAGAGATTTTTGTTATAGATTTCACCTTCAACTGCATTTAGATGTGCTTGTCTTGTGGAAAAAAAAATATTTCCACATTAAACATCCCTCTCATTTGTGGCCTGTCCTCTACCAAGTTTCCTGGCACAGTTGAAGACGTCTGTGTGTGTCACACTGACTGAGCGTTCCCATGTTCTCTATGCAGGAGCTCTGCCAGTGCAACATTAAAGGAGAGGATTGTCCCTGCTGTCCGGATTGCATGCTGTGTCTGGGCAGTCTGTGGGAGCAGTGCTGCAGCTGTGTGGGTAAGTACTTTATGCCAACATTTATTTATTAACAGTTTCTTATATAGCGCAGCAAATTCCGTTGCACTTTACACATGAAATCCTAGTGGCTGTGCACAAACACACAAGTTCACACACTAAGGAGAACATTTACTAAGCAGTGATAAGAGCGGAGAAGTGAGCCAGTGGAGAAGTTGCCCATGGCAACCAATCAGCATTGACGTAACATTTATAATTTGCATACTATAAAAGTATAGAGAGCAGCTGATTGGTTGCCATGGGCAACTTCTCCACTGGCACACTTCTCCGCTTTTATCACTGCTTAGTAAATGTCCCCCTAAGTTCCCAGAATGACAACAAGCACCACAATATTAGCCACAATCCTGGCATGTGGAGGCTGTGACACTAATGCCGGCCTATGGCTCCAGTCACACATCTATCAGAAAGTGTGTAGCTTTTTAATACAGCTGTGACATTGGAGAGCCTTTATTAATAGTACAGTTCATGCAGAATTTATATTTCACCAAAGGCATGCCATACCACTGGAAGTGATGTCATTTTATCCTTAGTCACAAATCTGAAAACACAATGAAATATCCAACACATTGTAGTGCACTAACGGCATCTTTAACCAATAAAGGGGTAGATGTATTAATGGTCGGTATCCCGTTATATGTGCTGATACGCCCCCCCATGTATGACTGCAGCGGTGCATGCTCAGTGACAGGAGAGATATGTGCCCCCGTCATTATCAGCGCTGCTATCTAAAAGATAGCACGTAAGAATGTAAGAACAGTCAGTTGCACTGACCGTTCTGTCGGAATCGATAGCTGCAGGTGTCATTGCCCTATCGCCACAGCAGGGACAGCGCTGTCCCTGGCTGTGGCGGGTGCAGGCTCCGGGCCGCATGTGAGATTTTGTGCGAGTAGCGAGATCTTGTGCATGAGCCCTGGAGCCGGCCGTGGGAGAGACACACAGCGCATCAGAACTATGATGGTGCGCTGTACGCTGTAGCAGGGATCGCCGGAGTGAGTTTTCATTCCCCTGCTCCAGCAAACAAGATGTTCTTACATGTCGCCGATGTACTTTCCTGCTTTGCATTGGTAAAGAGGCGAAGCAGGAAAGTTACAGCGGCACGATATGTAATAGTACATATACCCCAGTCTTCTGTGTCCCTTAACAATTATTTCCATGCCTCAGGTTTGTGCAGTGAAAATAAAGGCAGTCGGAAGCAAGCAGCCCGGAGAAGTTCACTAGAGGTATTGCCTGTTCCATTGCCATCTCTATTCCAATCCTTATGTGAATTGCAAGGAGATGCCGCTGTTGATTGGAGTGTTCACACATTGCCTGTCGCTAAAGAGATCAGTCAGCAATCTCACATGGATCATATCCTGCTTGGTGCACATTCAGGTACAGTAATCCAAAAATCACAAGAACTTGAGTAATTACACCACTTGGAAGAGTTCAGTGCATTGCTGTTATGTGTGCCTCCAGCATCCAGATTCACTTTTAGAACTGTATGCATTCCATTCAGAGGGGCAGCAGACAGAAATTGTAAAAAAAAAAGCAAGGTGAATACTGGAGAGACTTCAGACTGATACAGAGCATAATGCCTAAAGTCAATAGTATATATAGAGCCTGATTCAGATGTGGTTGGAGGGAGCACCACTGCTGCTTACTTGGTAGCCGCACCAATGCTCAGATATGTTAATGTAGCAGGAATTGTCTGGTATAAGTAGACAAAGTCTGCATGCATGTGAGAACCAGTGGCGTGTCCAAGAACACAGCATCAGATCACTTGCGATACCACCAGCCGTCTGAGTGACCCATGAGGTTACGCGAGCCCCTACAGCTCTGTCAAAGAGGCCAGGAAATCTCCATCGTAAGAGTCCTTGGCACTTCGGCAGCTGTCAAACTGCTCCCGTAGTCGCCCCCTCCCTGCCCCAAACTGCTACAGAATGTTAAGCTCTTGACATCTGCAGCCACTGTGCGTTCAACAAAGCAGTGCGGGTCCGGTGCATGTGCAAAGTACCACCCATCGGTACTATGCAATGATCTTTCAGTTGCTTTGGGCCCTGAAACAGGCCCATAATCTTATAAACCAGCAATGACCAGCCTGGGGACCACATCATTCAGAGCTCTCAGCACTGACATTAATGGTAAGTACCTGAGTATTAGAGTTTAGAAATGTCAAGGCAATCGGTGTAAACAGTATAAACAGACTGATTGGGTGCAGTTGCTTTACTGGCTGTTGGGATCCTGGCGTTCAGGAGACCGCCGCCGGAATCACGACACCCAGTCATATATCTACAGCTGGAATCCTGACACCCGCCCACAATATCCACTCGGTTGGTGGGTCCACGCCACCAACCAAGTGGGAATAAAACCTGTGGCGATCTAAGCTTGTCACCGAGCCCGATGTGTGGTGAGCGCAGCGAGCTCGCGAGGGGACTCCCTGCCGGCAGATGGGATGCTGATGTCGGTATAGTGACAGCTGGCATCCCGTCTCCCAGGATATCGTATGCATCTCAGACTGATAAGTATTGGAAAACCTTAATCTTCCACTGTTTCTGTCCCAGATCTATCTCTAATCCTGCCAATAGCCTGGGATTCATGTATTAACATGCTTAGTACAGTGGTACAGCTGACCAGTACATGAGCTGTTGCTTCCAGCTGTGTTTACATTGTGCCATCTACTTATTTATGTTCTATATTCCATATGATTATTTTATGATATGGTAATTCCCTTAAGTGAGTGACTAGGAAGCAAGGACTGGTTTCATGTAGGTTCAGGGGTTATCTAAGCAGTCCTATCTCACTTTGGTAAAAATCATAAAATCTCATTATGATAGCAGAGCAGCCTGGAATTTTCATGCCAAGACATCATGGATCAGATTCCCACAGAGAGCACAGGTGACATCAGAATCAAAAAGAAGAGAACCAAATGGGTTTTTGGTTATGGTAGCTGTATATGACCCATTTGAGGTTGAAATCCTCCACAACAGCCCCCTGCCTCTCTCTGAGCACTTCTTTTCTCTTCCTCCTGTCTCCAACTCTTTCTATAATCATTTTTCTGTGCCTATGTGGCAGATAATTAGAGCCGGAACTAGACTTTTTGGTGCCCTGTGCCAAAGAGAGAATTGGCACCCCCCTCCCCATTTTTCCAATAGGGATATTAAGCACATGCCTTGTGTCCTTGTGTATATATATTACCTCCCATGTATTATAATATATTATATTATATATAAATAATACACACACATTTATAGACCACTGCAAGAAAATGGATTTGGACACAAATCCTCTTTATACCTCATTCATGCACTTAACTTGAGAGCTTTTTGTTATTCAGTTACAATACCCTTTACACATTACACAATACACATTTCAATATACTGCCATACCCAGGATTCAAACCTATAACCTGTTGAATTCTAATCAAACACCCTGCTCATTGAGCTATTTGATCCTGCATAAAAACTATGAACAGTATATGAAGCTACTAATACATTGTAAAAAATAAAAATAAATCAGCATTGCAATAGAGCAGATCTATGTTGTGTGCAGCACATCTAATCTCTTGCAGCTACACACTACATATATCTGCTCAGCCGCAATGCTGATCAAACCTCCACAAATTACAAGGTAAGCTTCAAAAAGTTACAATGAATAGATTGTCGGACGGCAGTGCATAGGCAATGGGTTCGAATCCTGGGTATGTCAGCATCTTGAAATGTAATAAAGGACAGTGTGACTGAATAACAAAGAAATCTCAAGTTGAGTTCATAAATGTTGTATAGGTATTAGCGACAGAAGAGGTCAGGGTAGGAGATAGGGGTGGTCAGGAGATGCTGGGCGTCAAGAAGGGGAGAAGCTGCAAGGGAAAGTAAAAGAGATAATTGACAAGTGCCGCCAACAGTGCCCCCTACCCTGCAGCGCTATATGCGGTGCCCCTTCAGCACACACCTAGTTACGGCCCTGCAGATAATTATTAGTGAAAGTGCTGATTTGCTGATTCTATAAGATTCAGCTAGCAGACCCACTTATTCCCCAATCACGTTCTCTCTATAATGACCAACATGGCTGACATTCGAGAACTGGGGGAGTGAGGAGGAACGAAAAGGTTGCAGTATATTTTTATTGAATCTGCAAAGTGCAGACAGCCGGTTAAGTATAATATCAGCGCACCATCTGCTTTAACAAAATGTACTATACAGAGTGTGCCAGGGGGTGACTAGCATGTTCTTGTCCAGTCTACTCTGTAGCCATTGGCAGGAGCTCAAATACAGACACTGAAAGTGTGCAAGAAAATAAAGTGGGAGCACTAGAAGAAAAATAAAACGTAAAAAATGAATGTTTTAACTTTTAATACATTCCAATTATAAAAACTCTATTTATAACGTAATTGATGGACTGGCAAATGTTCATACTTTTCCTAATGAACTAAAGTTAGTATCCAATCACTGCCAGCTCTCCATTTCCTGCTATCATAAGAAGTTCAGAGCCGCACTGTTAAATAATGCAAAAAATACATTACAAGAGCCAATGACTACATTTCAGCCATACAAAGTGCTAATTTGTAATACTAGGTATCAAGGGAATGATGACAGGACTTGACAAGTACTATTATAGTCTATAATACAAAAAATCATGTATTTAGCCAATGTTAAATATTGCAATAGCACATATATCTTTCATAAGCAGTACAGTGCCATTGTTTGTATGTACTTATTACAAAAAGGATCCAAATGATAAAAATACCTGATTAGTATAGTATTTTCTGTGCTGGATCATGTTTGTGGAACTTCTCTAATCAGGTATGGTTTTTGAGTGACATACAATTTATTTTTAAAATACATATATCTACATATTAAACTCTGAACAGAAAGGAGAAACTTTTAGTTAAAAAAGTAGCTTTGTTTTTCTACTATACTTTGATTCAGGAATGTCTCCTAAAGCTACACACACTGTCAGATTTTTTCTGGTCAGCCGGACAATCAGATGACTTTATCGGGAAATTGTAGGCACCAGTATCTGAGCTACACACTAAAAGATTTTATTTTTTTAATGTTGCCGATATTCTGCCACACCACACTGCATTTGCATATATCCGCCTGCAAAGGAGGATGACATAGTGACAGGGAAACATAGGGAATATGGACATATAATTGAGAATGCACACACCTACCTGATATCAGAATCAGCTTTATTGGCCAGGTACACTTGCGTATACTAGGAATTTGTTTTCGGTTTACAGTGCAGCAGCCAGGGGGGAACACGTAGACAAGAGGGGGAATAAATGCAGTATACAGATTAAATAAAAGTAAACAGTGTTCGTTCCAATCAGAAGATCGGAGTAGACTGGACAGTCAGTCCGCCCAGCGATTTGTCAGGAGTTCAGCAGGTGGACTGCTTGTGGAAAGAAGCTTTTGAGGCTTCTATTGGTTCTGGTGGGAATGGCCCTATATCTTTTCCCGGACGGCAGCAGGTTGAGCTCGCCATAGCCTGGGTGCGGCGGATCATTGGCTATCCTAGTCGCCCGTTTTTTGGCTCTGGACCGGTACAGGTCATGGACAGGCGGGAGGTCAACTCCGATGATCTTCTCAGCGGACCTTACCTTTGGAGCCTGCGTTTGTCTCTCTCGCTGGCGGAGCTATACCAGACGATAATCGTCGAGCACAGGACAGTTTCTACAATTGCGGAGTAGAATAGGAGCAGGAGATTCTGTGGGACGTTAAACTTCTTAAGTTGCCTTAAGAAGAACAGCCTCTGCTGCGCCCTTCCGATGGTGGCATTTGCATTTGGTCCCCACTTGAGGTCTCTAGAGATCGTAGTCCCCAGGAACTTGAAGGAGTCCACTAGCGGCACCGCACTGTCAGCTATGATTAGTGGGGGTGTATCAGCTGGTTTCTTCCTAAAGTCTACTACCATCTCAACGGTTTTAAGTGGGTTGAGCTCCAGGTTGTTACAGCTGCACCACCGGGCCAACCGATCCACTTCCCGTCTGTAGTCCAATTCGTCCCCTTCTTTTATGAGGCCGATGACAGTGGTATCGTCGATTGTGGCTGAGATTTTGAGTTTGGGATGACAGACTGCAAAATCGATAGTGCGTGTGTGTGGGCAAGATGTTCCAGAATTACTTAGCTTTAGAGTCCAGCAGTAATCAGTCAGCAAATTGGGGCTCCACTTTCCTTGGTAACGCCTTTCCATGTTCCACTGTCCTAATGAAATTGCTCACTGTGCTCTTCGCTCATCGCAACCTTGTTTTCCGAAAAGAAACAAAGAAAAAAGTCCAAGTAAGAGACCAAGATCAAGGGTGGGCAACTATTACAGCTGGGGGGGCCACTTGCCAGGTTTTGTCGAACTGTTGTGGGCCGTGAATTGTGGACCAGACCTGCAGCACTGGAGGGTCTCATTTTGCAGGTCTATATGCATGTATAGTCCAACATACTGTATAATTGTATGTCTCTTATGAATACTGTTTTATGATATCAGAGTTTATATTCCATCTCTCTCCCTCACAGACTACCTGCCGTCTCTCTTCCCCCAACTGTTATTTTACTTACACAGCCCTCCTATGACTCCACTGGTCCATCTTATATCTCCACTCGGGTACGGGTCGTTGGGTCGACTCAACTTAGGTCGACCACTGAAGGTCGACATGGTCATTAGGTCGACATGCACTAGGTCAACATGGGCATTAGGTCGACATATACTAGGTCGACAGGTGAAAAGGTCAACATAAGCTGTGTCGACCTAACGACCGTTTCCCCTTCACTCTGCTTGCAGCTTGCACCTGCCCATACTGAGTCTCCCACTCTATCTAGTCTCTGTAACACAATTCACTCTATCTATTCTCTTACATAAAACCTGGCAAGTGGCCCCCCCAGCTGTAAGAGTTGCCCACCCTTGCACTAAGGGTTAATTTCTTGATTGACAGGCAGAGGCATTCATGGGGATGGGCGGCCAGCGTTGCCGGAAGTGGTGGGTGTGTCACTCAAGTTTTCTGGGAGTGGCGAGTCCAAGGACTGCGTCCCAGACACAGTTTCATTGGCCTCGCAAACCACACTGTGACTGATAGTCTAAGTAAGCTCAGGCTTACTCAGTCTGCAGTCGCAGATAAACATCACGACCGATGGTCACAAGGTTCATCCAGAACTGCGATCGCATCGCAGTGTATAGATCGTAGATGCAGGAAGGATAGCAACTCCTCCTGGATTTGCATGGCTAAGGATTGCATTACTAAATTAGGCCCTATGTCTGCTGCTGGCATTGGAACACTTTTGACAGCATCAGTAATGGCTGTGCCAGAAATCTTGATGCCATCTTGGAATGCGCTTTGTATGAATATAAGGTCTGTTTTGTTTGAGGCTTGCTTTCCTGACTATATATCATAATAACATTTTGTATTGTGCAATAACAAGATTTATGGTAAGAACTTACCGTAGGATCTTGATCCGTGGCACCAACAAGCTAAAAGCTTTGACTGTTCCCAGAATGCATAGCGCCACCTCCTCTATAACCCCGCCTCCGTGCACAGGAGCTCAGTTTTGTTAACCAGTCCAATGCTGTAACAGGTAAAAGAGATGACAACCGTTAGTAGCCACATACACCACATTCTCACGACAGGAGAAATTGTCAGCGGCTAATGCCATACCAACCCAAAGAAGTGAGTCAGGGAGGGCGCCCTGTGGAGCCTAGTGTACCTTGCAGAAAGAGATTTAACAACGGTATGTTCTTACCATAAATCTCATTTTCTCCTGCGGGGTACACTGGGCTCCACAGGGAAGGACATTGGGGATGTCCTAAAGCAGTTCCTCATGGGAGGAGACGCACTATAGCGGGCACAAGAACCCGGCGTCCAAAGGAAGCATCCTGGGAGGCGGTAGTATCGAAGGCATAGAACCTTATGAACGTGTTCACTGAGGAACACGTAGCCGCCTTGCACAATTTTTCAAGGGTCGCACCACGTCGGGCTGCCCAAGAAGGTCCAACAGACCGAGTAGAATGGGCCTTGATGGTAGCAGGAGCTGGAAGGCCAGCCTGTACATAAGCATGTGCAATCACCATTCTAATCCATCTGGCCAGGGTCTGCTTGTGAGCAGGCCAGTCACGTTTGTGAAAACCAAACAGTACAAATAGAGAATCAGACTTCCGAAGGGATGCAGTTCTCTTCACATAGATACGGAGAGCCCGTACCACATCCAAAGACCGATCTTTGGAAGTCAAGTCGGGAGAGGCAAAGGCCGGAACCACGATCTCCTGATTAAGGTGGAAAGAAGACACCACCTTAGGTAAGTACCCGGGACGTGTTCTAAGAACCACCCGGTCACGGTGAAAAATCAGATATGGGGACCTACAAGACAAGGCACCCAGATCCGACACCCGTCTAGCAGAGGCAATAGCCAGCAGAAACAATACCTTAAGAGAAAGCCACTTAAGGTCCGCAGATTCAAGTGGCTCAAACGGAGACCCTTGCAACGCCTCCAGAACCACCGACAAGTCCCAAGGAGCCACAGGCGGGATATAAGGAGGTTAAATCCACAACACACCCTGAGTAAACATATGAACATCAGGTAAAGTCGCAATTTGTATCTGGAACCAAACCGACATGGCAGAAATATGAACCTTGATGGAGGCCTAACGAAGGCCCAAGTCCAGGCCTTGTTGTAGAAAGGCCAAAAGTTTGGCCGTACTAAACTTGTAAGCGTCATGATTATTAGTGGCACACCAAGCAAAGTAAGAATTCCAGACCCTATGATACAGATGTAGCCACCTTTATCTTGACTGGCTGAGGCGTTTGTCCCGATCGAGCATACGCAGCGTAGGGAGGCGCGCCTAGTCACAGAGAGGCGTACCTAATCGCACGGAGGCAGACAGAGCGTTTGGCGTTACCTTTACGTGTAATACCTGCGATCAGCCACCAGGTGTCGCTTTTTACAATCACCACTGAGCATGCGTGTGGTCTCCCGTAAAATACAATACTGAAATATATAATAAGGACTACTTTACTAAGGCGTCTCATTACGCTGCATACAGTAAATACTCATTACGCTGCATTATTTAATACAGTATATACGATACAGACACAGATAGTACAGCATACAGTATATGATCCATCTACAGTACTTTATGAATATGTGAGCGTCCAAGTCCCACAGACAAAACAACAGAAAACCAGTAGTGTACACTGTCGCAAATGGACGTGTTAGAAGTTCACTATTGCCTCTTGAGATTAGGAATTTTGTACAGTATGTTAGCGTCCTAATCCCGTAGTCATTACAGCATAATCAAAACCAATGGATTTATTCATATGTCTGTGGCGAAGTGGTGAAGTGTTCCGCTTCCTATACTCAGAGTCCTGAGTCGATTCCTAAAGTACAAATGCATGTTAGTTTTTTCCAGACACTTTATTATTTTTTTTATTCACATAAACCAGGGCAAAGCTGCAGGAGCGGTTCTACTGTTAAGGTTCTATGCACCGTACAGTACACATACAATTCTGTAGCTGGGCAGACTCAATAGAAATGGCTACCACCTATGACTCCTTGCCCCACAGAGGCCCTAGGCTACGGAGCAAGTAACAGTCCAGATTTTACAGGCTATGGGGCAATGCTGAAGGAGCGTCACAATCCCCTAGCTAAAATACACAGGGGCGATAGGAATAAGCGAGGTCTATGCACATTATGGTACACCGGACTCGATCGCATAGCACACTGGCAAAATGGCCGCCGCCCCTGAACCCTTGTGCATGGGGCAATGCTGAAGGAGCGTAACAATCCCCTAGCTAAAATACACAGGGGCGATAGGGATAAGCTAGGTCTGCACATTACGGTACACCGGACTCAATCGCATAGCACACTGGCAAAATGACCATTACCCCTGAACCCCCACCTCGTGGCAGGCAGCGATGGCTACGGGGCAATGCTGAAGGAGCGTCACAATCCCCTAGCCAAAATACACAGGGGCGATAGAAATAAGCGAGGTCTATGCACATTACGTTGCACCGGGCTCGATCGCATAGCAAACTGACAAAACACAAGTTTTACATAAAGCAGGGCAAAGCTGCAGGAGAGTTTCTACTGTAAAGGTTCAAATGCACCGTACGGTACACATACAATTCTATAGCAGGGCAGACTCAATTGAAATGGCTACCGCCTGTGAGTCCTAGCTCCTAGGAGGCACTCAGCTATGGAGCAAATAACAACACAGATTTTGCAGGCTACGGGGCAATGCTGAAGGAGCGTCACAATCCCCTAGCCAAAATACACAGGGGCGATAGAGATAAGTGAGGTCTATGCACATTACGTTACACCAGGCTCGATCGCATGGCAAACTGACAAAACACAAGTTTTACATAAAGCAGGGCAAAGCTGCAGGAGAGTTTCTACTGTCAAGGTTCTATGCACTTTACGGTACACATACAATTCTATAGCAGGGCAAACTCAATTGAAATGGCTACCGCCTGTGACTCCTAGCTCCATGGAGGCACTCGGCTATGGAGCAAGTAACAGCACAGATTTGAAGCAATGCTGAAGGAGCGTCAGAATCCCCTAGCTAAAATACACAGGGGTGATAGGGATAAGCGAGGTCAATGCACATAACGATACACCGCAAAGTACCCCATGGTTTTGATTATGCCTTTTCTTTGAACACTGTATTTTCCACTGCCTCGCCCTACCCCCATCCCACTTTCCCCTTCCCCCCTGGAAGCCTGCAAAGTACATGCAGTAGACAGGGAGGGAGTTCTGATCAGGTTACAAGACATGTGCAACAGTATACTACTGTATGTAGGAAAATCCTCCACCTACTCTGATTTATGTGAAACCTGTGTGCACCCTTTCATTGAATGTATAACAAAGAAAAAAAATAAAATTAAAGTGAATGTCACGGGAACATAGAAAAAAAAGGTTGGCACTTTGGGACTCTCAGCGTGGGAGGTGGGAGCCTTCATCACTAGGTTGGTATGGAAGGGAAGACAATTAGCTACCGGAGGGTATTAACCCCACGTTTCTGTGACCCCCACAAGGCTCATGGCAAGCGTCGGAACCCATGGTGGGTCTGAATTAACGGGCCCATTATAGTCTATGGGAAAATGGGTCCTCTTTGCATACTGATATCTCTGGTTCTGGGTGTCCCAGAGACTCAGGACTGGTACCATACAAAAGAGGAGACTCTTGGCTTTCGGGGCAGACCAACCACTAGTTTATGTGACACTGGAAAAGGAAACGGGAAGCAACCGTGTTTCGGGTCCCCTCCAGTTGTCCGCCTAGCTTGCACAGGATGCAGGGTTTCTGGCTAGATAGGAAATACTGTACAGAAATGCTAAGCATGGTAATTTGACATCCAGGAACATAGGGAGGAGTTTTTATCTCTCTCCATTATACTTAGAAAAATTACACTTGCCACTGTACATTACAAGCTGTTCGTGCTAATTAGTACACTAGTAGAACATACTGTACAGAGATACTAAGGACAGTGATTTGGCATCCACGAACTTAGGGAGGAGCTTTAATCTCTCTCCATTGTAATCTTTCTAAGTATAATGGAGAGAGATAAAAGCTCCTCCCTAAGTTCCTGGGTGCCAAATTACAGTCTTTAGTATCTCTGTATTCTATGTTCTACTAGTGTACTAATTAGCATGAACAGCTTGTAACGTACAGTGGCAAGTTTAATATTTCTATGTATAATGGAGAGAGATAAAAGCTCCTCTGAAAATTCCTAGATGCCAAATCACCATCCTTAGTATCTCTGTACAGTATGTTCTACTAGTGTACTAATTAGCACAAATGGCTATTAACGGAATGCCAAATCACCGAACTTAGTATCTCTGTACAGTATGTCCTATTAGGGTACTAATTAGCATGAACAGCTTGTAACGTACATGGCAGGTTCAATCTTTCTATGTATAATGGAGAGAGATAAAAGCTCCTCAGTAAGTTCCTGGATGCCAAATCACCGTACTTAGTATCTCTGTACAGTATGTTCTATTAGGGTACTAATTAGCTGTTTGTGCTAATTAGTACCCTAATAGAAAATACTATACAGAGATACTAAAGACGGTGATTTGGCAACCAGGAATTTACGGAGGACAAAGATCAAACCTGCCACTGTATGTTACAAGCTGCTCGTGCTAATTAGTACACTAGAAGAACATGCTGTACAGAGATACTACGGACAGTGATTTGGCATCCACGAACTTAGGGAGGAGCTTTTATCTCTCTCCATTATACTTAGAAAGATTACAATGGAGAGAGATAAAAGCTCCTCCCTAAGTTCCTGGATTCCAAATCACTGTACTTAGTATCTATGTACAGTATGTTCTACTAGTGTACTAATTAGCACGAACAGCATGTAACACACAGTGGCAATTTTAATCTTTCTATGTATAATATTGAGAGATAAAAGCTTCTCCCTAAGTTCCTGGTTGCCAAATCACCAAACTTAGTATCTCTGCATAGTATTTTCTATTAGGGTACTAATTAGCACAAACAGCTAATTAGTACCCTAATAGAACATACTGTACAGAGATACTAAGTACGGTGATTTGGCATCCAGGAACTTACTGAGGAGCTTTTATCTCTCTCCATTATACATAGAAAGATTAAACTTGCCGCTGTACGTTACAAGCTGTTCGTGCTAATTAGTACACTAGTAAAACATACTGTACAGAGATACTAAGGACGGTGATTTGGCATCCAGGAACTTACTGAGGAGCTTTTATCTCTCTCCATTATAAATAGAAAGATTAAACTTGCAACTGTACGTTACAAGCTGTTCGTGCTAATTAATACACTAGTAGAACATACTGTACAGAGATACTAAGGATGGTGATTTGGCATCTAGGAACTTACTGAGGAGCTTTTATCTCTCTCCATTATACATAGAAAGATTAAACTTGCCACTCTACGTTACAAGCTGTTTGTGCTAATTAGTACACTAGTAGAACATAGAGTACAGAGATACTAAGGACAGAAATTTGGCATCCAGGAATTTAGGGAGGAGCTTTTATCTCTCTCCATTATACTTAGATAGATTACAATGGAGAGATTAAAGCTCCTCCCTAAATTTGTGGATGCCAAATCACTGTACTTAGTATCTCTGTACAGTATGTTCTACTAGTGTACTAATTAGCACGAACAGCTTGTAACGTACAGTGGCAATTTTAATCTTTCTATGTATAATATAGAGAGATAAAAGCTCCTCCCTAAGTTCCTGGTTGCCAAATCACCATCCTTAGTATCTTTGCATAGTATTTTCTATTAGGGTACTAATTAGCACAAACAGCTTGTAACGTACAGTGGCAATTTTAATCTTACTATGTATAATATAGAGAGATAAAAGCTCCTCCCTAAGTTCCTGGTTGCCAAATCACCATCCTTAGTATATCTGCATAGTATTTTTTATTAGGGTACTAATTAGCACAAACAGCTAATTGGTACCCTAATAGAACATACTGTACAGAGATACTAAGTATGGTGATTTTGTATCCAGGAACTTATTGAGGAGCTTTTATCTCTCTCCATTATACATAGAAAGATTAAACTTGCCGCTGTACGTTACAAGCTGTTCGTGCTAATTAGTACCCTAATAGAACATACTGTACAGAGATACGAAGTATGGTGATTTGGCATCCAGTTAAAAGCTGTTCGTGCTAATTAGTATACTAGTAGAACATACTGTACAGAGATACTAAGAATGGTGATTTGGCATCTGGGAACTTCCAGAGGAGCTTTTATCTCTCTCCATTTTACATAGAAAGATTAAACTTGCCGCTGTACTTTACAAGCTGTCCGTGCTAATTAGTACCCTAATAGAAAATACTATACAGAGATACTAAAGACGGTAATTTGGCACCCAGGAATTTAGGGAGGAGCTTTTATCTCTCTCCATTATACTTAAATAGATTACAATGGAGAGATTAAAGCTCCTCCCTAAGTTCGTGGATGCCAAATCACTGTACTTAGTATCTCTGTACAGTATGTTCTACTAGTGTACTAATTAGCACGAACAGCTTGTAACGTACAGTGGCAATTTTAATCTTTCTATGTATAATATAGAGAGATAAAAGCTCCTCCCTAAGTTCCTGGTTGCCAAATCACCATCCTTAGTATTTTGCATAGTATTTTCTATTAGGGTACTAATTAGCACAAACAGCTTGTAACGTACAGTGGCAATTTTAATCTTACTATGTATAATATAGAGAGATAAAAGCTCCTCCCTAAGTTCCTGGTTGCCAAATCACCATCCTTAGTATCTCTGCATAGTATTTTCTATTAGGGTACTAATTAGCACAAACAGCTAATTGGTACCCTAATAGAACATACTGTACAGAGATACTAAGTATGGTGATTTTGTATCCAGGAACTTATTGAGGAGCTTTTATCTCTCTCCATTATACATAGAAAGATTAAACTTGCCGCTGTACGTTACAAGCTGTTCGTGCTAATTAGTACCCTAATAGAACATACTGTACAGAGATACGAAGTATGGTGATTTGGCATCCAGTTAAAAGCTGTTCGTGCTAATTAGTATACTAGTAGAACATACTGTACAGAGATACTAAGAATGGTGATTTGGCATCTGGGAACTTCCAGAGGAGCTTTTATCTCTCTCCATTTTACATAGAAAGATTAAACTTGCCGCTGTACTTTACAAGCTGTCCGTGCTAATTAGTACCCTAATAGAAAATACTATACAGAGATACTAAAGACGGTAATTTGGCACCCAGGAATTTAGGGAGGAGCTTTTATCTCTCTCCATTATACTTAGAAAGATTACAATGGAGAGAGATAAAAGCTCCTCCCTAAGTTCGTGGATGCCAAATCACTGTCCTTAGTATCTCTGTACAGTATGTTCTACTAGTGTACTAATTAGCACAAACAGCTTGTAACGAACAGTGGCAAGTGTAATTTCTCTAAGTATAATGGAGTGAGATAAAAACTCCTCCCTATGTTCCTGGATGTCAAATTACCATGCTTAGCATTTCTGTACAGTATTTCCTATCTAGCCAGAAACCCTGTATCCTGTGCAAGCTAGGCGGACAACTGGAGGGGACCCGAAACACGGTTGCTTCCCGTTTCCCTTCCCAGTGTCACATAAACTAGTGGTTGGTCTGCCCCGAAAGCCAAGAGTCTCCTCTTTTGTATGGTACAAGTCCTGAGTCTCTGGTACACCCAGAACTAGAGATATCAGTGCGCAAAGTGGACCCATTTTCCCATAGACTATAATGGGACCGTTAATTCAGACCCACCATAGGTTCCGACGCTTGCCATGAGCCTTGTGGGGGTCACAGAAACTTGGGGTTGGTACCCTCCGGTAGCTAATTGTCTCCCCTTCCATACCAACCTAGTGATGAAGGCTCCCACCTCCCATGCTGAGAGTCACAAAGTGCCAACCTTTTTTTTTCTATGTTCCCATGACATTCACTTTATTATTTTTTTTCTTTGTTGTACATTCAATGAAAGGGTGCACACAGGTTTCACATAAATCAAAGTAAATCTGCAGCAGCGATTCATTCCACTATATACAAATACACAGCGGTAATGAGTATAAATGAGTGTATTCCGACGCAACTAACTGAGCAACACAGTACTGTAGATCGTCAGCATTTGTGTATTGTACCTGACCTGAACTCCCTCCCTGTCCACTGCATGACCTGTGCAGGCTCCCAGGGGGGAAGGGCGATGGGGGTAGGGAGAGGCGGTAGAAAACACTGTGCTTTTGAAATACAAGTATTAACGTCCGAGTCCCCTAAGGCATAAACCAACACCAATGGGAAGGAAGTGCCAACCTTTTTTTAATGTGTTCCTGTAACATTCACTTTATTATTATTATTTTTCTTTGTTATACATTCAATGGACGGGTGCACACAGGTTTCACATAAATCAGAGTGGGCGGTGGATTTTCCTACATACAGTAGTATACTGTTGCACATGTCTTGTAACCTGATCGGAACTCCCTCCCTGTCTACTGCATGTACTTTGCAGGCTCCCAGGGGGGGAAGGGGAAAGTGGGATGGGGGTAGGGTGAGGCAGTGGAAAATACCGTGTTCAAAGATAAGGCATAATCAAAACCATGGGGAACTTTGCGGTGTATCGTTATGCGCAAAGACCTCACTTATCCCTATCACCCCTGTGTATTTTAGCTAGGGGATTCTGACGCTCCTTCAGCATTGCCCCGTGACCTACCATTTCAATTGAGTCTGCCCTGCTACAGAATTGTATGTATACCATATGGTGCATAGACCCTAAACAGTACAACTGCTCCTGCAGCTTTGCCCTAGTTTATGTGAATAACTCCCTCCCTGTCTACTGCATGACCTGTGCAGGATCCCAGGGGGAAAGGGCGATGGGCAAGCGGGAGGCGGTGGAAAATACTGTGCTTTTGAAATGCAAGTACTGTATGAGTCTGAGTCCCCAGTAGCCTCCTGCTACCTCCATCGCCCTTCCCCCCTGGGAGCTTGCACAGATCATGCAGTAGACAGGGAGGGAATTCAGGTCCTGTGCAATACACAAACGCCGAAGATCTACTGTACTGTTTTGCTCAATTTGTTGGGTCAGAATACACTCATTTCTACTCATTGCCGCTGTGTAGTTGCATTTAGCGTAAAGAATCGCTCCTGCAGATGTACTCTGATTTATATGTAACTTGTGTGCACCTTTCCATTGACTGTCTTACAATGAAAATAAAATAATACAGTGTATTATTACAATAAAAAAAAAAGAAGGCACATTAGGTCTCGAACCCTGGACCCTCAGCATGGGAGGTGGGAGCCTTCACCCCTAGCCCACGATGCCTCATGAGAGATTCCCAATTTCATGTGTAAAAGTACTGCAAACAGCGCCCGGCCCCCACCCCATTGGTGTTGGTTTATGCCTTAGAGGACTCGGACACTCGCATTTGTAAAGCACGGTATTTTCCACCGCCTCCTGCTAGCCCTCCATTCCCATTATGCCTTAGGGAACTCAGACGCTCATGTATTTTAAAAGCACGGTGTTTATACATTGTACTGTACATTCTTCCTTTTACACAATTATTTGCGTCTCCATACACATACAGTACTCTACAGTAGGTCACCATCTTTATCCACCGCCTCCCGTTACGCCTACAGTATTAACATTACAGTCGTCACTGACCAATTGCCAGAGCTGTACAGGTACAGGTAGATCAATCCGCCGCTATACTGTACGATCGAAAGTACTGGATTAGTGGAGCATTAGCCACCCGGTGGTGGAGATGTGTAATGCATGCTGAGTATCTAGATCGCCTCAACGCGCCTGCCTGTGATTAAACTCAGCTATCGCCTTAGCGTGACTAAACGGACGTCTAGGCGGAGAATCGGTCAAGACAAAGGTGGCTACATCTGTAAATCCGAGCAGAAACCGGTTTCCGGGCCCTCAACATGGTTTGAATGACTGTCCCAGAAAATCCTTTGGCCCTCAGGACGGAAGCTTCAAGAGCCACGCAGTCAGCGCCAACCAGGCTAAATCCTGATACACACAGGGGCCCTGAATGAGGAGATCCAGGTGCTGTGGAAGTAGAAGGGGACGTTCTATCGAGAGACCCTGAAGGTCTGAGAACCATTGCCGTCTTGGCCACGCGGGAGCAATCAGAAGTAGGATTCCTCCTTCTTGCTTGAACTTCCTTATTACTCTGGGCAGGGGCGACACCGGAGGGAACACGTATGGCAGCTGAAAGTTCCATGGAATTGCCAGTGCATCCACGAACGCTGCTTGAGGATCCCTTGTCCTTGCTCTGAAGACGAGAACCTTGTGATTGTGTCGAGATGCCATCAGGTCCACATCTGGAAGGCCCCACTTGTCCACGAGTAGTTGAAACACTTCTGGATGGAGGCTCCACTCTCCGGCGTGTACGTCCTGACGACTGAGAAAGTCCGTTTCCCAGTTTAGGACCCCCGGAATCAATACTGCCGATATGGCTGGCAGATGGCATTCCGCCCACTGAAGAATCCTTGCTACTTCCCTCATTGCCATGCGGCTTCGAGTGCCGCCTTGACGATTGATGCACGCCACTGTGGTGGCGTTGTCCGACTGTACTTGAACAGATCTGTTCTGTGTTAAATGCTGGGCCAAGTTCAGTGAGTTGAACACCGCCCGCAGTTCCAGAATGTTTATTGGGAGGAGAGACTCCTCCCTGGTCCACCTACCCTGAAGGGAGTGTTGCTCCAACACCACGCCCCAACCTCTCGGACTGGCATACGTCGTCAGAAGGACCCAGTTGGAGGTCCAGAAGGGACGACCCCTGCTCAATCAATGGTCCTGTAGCCACCATTTTAGTGACAGACGGACCTCCGGAGACAAGGAGATCATTTGCGACCTGATCCGGTGAGGCAGGCCGTCCCACCTGGCAAGAATCAGCTTCTGCAGAGGGTGGGAATGGAATTGAGTGTACTCCACCATGTCGAAAACCGACACCATGAGACCTAGCACTTGCATTGCTGAATGTATCGACACTTGCGGATGAGATAGGAAGCATCGAGTTCTGTCCTGAAGCTTCAGGACTTTCTCCTGAGACAAGAACAACCGCTGGTTGTGAGTGTCCAACAACGCCCCCAGGTGCACCATGTTCTGAGCGGGGACCAGGGAACATTTCTTCCAGTTGATGAGCCACCCGTGGGCATGCAGAAACTGGATAGTCAGATCCAGATGGCGTAGGAGAATTTCTGGGGATACAGCAGGATCATGACCCCTTGACGGCAAAGTACAGCCGTCATTACCGCCATGACCTTGGTGAAGACTCGCGGAGCCGTGGTCAAACCAAAAGGTAACGCCTGAAATTGGTAATGGAGGTTGCCAACCGCAAACCTCAGGTACTGCTGATGCGACATTGCAATGGGAATATGCAGGTAAGCATCCTGTATATCCAGGAAGACCATATAATCCTCAGGTTCCAAGGCCAGAACAATAGAGCGAACAGTTTCCATACGAAACTTGGAGACCCTCACGAATTTGTTCAAGGACTTGAGGTTGAGAATGGGCCGAGAGGACCCGTTCGGTATCGGGACTAGGAACAGCGGTGAATAGTACCCCTTGTCTCTCTGAGCCAGAGGCACCTGTACTACCACTCCTGTGTCCAGGAGGGACTGTACCACGGAATGAAGAGTGTTTGCCTTCACCTGATCCAAAGGGATGTCTGTCAGGCAAAATTGATGAGGGGGACGATTCTTGAAGGATATGGCATAACCTTGAGTGACGACTTCCCGTACCCAGGCATCTGAAGTGGTCTTCAACCATTCCTGGGTAAACCCTAGAAGTCAGCCCCCCACCCTGGGATCCCCCAGAGGGAGGCCCGCCCCGTCATGCAGCAGGCTTGTCAGTTTTGGAAGCAGGCCCATTTAGGTTTGGGCTTAGTGGGTTTGGAAGTGCGAGCCTGTTTCGGGTATGCCTGACCCTTTGCTTTCCCTGAAGGAAGAAAGGAGCGAAAGGAAGTACTCTTAGCCTTCGGCACCGAAGGAGCAGTACTAGGTAGACAAGCTGTTTTAGCAGAAGCTAAGTCAGCCACTATCTTGTTGAGGTCTTCTCCGAAAAGAATGTCTCCCTTAAAAGGGAGCACCTCCAGAGTTTTCTTAGAGTCCAGTTCCACAGACCAGGACCGCAACCAGAGAATCCGGTGAGCCAAAATGGACGTAGTTGAAGCCTTGGCCGCCAGAATACCGGCATCAAAAGCCGCCTCCTTAATGTAATGAGAAGCTATGACAATATATGACAGACATTGTCTAGCATGATCAGAAACGTTGGAAGGCAGCTCAGCTTCCAACTCCTGAGCCCACGCTTCAATAGCCTCTGCAGCCCAAGTCGCTGCAATGGTGGGCCGATTCGCAGCACCAGCTAGGGTGTAAATCGCCTTTAAACAACCCTCCACGCGCTTATTCGTCGGTTCTTTCAGAGATGTGACGGTAGTTACAGGCAGAGCTGAGGATACCACCAGCCGCGCCACGTGCGAATCCACTGGCGGGGGTGTCTCCCAAGTTTTACTTAGCTCCGCCGCGAGGGGATAGCGAGCCAGCATCTTCTTGTGAGGTGTGAATTTCTTTCCTGGATTTTCCCAGGATTCCTGACGTATGCCAACTAAATGGTCAGAGTGAGGTAAAACTTGTTTAACAACTTTCTGTCATTTAAATCTGTCCGGTTTCTTAGGGGCAGTATCAGGCTCTGGGTCATCAGTAATTTGAAGGATTAACCTGATAGCCTCCAACAAGTCAGGAACATCCACCCGTGAAACAGATTCCCCATCAGAAGTATCAGAATCAGTGTCTGTGGGGTCAGTATATACGCCATCCTCATCAGACGAGGTGTCTGGGACGTTGGTGGATTGTGAGGAAGTAATGGCCCGCTTAGAGGACCCCTTGGTCTTAGGTGGACGAGGGTGAGATTTCTGTTTAGTCAGTTGTTGGTTCAATTGCTGTAACTGAGTGGACAGTTGATCTGCCCATGGCGGATTAACCGCAGGGACCATAAGCGGTTGTACTGGCACAGCGTATTCAATAATGTGGAGAAAGTAGCCCAAGGTGGATCTTTTTGAACCCCCGTTGCTACAGTCCAACTGGGGGGTAAGGAACCCTCGGAACCTGAACCCTCTGCTGCTATATTTTCCTCAAATGTGTCTGCAGCGTCACCACCACGCACTGTGGGATCAGCCCCAGCTTCGTCGCCCTTGTAGCTGACATATCTGAAAGCTCAATCCAAGGCAACCCAGTACAATATCAGCAGCACAACACCTGAGAAGAACCCCCCATGTAGTGTATTAGCACAAACAGAGAGTTCCAGAGGTATATGGTGACTAAAAATCACAGAGAAAAATACACAATAAGTATATCTTGTGAAACACCTATATTAAATATAACCCTGATGACGCACTTAGCCCCCTCAGGTTACAAAATATAGGGATAGCAATCTGAGTGAGATACACGAAATGGAGGTCACACAGCAGGTATATGCACACACACATAGTCACATTGTACAATGCAGAAATTATAACATGCTATAAAACTGCACTGGACTAGCAATACAGAGTAATACTAAGTATAGCTATACACTCAATAGATATATCAATGCACAGTAAAGACTGGATGTATATCACAGGGTACTTGTACTAAATAACTCTGACTAAGGGGGTCATTCCGAGTTGTTCGCTCGTTGCCGATTTTCGCTATGCTGCGATTTGTTGCTAATTGTGCATGCGCAAGGCACGCAGGGCGCATGCGCTTAGTTAACTAAAAACTTAGCAGTTTTGCTGTGCATCCTGCGGCTCTTTTCAGTCGCACTGCTGATCGGTGAATGATTGACAGGAAAGGGGCGTTTCTGGGTGGTAACTGAGCGTTTTCCGGGAGTGTGCTAAAAAACACAGGCGTGTCAGGGAAAAACGCAAGAGTGTCTGGAGAAACGGGGGAGTGACTGGCCGAATGCAGGGCGTGTTTGTGACGTCAAACCAGGAACTAAACGGACTGAGCTGATCGCAATCTGTGAGTAAGTCTGCAGCTACTCAAAAACTGCAAAGAATGATTTATTAGCAGTTCTGCTAATCTTTCGTTCGCTATTCTGCTAAGCTAAGATACACTCCCAGAGGGCGGCGGCCTAGCGTGTGCAATGCTGCTAAAAGCAGCTAGCGAGCGAACAACTCGGAATGAGGGCCTAAATGCACTGTTTCTTAACTAACACTGTCAGCAGACATGTAGAAAACTTGTGTCCTGTAAAATGCACAGCGCTGACATGCAAGCGGCTTTACAGAGGAGGATTTGCCCAAACAGTCCCAGGATCAGCTCAGCTTGTCCCAATGGCGCCGAAACGCTGACAGGGAGTGAGGGAGAGAGATGCAGCACCAGGGTGGGAACATTTACTCTAAATGGCGCCCTGGGCTGGGGGAGGGGCTACAAGTCAAAGCCTTATCTCCTTGCTGGACTTAACCACCGGGTACTGTGGGTTTTATAGTAAACGGTTTTTAGTAAAACCAACCTGTGCCCTTGCCCTGGTGGTCTATTGGGGTCCCTGTACTACCACAGGGTCCACGCCAGCGCGTGCAGCCCGCCTCCCACCGGCCGCGCCAGATCGCGATTTCCATCGGGTCCCGCCTAGGGGACCCACTTACCTCCTCCCTGAGTGCGGCCACGCAATCCTGGAGAGATGCGGTTGGGTGTGTGACTGACAGATGAAAACCGGAGCCTCCGCTGTAAGTACCCGGCAACCAGGGCGCGGGAGTATACAGTGCCGCTGGGGGAGGTGATGGAGCTGCAGCAGGAGATGTCTGACTGACATATAGCACTTCTAAGTGCCTGTGCAGCGCCCTTGAAGTCTTCATTTTTCACTTAAAAAAGCTCTTCTGAGGGCTGCTGGAGCAGTCCACCTGTTGTTGTATGCCTGCACTGCATGGTACCAACTACAAAACTGAGCTCCTGTGCACGGAGGCGGGGTTATAGAGGAGGCAATGCTGTGCATTCTGGGAACAGTCAAAGCTTTTAGCCTATTGGTGCCTCGGATCAAGATCCTACTCTACACCCCGATATCATTCCCTGTGGAGCCCAGTGTACCCCGCAGCAGAAATAACCTTTTTATTGCTTATGTTTATTACAGCTATCTATGGGTAGTTATCTGTTGTTTCATCACCATACAGTGGTATACCCAGAACCTATTTCTGGCACATGATTCCATGTCAATGTGCAGTAGTATGCAGTAACTATGAGTATGATAATACAGCATTAGTGGACTCATTGCTCCAGTGTCTACTGAGTTACATGATGTCTCAGTGAACGCAAGGACTAATTATACCGACTTACATACAGCAATAACATGTACAGGATATAACATCATTTACTCAATGTTTGTTTTCTTTTTCTCTACCTCAGCTCTCCCTGCTCCATCGTCAGTGAACGTGTCCAGTGTTTGCACAGTGATGTATTTTAAGTCCTGTATGCCCATGCGACGCTGTCATGAAACCTGTGAAGTTACTGGATCCTCTAGGTATCGCTGGTTCCACAATGGCTGCTGTCAGTGTGTGGGACCAGACTGCTATGGATATGGTGCAAAGGATCAGCTATGCCAACAGTGTCACCCTAAGGGGATGCTGCCAGCTGGGGAAGCCGATGCAGCATAGTACTGGAAAGGGCAGCAACAGGGAGAGGGAGATAACAGGACATGTGAGATGAGATGAAGTGAGCTACTGGTCTGCTATAGGTGCATCACTTCCCCAAGTGAATTTAATTTCAAGCTCTGAACGTAGAAGGCTTATTTGTGGCCCGGTATAAAATTCTACTTTAGAATGTGTACATAATATATAATATGTGCATTATAAACTGCAGGCCCACTATAAACTGCAGGCCCACTTCAGTGTTTGGAACTGTCCCCAAAACATCAACCTGCATCAAGCTTTTTGAGGCTTCACCTGACAATGTATATGGTGGGTAAGTGAGCTGTCCCTTCAAAGTACAACTTACAAACACTTTATGAGCATTGTATTAATTTAAATGTGTGTTATTATCTTAATAGTATACTTGGGTCAGCTCTATCTGGGTGAAATGTATCAATCCTTACAAACACTGAAGAAGAAGGCAAGCGGAGGTCACCCATAGCAACAAATCACCTTCTACCTATCATTTTATAGAATGCGCTTAAAAAATGCTAGCTTGAATATTGGTTGCTATTGGCAAATTCTCCATTTGTCCATTTCTTGACTGTTTACAAGGTTTGATAAACCTCCCCCATTTTATGTCTTAAATTAATCATGAGAGTGAGGGGACATCCAGACAGTCTTTACTATTATTCACGTGTGTGTGTTTAAATGCTTGAAATGAACAATGAAATTGGTTTTTCTAGTGTAACTTGAACGTACAAAATCTATTTTGTTAAAACAATAGGAAGAGACACAACCTCTGCTTTCTGATATGTGATGGGAAAAGCAAGTGCTTTTGTAGGGAGAGAAGCAGCTCCTGCAAGGCATGGAACACTTTCTCTGAATACACACTCTCTCCGCCTATACTGTATATAACCTATTCTTGTCCTGCAAAATAATAAAGGGCTAAATGTAATAGCCTCCGAGTTGCCGGAGGCGCGGGACTTTCTGCATAAAGGTTGGTTTCGCCTTGTAAATGATTACAGCTTTACAAACCGGGCACACTTGCAGTAAGTCCCGCACCTCCGGCAGCTCGGAGGCTATTACATTTAGCCCCCAAACGTCTTCTGGCATGTGGATGTAAAAGTGAGTGCACTCAAGATCCTAATCTGTCCACTACTTTTGCAGCCCAGAGACGCTGCTATATAGTCCTGCAAGTCCATGTGCTCTCTGATAGAACCAGGTGCAAAAAACATAAGCACTACTTACTCTTTTGTAAGTGAATCTTATTTTCATTTTTTTAAAAACACATAACTGCATGTTTTAGAGGATAATAAAACATTAGTTGTAGGGCAATAAGAGCCACGGCCAGATTGACAACTCCAAGACACAGCTGGTGGGTTTAGCATAGTGTTACAATGTATCTGTAAAATTAGCCTCCTAGCATATTGACTGGAGGACCAAATAAGTTGACACAGGGGTCTATTCATGAAGTAGTGAAAAGAATGGAGAAGTGAACCAGTGGAGAAGTTGCCCAGTTGCTCTGTACAATTTTAAAGTATGCAAGTTATAAATGTTATGTCAGTGCTGATTGGTTGCCATGGGCAACTTCTCCACTGGCTCACTTCTCCACACTTTTCACTGCTTCATGAATAGACCCTAGATACAAAATTAATGAATAGCGTTAAGAAAGATACTTATAATAAATGGGCATTTTACGCAAGAGTCCATGTTATTTACTGGACCTACATTATCTTAAAATTTCAATGACAGAGAAGTAAAAAGAAAAAGGCCAACATCAACCTTAACATACTTATGCTATTAGTGGGATGCAGTCAGGATCTTGGCCGGAATACGACCCTATTCTAAATGCCGACACTGGCATCCAGAATGGGTACACCACCCCCACGCAGGAATACTGATAACCGGGATCCCGAATGAGGACACACCGCGCCGCAAGTCAGGTAAGAGGTGGGTGTGGGGGAGAGTTTAGGTTTAGGCTGTGGAGGGGGGCGGAGGGTTAGGCTATGGGGGGGAGTTAGGGTTGGGCTACGAGGGGTGGGGGTGTTAGGTTGCAGGGAGGGAAGGTTAGGCTATGGGGGGGGGGAGGGTTAGGTCTCGGCAGCATGGATAGTAGGTTAGGTTTAGGCACCTTCGGGGGGGTGGTTACTGTTAGGCAACAAGGGGGGAGATTAGGGTTCGGCTGCAGGGAGTGAGGGTTAGGGAGAGGGGGGAACACACCTTACTCACCCCTGTTGGCTTCTAAAACATCGGGATCCCGGCGTTGTATTACGACCGCCGAGATCCCATGCGACGGCGAATCATACTGATCCCCTATTGGTAATATTACACCTCTTTCTAAATACAGAGTTCCCTCCCTCCGTTATATGACTGCAGAATACCCTGACACAGCATAACATACTAGTGGAAGGCTGCCATTTGCTCTGCCTTACTATCTTGTCATAAAGCGATATACTGTAGGATTTGGATATAAATACAAATGCCCTGCCTGTCATACAAGGAAATGATTAATAATGTGATATCTGCTCTGTGCTCACTAATGCTAAAAGCACATATGTGGGGATTTAATAAAGGGCCTCTTCGTCATACTGCATGGTGTTTGGCAATTGAACCGCATTATTTCAAATTGGCATTCTAAGTTTTACTAATGGAAGGAATGCAAATTGGGCATTGTATTCAGCTGTAAATTAGCCAGAAAAGAAGCAGTTAAATACTGCATGCCATTTCAATATGATGCGAATAACAATAAATGTTTCTGCTTCTAAGGATCTGTATTATCCGGAGTCATTCTGTATACTGCAGCTGATATCGTTAGAATATATTTTGATACTTGAGTTAAGATATCAGCAGTTGTCTGTTAGTGCATGGCAAGTATCTCTCAGGCCACTCATCGGGGGTAATTCAGACCTGATCTTAGCAGCAATTTTGTTAGCAGTTGGGCAAAACCATGGCCCTCATTCCGAGTTGTTCGCTTGCTAGCTGCTTTTAGCAGCAGTGCAAATGCTAGGCCACCGCCCCCTGGGAGTGTATCTTAGTTTAGCAGAAGTGCAAACGAAAGGATCGCACAGCGGCTACAAAAAAAGATTGTGCAGTTTCTGAGCAGCTCGAGACTTACTCCTAGCTAGCGATTACTTCAGACTGTTTAGTTCCTGTTTTGACGTCACAAACACACCCTGTGTTCGGCCAGCCACGCCTGCGTTTTTCCAGGCACACCTGCGTTTGTATCTGACATGCCTGCGTTTTTACACACACTTCCCGAAAACGGTCAGTTACCTCCCAGAAACACCCATTTCCTGTCAATCACTCTGCGTCCAGCAGTTTGACTGAAAAGCGTCGCTAGACCTTGTGTGAAACTGCATCGGCTTTTGTGAAAGTACGTTGCGCATGCGCACTGCGCCTCATACGCATGCGCAGAAGTGCCGCTTTTTTACCTAATCACTGCGCTGCGAACGAAAGCAGCTAGCGATCAACTCGGAATGACCACCCATATGCACTGCAGGTGTGGCAGATATAACATTTGCAGAGAGTTAGATTTGGGTGAGTTATTTTGTTTCTGTGCAGAGTAAATACTGGCTGCTTTATTTCTACACTGCAATTTAGATTTCAGTTTGAACACACCCCACCCAAATCTAACTCTCTCTGCACATGTTATATCTGTCCCCCCTGCAGTTCACATGGTTTTGCCCATCTGCTAACAAATTTGCTGCTACGATCAACCCCGAATTACCGCCACTGTCTCTGACTATAGACTTTCCATTGCAGGGATTTGTGAGAATTTACATTTCTTAGAAAAAATATTTCAATGGCCATAGTGGGGTCAAAGTTCACTTTTACTGCTCAAAGAGACAGTTTGCACTGAATCGAATCATTGTAGCCACACCCCCAGTGTACATTGAAGGTAATATTGGCATTGCACGGACATGGCTATGATGATGTGAATGCGCAGCCACATCCTCACCCACTGCCTCTTCCACCGCATCACGCCCTTCCACGCCTCCTATGATAAGCCACCTCGCCCACCGGAGTACCAACCTGGCTGCCCACTCTCAAAGGGGGCAGCCATAAAGTCAGCAACTATGGACGACATATCAGTGGTCTTCCTCAGATGCTTTGGGCTTCGCTGCTCTCGATATGCAGGTTGCAGCCCCCTGACTAGATTCCTATGTTCGAAGGCAGGCAGTCAAACTAGTCCCTGTGAGGTGAACTGGAAAGTAGGAGACAGAAATGGGTGAGAACCAGATGGGCGAGGAATCAGGTCAGAATAGCTGAAGTCAGAACCAGGAGGTCACTAGAAGCAGTACCAAGGGAGTAGGAAGGCAGAATCACAGTTTCTGACAGTTTTATACATCAGGGACCTCCCTCTAATAGAGCTGCAAGATTTCTTAAGAGTAGCGGTGAGAGCTGCAAGTAATGCCCCCTACACACTCGGCAGCGGATACGGCTGACGGGCGACGCGGCGGCTGGGAGGAGGGGGGGGGGACTGAAGTTTCTTCACTCCCCCCATCACTCGGCTCCATAGCAGTGCATGCCAATATGGATGAAATTGTCCATATTGGCCTGCATGTATAAGCGACGGGCACCAATGATGAACGAGCGCGGGGCCGCACATCGTTCATCGTTGGTTGCTACACACTGAACGAGAACTTTCATATCGTTAAGGGAAATCTGTAAGTGTGTAGTGCCCTTAACACATATAGCAGCTGGGAGGTAAGATCTTATCCAGCTTAATAACTCATCAGGCTAGCATCCACACTGCCACTTCGTTGGCTGCACAATTTGACCGCAGAGTAACACAGTGAATTTGGAGTTATTAATTAGGTATTTTAATACCCTATAAGTGGAACTTCAATTCAGTATACTGGAACATTAGTGTTGCTTCTAAAATGGATTTTAAAAGTTCATCTGAACTTTGACAGCAATTTATGAATAGACTACAAATAATTCTTGTTAATATAGTTTTGGATTCATTGTGAGCTGGGAATATTTACATCTCATAGTTCTGCATAACATTATTGCATGACAACTATTCACAGAATAACCAAAGAACTTTTTTCTGCATATGAACTGGTTAAAAATAATACATTTTTCTAATAAGGTTCTTATATTATTTGATAAGACAGCGTGTATTAAATCACTAGCCATGTGTAGTTTATATTGTATTTTATAAACTGTCATATTAATTGTTATCTGTATTCAGCGTTTCTTTGAGTAATTAACTCAATATAATTATTGCCTTGCAGATCCCCAATGGAGCCATATAAATAAACCATAAAAATAATAATAATAATAATGCACAGAAGTATTACCCCCATCCCACCAGAATTCAAATATTTATTCCATCCCTAACAATGGGGGTAATTCCAAGTTGATCGCAGCAGGATTTTTGTTAGCAATTGGGCAAAACCATGTGCACTGCAGGGGGGACAGATATAACATGTGCAGAGACAGTTAGATTTGGGTGTGGCGTGTTCAATGTGCAGTCTAATTTGCAGTGTAAAAATAAAGCAGCCAGTATTTACCCTGCACAGAAACAAAATAACCCACCCAAATCTAACTCTCTCTGCACATGTTATATCTGCCTCCCCTGCAGTGCACATGGTTTTGCCCAACTGCTAACAAAATTCCTGCTGCGATCAACTTGGAATTACCCCCATTATTAACTAGTGGCCGAGAATAAATATTTAGGGATAGTTTAAAAAAAAAAAAAAAAGAAATACACATTTGCACCTCCGGTCATTTTACACAAAAAAATAGCTTTTATACAGAATGCTACTACTTAGGCCAGGCATGTCCAAACTGGGCCCTCCAGCTGTTGTAAAACTACATATCCCAGCATGCCCTGACACAGTTTTACTGTCAGAGAATGCTAAAGCTATGTCAGGGCATGCTGGGATGTGTAGTTTCTCAACAGCTGGAGGGCCGCAGTTTGGATATGCATGACTTAGGCCTTTGATCCAATTGACAGACAGTTGTTATATGCTTAGATTTTCTCTACCACTATAAAATATGATTTACAAAACCACCAGGGACACTGCTATTGCAAATACATTTATTTTTCTAATGGACAAATTAATTGATTCATTCCTAACGGTAAAGATTTCCCTTGCTGCGATCACCAAAAAGAAAAGCAATGTTGAGGACAGCTGGGTTGTCTATTCTTCCCACCTGCTATCTGCATTAGTGACCATCCAGATTCCACTCCTGCATCCAATCTTTGCTCCTCTCTTGAGCTGCATGTATAGATGACAGAAGGCCTCACTATCGACCCGCGGATCGTTAACGATATATGGGGCTATTCAGGTTTGTTAGCAAACCAAAAAAGTTAGCAATTGGGCAAAACCATGTTGCACTGCCGGTGGGGCAGAAATAACATGTGCCGAGAAATGTAGATTTGGGTGGGTTATATTGTTCCTATGCAGGTTAAATACTGGCTGCTTAATTTCTACACTGCAATGTAGATTTCAGTTTGACCCCCCCCCGCCCCCAAATAAATAAATATCTAACTCTCTCTGCACGTTACATCTGTCCCACCTGCAGTGCAACATGGTTTTGCCCAATTGCTAACTTTTTTTGGTTTGCTAACAAACCTGAATAAAGCCCACATTGCGTACAGACTTGATGATATAATGAATGGTCGTTATTGGCAAAATTGTTTCGAATGTTGTCTAGTGTGTCATAAGCTTTATGTTTATATTGTGTAAAGAAGTACCCTTTTATGTAATTTCCGTGTTCATAAAGTTGTACAGTAAAAGGTGTATTTTTATTTCTTATACACTGTAGTCTATATATAAAACAAAAACCTAAATAAACACTGTTGCAATAAAATGAGGAACAGGTGGATTTATTAGAAAACACAACACCTGAAAGTCACACTGTATTTAACTAAATGTTCTTTTATTATATATATATATATATATATATATATATATATATATATGTAAATGTACAACAAACACCTGTGATGATTTTGTATATATATTTTTAGGCCATGTAGATTAAACGTTAGAAATTGCCTTTTTGGGCATCATCTTTAGTGTGGCAGGGAATGCTAGTCCCACAGCAGCTGAAGGGCCGATGATGAAGACCCATGGTATTGAGTAATCCAGAAGCTTCGACATAGTACAAAATTAATGGACAACACGAGGAAACATGTATTTGTCAAAGAACCTCTCCTTCCATGTAGAGCAACAACAGAGCTGCACGGTGGTACAATGGTAAGATTTGCTGGCTGCCTCACAGCACTGAAGTTATGGGTTTGAGTCTAACCAGTGCCCTATTTGTGGAGTTTGCATGTTTTCCCTGTGGGGTGGTAATCAGTATGCCACCTGTTGGGATCCCGGCGGTCAGTATACCGGCGTCAGAATCCCGACACCCGGCATACCGACAACTGTCCTCCCTCTTGGGGGTCCACGACCCCCCTGGAGGGAGAATAAATAGCGTGACGCTTGGCGAGCCCAAAAGGGGCTCCTTTGTGCTCGCCCCGCTGCCGCCATGCCGGCAGTCGGGATCCATCCGCCTGTATGCTGGCCGCCGGGATCCCGCTCGTTGGCCACTCATACTACACCCCTCCCTTTGCTTGCATGGCTTTCCTCCAGGATGCTCCAGTTTCTTCCCACAATCTAAAACCAAGGGGCCTAATTCAGAGTTGATCGTAGCAGCAAATTTGTTAGCAGTTGGGAAAAACCATGTACACTACAGGGGGAGCAGATGTAACATGTGCAGAGAGAGTTAGATTTGGGTGGGGTGTGTTCAAACTGAAATCTGAATTGCAGTGTAAAAATAAAGCAGCCAGTGTTTACCCTGCACAGAAACAAAATGACCCACCCAAATCTAACTGTCTGCAAATGTTATATCTGCCCAAAACAGACAGGCCACCCCCCCCCCACCGAAAAAAAAGTCTACCGCACTCCACGCCTATGTGAAGTCACCACGCCTATGTGAAGTCACACATTGTGATGTTACATGTAGGCGAAGCATTGCGGACCTACATGAATGATTCAAGGAGAGCTGATGCACAGAGAAGGCTTATTTTAAGAAGTCCGTCCGGGGCATCAGCCTGCTGTTGTTGAGCAGCCTGGTACAGCTCTCCAGGTATTGGCAGTAGGAGCCAGGTGTGGGCCCCCCTATCTGTAAGGGCCCGCGGGACTCCAGACCTCGCAGAACCCCTCTAATGGCTGACCTGCACACCTGCAGTGCACATGATATTGCCCAACTGCTAACAAATTTGATGCTGCGATCTACTCTGAATTACCCCCAATGTTAGGATACTTGGTTTCTGACTATAATTAACCCATCGTTTGTATATGTTCCCATATAGTAGGGAACATAGATTGTACTTTCCACTGGGGAACGAATTGATGAGAATAACAATATTCTCTGTAATGTACAGGATACTGTACAAGTTAGGAAGTAAACTTTGGGATTGCATGGTGTTTGAACAGTTCCCACAGTTCTTTCAGACTGAAAAGGCATAGCAGACCATGCAGCTGCTATAGGGCATTAATGTGTGGAGCATGGTATTGAGGCCACATATTGACACCATGTGATATATTTCCCAACTGTCTCTTCTCCCCCCTTGCACATGGCCTTTGTCCTCCCAGCTGACAAACGTCAAGCCTGCTGTATTCATTCCCACATGGTCAATTGACAAGCTGAGAGGTCATCACCTTTCAGTAAAAGAAAAACTATGCACCCCTGCAGTCCCGGTAAAAAAGAATTCAGTGTATTTAGTCAACAGTCACCATGTCGACATTGACAAAGTCGTCATGGTTATAATGTCCACACTAATGAAATGACATCAAGGTGACAATGTTGACAAACCATTTTTCAGGTACCACCAACGCCAACATTTTCAATTGTTGACATTTCAACCATGCCCACATCATAACATTTGGCATTCTGATGTTGACACAGTGAATGTTGTCATCCTGGCTACATACCAACAAGAGCATATATGTTCTTTAAATACACAGTGGAAGAGAGCAAGGTTCTACAGTGTTAGCTAGACATGTAGATTACCTAATATTTATTCATTAAGACAGTGGTTCCCAAACTTTTTTAGTCCAAGGCACCCTTTGGGTCTCCCTGACTTTTTCAAGGCACCCTTACGCAAAAATAATTACCAAACTGTCCCTTTTTAAAGTACTTGGGTCAAAACAATGCTATCAGTATTTAGATGAGGAAAAAAATAACTTATTAACTTGTTTGTAAAAAAATAAACATAAATCCAAGAAAAAATATATTTATTTAATTTGATTTCTTTTAAAGAACAATTGACAGCACTCATTAACAGGAATAACATCAAACAAAATAAAACAACAACATGTAGGCAGTTATTAGAGTGTTCAAAAACTACAGCACTTATTAATGGGATATGTGAGCCTGTTGTGCACTGCACAACTTTTCAAACCTTGGGATCAGCTTGGACACTGCCACCCTTATTTCCTGTTCCACATTGATTTTTGAACTGTACTTGCTTTTTATTACAGCAACTGCTGAAAACCCAGCTTCACACAAATATGTTGTTGCAAAAGGAACAAGGATTTGCTGTGCTTTAGCACTTAGCATTGGATATTCATCTTTAATGGATATCCAAAACTCTTCAAGTCCCATGCTGCTGAATTTTACTTTCAAGGTCTTGTCACAGGAGAGCTCGATGAGTTTTTCTTCTTCTACAGAAGAAAATTCGATTGGGGCACTAGTATTGAATGGATCCTGGATCCATACAAACTTTTCCATATTTTCAGGAAAATATTTTTCAAACCAGCAACTGAGGTTTGTTAGGTGCTGCTCAAAAACTGATTTAAAGGGGGGCGTGGCCTAGCGGGACTCTGGAGTGGTTGTATGGTGCCTGAGCTCCTGCTACGAACCAACTAATTAAAGCCCTTTTGGGTGCCCACATACCTGAGATATTGCCCACAGTGCACCCACAGGACCCCCACAGCGTGGGGAGGAGAGTTGCGGAGCCGGAGTGCAGGCCTCTCCTGCACTTGCGGGTTGCGGCCTCCACCCGGGGTGAGGCCGGGACCTAAATTTAGGGGCCAGCCGACTGGACTCCGGTGCGCGCCGGGCGCCACAGCCCGCAATAGCTGGCTACACAGACGTGCCCCCGGCCTGAGGAGCCTTGCTGGGAGCAGCAGCGGAGGCGAGGAAGAACCCCAGGAGTTGCGGGCTAGCCGCCGAGACGAGCTGCGGCCCTGCTCGTGAAAGACCCGGTGGCGGCGGCCATCTTGGGAGAGGCGGGCGGAGAGCAGCGGAGGCTGAGAACGCCGTTGGCGGTGGACACCCCACCCTTGGCGCCTGACCGTGGGCTGAGGAGACTCTATAGGGCCCCCAATTGAACTGACGGACCACGGGCGGCGGTGGAGGAAGGTTGAGGCCCGTTTGAGCTGTGGTGCGGCGGCCATCTTGGAGGAGGCAAGGCTAGCTATAGAGCCCCTGCAGATTCTTTCCAGCATTGCACAGTTACAACTGAGGAGCTGGGTGCTGTGTATGTGCTGGGAGCTGGAATATAGTGTGCATTCAACACCTCATACCTTTACAGGCAAAGTCAGCATTCTATAAGCACTGCCTGACCCTCATCCACTACATAGTGCACCGGAACCCCCTGGTGGTAGCCCATATACAGCATCCCCCACACCTGCAGAACAGGGGCACTATTTGAAGAGAAAGAGATATCTTTGGCTCCTTGAAGTGGTGCAAGCTCCGGCACATATAGAATGTAGACCCCTCTTCAATGAATCCTCATCGTCACTCCCCGCAATCATTTTAGCTGAGGTAAACACGCACATGGCGTAAGAGGATACCTGCCGTCCTAGACCTTAGACAGAATTCTCCTTTCTACTGGAACCCTCCCATTCACTCAAAGTATTACATGATGGCTCCAAGAAAGAATAAAGCCTCCAAAGCAATCTCTCAAGTTGCCTTTTTCAAACCTTCCCCATATCGAAATAAACCTCAGGGCCCTGGATCTTTGGCCTCCGGGTCAGATCTCCCGCCCACAACTTCATCGCCCATGATGGCTCTATCTTCACCCCAAGATCCCCACCCCTCTCCCCGCCTGGAAGACAGCGAAGCCTTAACGGTGGGCACCATGAAGCTATTGCTACGCCAGTTTAAGGATGAGGTGGCGTCCGAATTTCGTACTATGCTGCAGTCTTGCCAGCGGTCCGTTGAGGAGTTAGGTGAGAGGACCGGACACTTGGAAACCAAGATGGGGGAGGTAGTGGGATCTCATAATACTCTGATCGATTCCCATGATATTCTTGAAGGGGAGGTGGCGGCTCTGCGGGACAAAGTAGCGGACTTGGAGGACCGCTCACGCAGAAATAATCTCAAGCTCCGAGGGGTACCGGAATCCGTTTCTAATAGCAGCCTACATGACTATACAATCGAAATATTTAAGAAGCTGCTACCCTCCGCTTCATCTGCGGACTTGATATTGGACCGTATCCATAGGGTCCCGAAGGCCCGCAGTGCTCCCGAAGGAGCGTCGAGAGATGTTTTGATGAGAGTCCATTTCTTTCATATCAAGGAATCCCTACTTAAAGCAGCTAGACCTACCTCAGATACGGCGAGTGCTATGGGCCGGCTTCAGCTTTTCGGAGACTTATCGCACTACACCCTCACCAGGAGACGTTCCTTTCAGCCTGTCACCGTCGCCCTTAGGAAAGCTGGAATCGTATATAGATGGGGTTTCCCCACACGTTTATTGATCTCTAGAGAAGGATCCACTATAGCAGTGTCTTCGGTCGAGGACGGTTTGAGACTTCTTCACAAATGGAATGTAGCTGGAGACCAGGGGCCCGACTCTCCTGACCGCCGACTTCAGCCGGACTGGTCGACGGTTGGAGAGTAGGCCCTTATCACAGCGGGGTTTTCCCTGCCATCGATAACCATGTATAAGATTAGCATTTACGTATGATTATACTAACCTCAGGGCTTATTACAAGTTATAAGCCTGGTTAATACATGCTTTATATTCCTTAGACTAAGGTACGGCAGGGTTGTTGTTTATCCTTTTGTTCTTTGTTTCTTATTTCTCCTTAAAGGTCGTGATGGTTCCACGGGCTCCCGGACGGGTCTGTATGCTCTTCGCTGAGCCCTCTTATTATTGTTGTATCTACAGTATTGCTCTGGGCCAGTTCCGGGACCCTGTGACTCATTACTAACTAACACATCATTCCATTCCTAATGACACCATGTTTATATGCCATGTGCGATTGTTTATACAATTTACTAATACTATGCTTACTTGATTGCGGGTAGGTTGGCCACTAACCTCCCAACTTTGCTTGGTGAGGCGCTGTATGTTTTGGCGCCTTACTATGACTTCGTCTCTACACGGAGTTGACTTTCCTTGTTTTGTGTGCTATATTTCTCTCTTTTCCCTCTTTGTTCCCCTCAGTACGTCTCCTTTTGTGTCCTCCCCCCCCCCCCCATGACTATTTTCTTCCCACACATGTGTTCAGGGAATTGTACCTTTTTATCACATTTCTGGGTTTCAGCGAACGAGCCGCCTCCTGCTTAGTTCATTATGGTTAACTTGGTATCACTGAACGTTAAGGGATTGAATTCCCCACAGAAACGTAAACTGGCCTTATCCTCCTTCTATAAAATGAAGGCGAATGTGGTCGCCATTCAGGAAACCCACTTTAGGAAATTAGACCCTCCTAGATTCTATGATAATCACTTCCCTACCTGCTATATGGCCAATGGGCCCGTAAAAAAAGCCGGAGTGGCTATACTAATCTGTAATAATTGCCAATTTACTCTAGAATCCCAAATCGCAGACCCCGAAGGAAGGTACTTAATATTAATCGGAAAGCTGGAAGATACTGTTGTCACCCTGGCCTCCTGCTATGCTCCCAATTCTGGTCAACTCTCCTTTTGTAGGAATCTATTCTCCCTGATACAGAAACACGCTAAAGGTGCAGTCATGCTATTGGGGGACTTTAATTTAGTTGTAGACCCCTCTGTTGATAGATCTCACCCCACCGGAAGTCCCTCGGCTAAATCCAGAACTCCCCCTAATAATACCCTTGGGCTTCGACAACTACTAGGAGAGTACGAACTCTACGATGCGTGGAGAACTAAACACCCTACGGTTAGGGATTACTCCTTTTATTCGCATGTCCACTCCTCATATTCTAGAATCGATCTGGTATTAACTGATAGCAGATCACTACCGGCCATTATAAAAATTGACATACTACCAATGACATGGTCGGACCACTCTCCGCTTAAGGTCGTGTGGAAGCTTGAGGCCCGTAGAAACACTCCGAGCCCTTGGAGACTAGGAAATTTCTTGTTAGGCCATCAAGAAGCTTCACTTGCCATGCAACAAACACTAAGGGTTTATTTAGAAACTAACAAACCTGAAGACACTTCAGTCTTTAACAATTGGTGCTCTTGTAAGGCTGTAATGCGGGGGGCCGCCATTCAGGCCGCTTCACGGCTGAAACGTTCACAACTTGCTGAACGAGCAGAAGCCGAGAGCTAAGTTGCAAAACTAGAAATAACACATAAAGCCGACCCACATAATAGAACTGCCTTTAAGCTTTTGCTGGCCGCAAGGGAAAGGGTGAACACTTTTTCTCTGCGGGAAGTACAACGCAACCTAGCTCGACTAAATCAGAGATTCTATGTATTTGGAAATAAGGCAGGGCGTCTTTTGGCAAGGAAACTGAGAGGTAGGCGAGCTAAGGCCAGAATCCATTATATTTATTCTCCCACAGGTTCAAGAGTCTCTGACCCATTTAGAATAGCAGATACTTTCGCATAGTATTACTCCCGACTCTACAACTTACAGTCAGACCCCGATACCACCCAACCCATTGAAGCTGAAATTCAGTCATTTTTTAAAAATTTATCCCTGCCGACACTGAACTCCGAGACCTGCCTGTCCCTTAGCTCCCCCTGGACGATGTCTGAACTTGAGGCAGCTATTAATGGTCTTCCACGAGATAAAGCACTGGGCCCAGATGGTTTTCCATCTAATTTCTACAAAACTTATAAAGAAGACTTGACTCCAGTGTTATTGGCCGTCTTTAACGAGGCATCAGAAACTGGGAGGTTCCCGAAAGAGATGCTCGAAGCAAGGATAGTAGCTATCCCTAAACCGGGTAAATCTCCCGCATCCGTTCAAAATTACAGACCAATAGCTTTGTTGAATACAGACGTCAAACTCTTTGCGAAGTTAATCGCTAACCGTCTTTGCCCCTTACTGCCTACCCTTATAGCTGCTGACCAGGTTGGATTCGTCCCGGGCAGGCAGGCTCCGGACAACACTCGGAGAGCTTATAATATCATTGAATATTGTAATGTTAATAGAACACCCCTCCTGGTCCTTTCATTAGACGCTGAAAAGGCGTTCGATAGGCTACACTGGGGGTATCTAAGATCAGTTCTGGGTAAGTTTGGATTTCAGGGTAGGTTTCTAGATTCCATCTTTGCATTATATTCTACCCCCTCCGCCAAGGTATATGTTAATGGATGCCTCTCCAGGGGTTTCGAAATTCTAAACGGCACAAGACAGGGGTGCCCTTTATCTCCCCTGATTTTCGCTTTGGCTATCGAACCCCTGGCTGAGACTATTAGGACTGACACAGATGTTTCGGGCCCTGAGATAGGGGGACTGAGCCATAAAGTCAGTCTCTTCGCAGATGATATACTAGTCTGCTTGACAAACCCCGAATCCTCCCTTATTGGACTCCATGCCATATTAGACAGGTACTCCAGATTGTCATTCTATAAATTGAATACTTCCAAAACGGAAGCTTTCCCACTTCATATCCAGCCACATATCCTGGCCTTAAGGATAGATACAGATATGCTTGGCAGGTGAGATCTATTAAGTATCTAGGTATACATTTATCGCTCGATAAAGACCTTTACGATTGTAACTACACACCTTTATTTAGCGCCTTTGACAAATTGATTAAAGAGTGGTCCCTACATGAAATCTCCTGGCTGGGGCGGGTCTCCGCAACCAAAATGGTGCTACTACCGAAACTCCTTTACCTATTTCGGGCTATCCCCCGCCATTTCCCTAAAGCTCTTAGTGTTAAGGCTAATAAAACGTTATCACACTTTATTTGGAAAGGAGCGAAACCACGGATTTCTAGGCAGGTTCTGACATTGCCCAAGAGCTTTGGTGGGGTTGCTTACCCCAACCTAGACGCATATCACTCTGCATGCCTTCTCAGCCAGGCACGAGATTGGTTTGTCGCCCATTCCCCCAAACCATGGGTAGTTATCGAAAAAGCCTTCTTAGGACCGATTAATATAACAGACCTATTTCTATTACCTATACAGAGTGTCCCGAAATGGACAGGCCCTGGAGACGCGATTAGAAGTACACTGAAGACATGGCACTCCGTGGTTGCATTTGACCCAACTATAAAACTACCGGCAGCGGACCTCTCTATCAGAACGGTCGCTAGTAATATCCCTGATCTTGTTTTGGACGCCTGGATTGACGCTGGAGTTGTGAGACTGAAAGATCTTTTTTTGAATAATAGCTTGATCCTGTTCTCCCAGCTTCAGTCTCGGTTTGGGATTTCAAGGCATGATTTTTTCAAGTACCTACAGATACGCCATTGGCTCCAACCGTATGTTAACGAGACTGAGGAACCACTCCCCCTACCTCCTATTATGCTCTCCAGAGTGTCATCCCCCGGACATAGGGGTGGGATATCCAGGTGGTACCAGTATATTGTCCTTTTGAATAAAAAAGGGAAATTGCCGGCGCAGATGAAGTGGGAGAGAGATCTATCTAGGGTACTTCGAGAAGAAGAGTGGGATACAATCTCATCACTATGCTTTAAAATTTCTAAATGTCTCCAGCACTCAGAAATGTTCTATAAATTATGCAATAGGGCGTACTTCACCCCGCAGCGGCTTCGCCACATCTGGCCCTCGACTTCCCAGTTATGCTGGAGAAAATGTGGTGGCGAAGGCTCCATCCTACATATTTTTTGGGATTGTCCTGCCCTGAGGCCTCTGTGGACGGAAGTATTCTCTCTTTTGGGGGAGCTAGTGGGAACGACAGTACCATTGGATCCACTGTTAGCCCTATTTCACTACCCCTCTCACACTTTCCTGAGCTGTGATAGGTATATCGTAGGACATGTCTTAATATCAGCTAAGGCAGCAATAGGCCAACTGTGGAAATCACAGTCCATACCTCACATCCAGACGGTTATTAATAATACCCACAAACATTTTCTGTTTGAAACAGCGGGATGTGCGTATTCTTCTTCCCCCTCTTCTATTTATATGAGATGGTTCAAATGGAGTGAATTCCGGGAGAGAAAGGGTCACTCCATAATTTTTAGTGATCTCATCGATACGGCAATTCTGCATCCTTCACAACCAGACGATACCTAGTGGTGCAGGTGCCCCCCTATTCAACTAATTAACTAACTAGTTATTTATGTCTCTGTTACAATATTCGAGGGTGCCCCCCTGATACGCATATCCTCCCCTCTATAACTATCCCTCTTGTGTCGTTGTCCTGTTGTGTCTTCCCCTCTCTACTGCTCTCTCTATTCTATTATTCTCAAGGTTATAGCTACGATTGATAGTTAAGAGAATTAATGTACACGATCAGTGAACTGAGCTGTTAGATTCAGAGGTGGTGTATGGGATTGTACCTACAGTAATCAGCTCATGACTGTACTCATTCTATGACCTCTGTTCATGTACATATGTTTGACTTCTCTTCTTTGTACTTGGAATTTTATAAAAATAAAAATCATTTTTGAAAAAAAAAAAAAAACTGATTTAAGTTCATGTGTCAAACAAACATCATTGGATGTAACAAACTGATGCAACATGGGGAAACAGTCATTGTAACAATCTTCAATTAATTTTCTTCTCCATAGAAACAATTTTTTCCTGAATGCTGATACCTTCTCTGAGAGTTTAAGAATGTGGGTGTTGTTTCCCTGCAGTGAGAGGTTCAATGCATTCAGTTTATCAAAGAAATCACACAGGTAGGCTAACTTGGACAAAAAAACAGTATCCAAGTAGTTATTGGCACGCTCATGTTCTTCTTCTACAAGATACGAGTAGAGTTCCTGGTGTAACTTAAAAACACGATGAAAGTACGTTGCCACGGGAGAGCCATCGTGAGCTGCAGTAATACAACAAAGATGTGTGCTCAGAGCCCATATCCTCACACATTTTTCTAAAAAACCTTGCCTTCTGTGGCCGAGTTTTTATAAAGTTCACAACTTTCAACACACTTTCCATGACTGCATTCAGTGGTGGACTCAGATGCTTTGATGCAAGGGCTTCCCTGTGGATAATGTAGTGGGTCCAAAGCGCGTCAGCAGCTTTGCTTCGTATGAGTGCCTGCAATCCTCCATAACAGCCAGACATAGAACGACCACCATCAGTACAGACACCAAAGCACTTTGTCCAGTCTAACTGGTTTTCACTCATAAAAGTGTCAATGATCTGAAACAAGTCTTGTGCCTTTATACCGGCGGTGATACTTTTACAAAAGAGAAGGTCTTCAACAATATTGTCACAATCTACAAAGCGTGTGTAGCAAATCAAATGAGCATCCTTGTTACTGTCTGTTGCCTCATCTAGTTGTAGCGCAAAATCCTTCCCTTTAAATTTTTCAATTAACTGGTCATTTAGATCTTCAGCCATATGTTGGATTCTGCGACTGATGGTATTGTTTGATAAAGGTACCTTTGAAAGCAGTTTTTCAGCTGATTCCCCAACCAGAATGTTAACCGGTAAAATCAGTTCTTCTGCGATGGTGTGAGGCTTTTTACACATTGCAATTCTATGTGCCACCTTGTAGGATGCAAGCAAAGCATTGCTTGGTATGGATGCTTGTTTAAAAAATGTGCCTTTTTGTCCTTTTAATTCTTTTAGCTTTCTACTGAAGAAATCACGCGGTTTCTTAGCCATGTTAGGGTGATTGGTCTCCAAATGGCGTCTTAGTTTGCTTGGAATCATGCTTTCTGTTGACAATATTTTCAGGCACAGTACACACTGTGGACGCTCTTCATGGTTGATATCTACAGATGTAAAACCGATGTCTAGGTAAGTATCGTCGTATCTGCGATGTTTCCTTTTCTTCCCGACTGTGCCACTGGTCCGTGGTTCTTCATCCTTTTCTTCACTACCAGACTTCTTTCCAGTGTGTAAAAACCTTTCCATTTTTTGTGCAACAAAATAATTCTGTACTGGAGCAATCACAATAAATTAATTTAAGTTGAAGGCAAATCCTGTGTAGCTTCCATACGAGAAGTAAAATTGTGCTTCTAAAAAGCAGCATCATAAAAAGCATAGCCAAAACTTTCTGGGCCCCATAGCAACATATTTATGGGGCCTCTGTCCCAATGGTTCTTGAGAGACACCACTCCGCAACAGTTATTAATATTATGTCCCTTAATAGTGCACTGGTTAATTTTCCGAATCATAGTATTGCCGTAGTTAATGTTATGCCCCGTAGTTTATTTTATGAACCATTGTAGTTCCATAGTTTGCAATGATGCCACACTGTAGGGCTACCAGTACATATTATGCAACACAGTATTCCCAATTCACATTATCACTGTGTCCCCAATTCATATTATGCCCCATTACAGTGCCCTCCAGTTCATACTCTGTCAGTTCACAGTGCCCTCCAGTTCATACTGTGTCACTTTACAGTTCCCTCCAGTTCAAATTATGCCGTGTTACAGTGCCCCATTTTGGAACATTACTGTGCCCCATTAAAATATCCAATACAAATACACTTCTCACTGAAAATTTAATGTCGCACAATTAAGGCTGCACAATGGTATGAAAATTTTGTGGAAATGGGGGCTTTACTGTGCTTCGGGCCATTCATGGAGAAGGTTACCGTGGAGAAGTTCTTGACTTCTCCAGTGACATCCCAGCTCTGTGGCTGAATCGCATCACCATACATTAGTATGGTAAGTGCGATTCATGAAGGAATGTGTAGAGGGACCCGCCAGCTGAATCCAACACCGCAATGGGAGACCGCAGGAGAAGACAGTGCTGCTGTAGCCCGAGATACCACACATTGCCGGAAAGGTGAGTATTCATGAATTGATACTTACCGAAGTTATATATCGCATCAAACCGATGCGATGTATAGTGATAAGTATCAATTTATTTTACGTAGCGTACATGAATACTCCCCTATGGGGGTCATTCCGAGTTGGTCACTCGCTAGCAGTTTTTTGCTGCCGTGCAAACGCTAATCCGCCGCCCTCTGGGAGTGTATATTAGCTTTGCAGAAGTGTGAACGCTTTAATCGCAGAACGGCTACAAAAATAATTTGTGCAGTTTTAGAGCAGCTCCTAACTTACTCAGAGCTTGCGATCACTTCAGACAATTCAGTTCCGGATTTGACGTCACAAACACGCCCTGGGTTCGCCCAGTCATGCCTGCGTTTTCCCTGGCACGCCTGCGTTTTTCTGAAGACTCCATGAAAACGGTCAGTTGCCACCCAGAAACGCCCACTTCATGTCAATCACTCTGCGGCAGCCAGTGCGACTGAAATGCTTCGCTAGACCTTGTGTGAAACTACATCAGTTGTTGTAATAGTACGTCACGCGTGGGCATTGCGACACATATGCAGAAGTGCCATTTTTTTGCCTCATCGCTGCGCAGCAAATAAATGCAGCTAGCGATCAACTCGGATATGTCTTTTTGCGGTGCGATACTGGTCACCTGCACCTGCATTCATTTGGAAAAACAACAACCCAGGCTTTGTACAAAATAACAGTTTTTTTTGCAGTCAAATACATCAATCTAAAAAGGCTCCTGTGCATCCATGCACCAAGACCAGCCCCCCACCCCCCACCTGCTTACCAGCTTGTCGTCATATAAAGGGCCCTACATACTTAAAGATTGTACTGAACGATATGAACGTTCTCATTCATTAATGAATGAGAACTTGTTCATTTCTTTCAGTGTGGAGGCACCACCGATGAACGATGCGTGGCCCAGCGCTCGTTCATCGTTGGTGCCAGCTCGTTCATACATGCAGGCCAATATGGACAATCTCATTCATATTAGCATGCAGGGCTATGGAACCGGGTGACGAGGGAAGTGAAGAAACGTTACTCCCCCCGTCACCTCCCCCTCCGCCGCCGGGTCGTTTGACGGCCATATCGGCCGTCGGGCAGCTCGGCGGCGGGTGGCCGAGTGTGTAGGGCCCTTAAGTCACTAACAGCAGGCACCCTCCTCCTATAGATTTCCCTATGCAGCATCTCACATACAGTATCACATATTAATATTGTACTCACTTTTTCAGGCAGCTCCTCTATCACGCCAGCCAGGACTTCAATGAGCAGTCAGGATCCTTGCCCAGCGCAGTCCTGCAGCGCACTTCTTGGCCACACCAACGCACTCTTTGACCACTCCAGCCTGCTTGCACCAGCACTCACCACTGATTACACTGCACACATCCCACTTAACACCACCCCTTCCCTGCCTTGTGACTCCAGTCACCGGTTACCCCCCCCTGCACCTGAGAGCACAACATCTCTCTCTCTTTCTCTCTCCTCCCTCTCCCCCGTGACTTCCTGACCAGTGACATTACCTCCCCCCCTTCCCCTGCAGCCAATGAACTATTATACATCTCACACTCTCCTCCTCTCCTCCCCCCACGGCGCCAGCTGATCAGAGATTGCTTGTAGAAGCCGCTACAGACAGCCGCTCTTCCTCCCCCCCCCCCCCCCCCGCTGATGACTTACGGGACGGGTACTCCAGCCGGCCGCGCTCCCCCCCCTCCCCAACCCAATGCCGCCGATGACTTATGACACGCCAGTCCTGACGGCCGCTCTAGCGGGAGAGCGGCTTCCCCCCTGTTGATTCCTTGCGCTTACGAGACGGCCGCTCCAGCCGGCCGCTCCAGCCGCCCGCACTGCCCGCCCGCCAGCCGCTCCTGCAGCACAGTCTCCCCCTCCATCCTCCGGCTAACTTCAGGCTGCGGCATCCCTGTGACAGCGCTGCGGCACCCCTGGGAGCCGCGGCGCACAGTTTGGGAACCCATGCATTAAGAGTTTCTTATATAGCGCAGCATATTCCCTTGCACTTTACAATTGGAGCAACCGTAAATTAGCAGACAGACATAGAGGGCCTCCTTGCAAAAAAAAAGTCGACATGAGTCTTTCATGATTTTTTCATTGTAACCGACTAGTTCATATAATAGTGTGCCGAGCGCAGCGAGGCACTGTGCCCGAAGCTTGGCAAGCGTACGTTGTACTTATATGTGCCCATGTCGACATATGTTGACATGCACAACCAAAAACAATGAAAAACTTGTGTCGACTTTTTGACCTGACAACATTTTAAATGTCGGTATTTTAACCGTCGGTCAATTGTGGGTATTTTGACCATCAGGATTTTGATTGTAGGTATTTAATACTAAACCCTCTATAGGGAAATAGGCATTGATACACAAGGATAGGTGATATCTATTGCATAATTGTCCACCAGATTGCAAAGGTTCTTGGTGGGCTGTATGATATAGTCCCCCCAGCAATGTCGGCCAGAGGTCAGGAGGATATCAAATGAAAGAAAATACTATATGTGTGGACTGTACAGAGGGGATGTCATTAAATATCAATATTTATGAAGGCTATTTGGGCAGTCCTGGAATTTGATAAGCTTGCCTGAAGAGGAGAGTTTTCAGGGAATACTTGAAGGTTTGGAGACTAGAGGAGAGTCTTATTGTGCATGGAAGGGCATTCCACAGAGTGGGTGCAGCCCAAAGAAACTCCTGCAATCGTGAATAGGAACGAATAAGAATTATGGATGAAAGACGCAAAGTGGAGAGGTTGAGTTGGGAGATATTTTGAGATAAGCGAAGAAGTGTATGCTAGTGTTGTTTGGTTAATGGCCTTATATGTAAGTAAAAGGATTTTTTATTGAATACGGTAGAATACAGGCAGCCAATGGAGCAACTGACAGAGCGGATCAGCAGATCATGAATGTCTAGCAAGGAAGATCAGTCTTGCAGCTGCATTCAAAATGGTGTCTTTTTTTTTTTTTTTGTGTGGTAAGACCAGTTAGGAGACTATTGCAATAATCAATGCGGGAGATGATGAGAGCATGGATTACAGTTTTTGCAGTGTCTTGTGTAAGATAAGGGTGTATTTTGGATGTTTTTTTTAGCTGTATGTATCATGATTTAGAGACAGATTGAATGTGGGGAGCAAAGAACAGTCAAGGATGGCACCTAGGCAGCGAGTTTGTGGGGTAGAGTTGATTGTCAAGTTATCAACAGTGATAGAGATATCAGATCGGAAACGGCTAATGGCCGGTGGAAATATAATTAATTCTGTTTTGGAAAGATTAAGTTTGAGGTGGTGAGAAGACATCCATGATGAAACGGCAGAAAGGCATTCAGTGACACGGCCCAATACCGATGGTGGCAAATCTGGGACGGATAGGTATATTTTGAGTATCATCCACATTAGTTTGCCAAGAGATGAGGTATAGACTGAAAAAAAATCAGAGGGCCTATGACTGAGCCTTATGGTACTCCAACTGATAGAGGTAGTGAAGAGGAGGTGGATTTAGAGAAGCGAACACTGAAAGAATGATTATAGGATGAGAACCAAGAAAGGGCTAATATGTACATGTGTGCAGGATATATGGTGTGTGGGAACAATATTTTGTGGGACTAATATTTTATTACAATAAAAGACAAGGAAAACATATATATAAAACATAAAGGGGAAGATTTTACCTAGTGATATTCTTGCTATCACTCACTAAGAATCTTAAATGGTGCTCTAACCAATCAGCATCTTTCATATGTTTGAAAAAGAGTAAAAAATAAGAATTTACTTACCGATAATTCTATTTCTCGTAGTCCGTAGTGGATGCTGGGAACTCCGTAAGGACCATGGGGAATAGCGGCTCCGCAGGAGGCTGGGCACAAAAAGAAAGCTTTAGGACTACCTGGTGTGCACTGGCTCCTCCCCCTATGACCCTCCTCCAAGCCTCAGTTAGGATACTGTGCCCGGACGAGCGTACACAATAAGGAAGGATTTTGAATCCCGGGTAAGACTCATACCAGCCACACCAATCACACCGTACAACTTGTGATATGAAACCCAGTTAACAGCATGATAACAGAGGAGCCTCTGGATAGATGGCTCACAACAAGAACCCGATTAGTTAACAATAACTATGTACAAGTATTGCAGACAATCCGCACTTGGGATGGGCGCCCAGCATCTACTACGGACTACGAGAAATAGAATTATCGGTAAGTAAATTCTTATTTTCTCTGACGTCCTAGTGGATGCTGGGAACTCCGTAAGGACCATGGGGATTATACCAAAGCTCCCAAACGGGCGGGAGAGTGCGGATGACTCTGCAGCACCGAATGAGAGAACTCCAGGTCCTCCTCAGCCAGGGTATCAAATTCATAGAATTTTGCAAACGTGTTTGCCCCTGACCAAGTAGCTGCTCGGCAAAGTTGTAAAGCCGAGACCCCTCGGGCAGCCGCCCAAGATGAGCCCACCGTCCTTGTGGAATGGGCTTTTATTGATTTAGGCTGCGGTAATCCTACCGCAGAATGCGCCAGCTGAATAGTGCTACAAATCCAGCGCGCAATAGACTGCTTAGAAGCAGGAGCACCCAGCTTGTTGGGTGCCATCAGGATAAACAGCGAGTCAGTTTTCCTGACTCCAGCCGTCCTGGAAAAATAAAATTTTCCGGGCCCTGACTACGTCCAGCAACTTGGAATCCTCCAAGTCCCCAGTAGCCGCAGGCACCACAATAGGTTGGTTCAAGTGAAAACCTGAGACCACCTTCGGGAGAAACTGAGGACGAGTCCTCAACTCTGCCCTATCCATATAGAAAATCAGATAAGGCCTTTTACATGACCAAGCCGCCAATTCTGACACACGCCTGGCCAAGGCCAAGGCCAACAGCATGACCACTTTCCACGCGAGATACTTTAGCTCCATGGTTTTAAGTGGCTCAACCCATGCGACTTTAGGAAATCCAACACCACGTTGAGATCCAAAAAGTGTCACAGGAGGCACAAAAGGAGGCTGAATATGTAGTACTCCTTTAACCAAAGTCTGAACTTCAGGCAGTGAAGCCAGTTCTTTCTGGAAGAAAATCGACAGAGCCGAAATCTGGACCTTGATGGACCCCAATTTGAGGCCCAAACGTCACCCCTGCTTGCAGGAAGTGCAGGAATCGACATAGTTGAAATTCCTCCGTCGGGGCCTTCATGGCCTCCCACCAAGCAACAAATTTTCGCCAAACGCGGCGATAATGTCTTGCGGTGACATCCTTCCTGGCTATGATCAGGGTAGGGATGACTTCCTTCGGAATACCCTTTTCCTTTAGGATCCGGTGTTCTACCGCCATGCCGTCAAACGCAGCCGCGGTAAGTCTTGGAACAGACAGGGTCCCTGCTGCAGCAGGTCTTGTCTGAGCGGCAGAGGCCAAAGGTCCTCTGCCAGCATCTCTTGAAGTTCCGGGTACCAAGCTCTTCATGGCCAATCCGGAACCCCGAGTATGGTTTTCACTCCTCGCCTTCTTATTATTCTCAGTACCTTGGGTATGAGAGGTAGAGGAGGAGACACATAAACCGACTGGTACACCCACGGTGTCACTAGAGCGTCCCCAGCGATCGCCTGAGGGTCCCTTGACCTGGCGCAATATCTTTTCAACTTCTTGTTGAGGCGGGACGCCATCATGTCCACCCGTGGTCATTCCCAACGGTTTACCCGCATTTGGAAAACTTCTGGATGAAGTCCCCATTCTCCTGGGTGTAGGTCGCCCATCGGAGAATCCTTGTGGCTTCTGCCATCGCCATCCTGCTTCTTGTGCCGCCCTGTCTGTTTACATGGGCGACCGTCGTGATGTCGTCTGATTGGATCAGTACCGGCTGGTTCCGAAGCAGGGGCCTTGCTTGGCTTAGGGCATTGTAAATGGCCCTTAGCTGCAGAATATTTATGTGAAGCGAAATCTCCTTGGAAATTTCTTCCCTGTGTGACTGCACCCCAGCCCCGAAGGCTGGCATCCGTGGTCACCAGGACCCAGTCCTGTATTCCGAATCTGCGGCCCTCTAGTAGATGAGCCCTCTGCAGCCACCACAGCAGCGACACCCTGTTTCTTGCTGACAGGGTTATCCGCTGTTGTATCTGTAGATGGGACCCGGACCATTAGTCCCACAGGTCCCACTGGAACGTCCTTGCGTGGAGTCTTCCGAATGGAATTATGCTTCGTATGAAGCTACCATTTTTCCTAGGACTCGTGTGCATTGATGTACCAACACCTGTCCTGGTTTTAGGATGTCTCTGACTAGAGATGACAACTCCTCGGCTTTTTCCACATGAAGAAACACTCTTTTCTGGTCTGCGTTCAGAAACATTCCCAGGAACAGAAGACGTGTCGTCGGGACCAGCTGTGACTTTGGAATATTGAGAATCCAGTCGTGCTGTTGTAGCACTTCCCGAGAGAGTGCTACCCCCACTACCAACTGTTCTTTGGACCTCGCCTTTATCAGGAGATCGTCCAAGTACGGGATAATAAAAACTTCCTTCTTGCGAAGGAGTATCGTCACTTCGGCCATTACCTAGGTAAAGACCTTCGGTGCCGTGGACAACTCCAACGGCCGCGTCTGGAACTGATAGTGACAGTCCTGTACCACATATCTGAGGTACTCCTGGTGAGGGGGGTAAATGGGGACATGCAGGTACGCATCCTTGATGTCCAGGGAGACCCTGTAATCCCCCTCGTCCAGGCTCGTAATAACCGCCCTGAGCGATTCCATCTTGAACTTGAATCTTCTGATATAAAAGTTCAAGTATTTTAATTTCAAGATGGGTCTCACCGAACCGTTTCGGTACCACAACCACTGTGGAATAGTAACCCCTTCCTTGCTGAAGGAGGGGCACCTTGACAATCACTTGTTGTGATTATAGTGTTGAATATCCACCAACACCTTCTCCCTGGCAGAGGGAGGTGCCGGTAAGGCAGATTTTAGGAAACGGCGGGGGGAAGAACGTCTCGAACTCCAGCCTGTACCCCTGAGATACTACTTGAAGGACCCAGGGATCCATGTGAGAGAGCCCACTGTCCTCTGTAATATCTGAGACGGGCCCCCACCGTACCCGGGTCCGCCTGAGCAGCCCCAGCACCATGCTGTGGACCTACCGGACGCAGGGAGGACTTCTGCTCTTGGGAACTAGCTGTGTGTTGCAGCTTTTTCCTCTACCTTTGCCTCTCGGCAGAAAGGATGAGCCTCTAGCCCTCTTGCTTTTCTGGGGCCGAAAGGACTGTACTTGATGATACGGTGCTTTCTTTTGTTGTGGGGTAGCCTGTGGCAAAAAAATCGATTTCCCAGCAGTAGCTGTGGAAACGAGGTCTGAAAAACTATCCCCAAACAGTTTTACCCCCTTATAGGGCAACTTCCATGTGCCGATTCGAGTCGGCATCGCCTGACCACTGCCAAGTCCATAACCCCCGTCTGGCGGCAATGGACCTAGCGCTTATTTTTTGATGCCAGCCGGCAAATATCCCTCTGTGCATCACGCATGTATAAGACCACGTCTTTTATATGCTCTATTTTCAGCAAAATATTGTCCCTATCCATAGTTATTTTCCGACAGGGAATCTGACCACGCAGTGGGAGCACTGCACATCCATGCCGAAGCAACGGCTGGTCGCAATATAATGCCCTAGTGTGTGACCATATCTTATAGGGTAACCTCCTGCTTTCTATCAGCAGGTTCCTTCAGGGCGGCCGTATCCGGAGACGGTAGTGCCACCTTTTCTGATAAGCGTGTAAGCGCTGTATCTACCCTATGGGGTGTTTCCCCGCGTGACCTATCCTCTGGCGGGAAAGGGTACGCTGCCAATAACCGTTGTAGAAATTATCAATTTCTTACCGGGGGAAGACCACTCTTCCTCACACACCTAATTTAATTACTCAGATGCAGGACAAACTACTAATAGTTTTCTCTCACCAAACACAATACCCTTTTATGTGGTACCTGGGGTGTAATCATAAATGTGTAATACATTTTTCATTGCCTCAATCCTGTAACGGGTGGACCTATTTGGAGGGTACACCAGTCTCATCGATGTCGACACTGGAGTCAGTATCCGTGTCGACATCTGTGTCTGTTATCTGAGGTAGCGGGCGATTTTAGAGCCCCCCATGACATTTGAGACGCTGGAACAGGCACAAGCTGAGTAGCCGGCTGTTCCGTGTCGTCGACCTTTTATGTAAGGAGTTGACACTTTCACGTAATCCTTCCATAAGTTCAACCACACCGGTGTCGACCCCGCAGGGGGTGACAACATATTTACAGGCATTCGCTCCGCCTCCACCTCATTATCCTCCACATACCTGTCGACACAGCCGTACCGACACACAGCACACACACAGGGAATGCTCTGATAGAGGACAGGACCCCACAAAGCCCTTTGGGGAGACAGAGGGAGAGTATGCCAGCACACACCAGGGCGCTATATATCACAGGGATAGCACCTATAAAAAAGTGTTTTCCCTTATAGCTGCATATATATTGTATACTGCGCCTAAATTGTGCCCCCCCTCTCTTTTTAACCCTTTCTGTAGTGTATTAACTGCAGGGGAGAGCCAGGGAGCTTCCCTCCAACGGAGCTGTGAGGGAAAAATGGCGCCAGTGTGCTGAAGGAGATAGCTCCGCCCCTTTTTCGCTAACTTTTCTCCCGCATTTTTATGGATTCTGGCAGGGGTTAATGTACATCCATATAGCCCTGGGGGTTATATGTGATGTATTTTTGCCAGCCAAGGTGTTAATATTGCTGCTCAGGGCGCCCCCCCCCCAGCGCCCTGCACCCATCAGTGACCGCAGTGTGAGGTGTGCATGAGGAGCAATGGCGCACAGCTGCAGTGCTGTGCGCTACCTTGATGAAGACTGATGTCTTCTGCCGCCGATTTTCCGGACCTCTTCTTGCTTCTGGCTCTGTAAGGGGGCCGGCGGCGCGGCTCTGGGACCGGACTCCGAGGCTGGGCCTGTGTTCGATCCCTCTGGAGCTAATGGTGTCCAGTAGCCTAAGAAGCCCAAGCTGGCTGCAAGCAGGCAGGTTCGCTTCTTCTCCCCTTAGTCCCTCGATGCAGTGAGCCTGTTGCCAGCAGGTCTCACTGAAAATAAAAAACCTAAAACTAACTTTTATCTAAGAAGCTCAGGAGAGCCCCCTAGATTGCACCCTGCTCGGTTGGGCACAAAAATCTAACTGAGGCTTGGAGGAGGGTCATAGGGGGAGGAGCCAGTGCACACCAGGTAGTCCTAAAGCTTTCTTTTTGTGCCCAGTCTCCTGCGGAGCCGCTATTCCCCATGGTCCTTACGGAGTTCCCAGCATCCACTAGGACGTCAGAGAAACTAGTGATACCACTTACTGTTAAATCTGACCCATAGTGTGGGAGTAAGATTTATTTTTAATAAAGGTTACAGGAAGTATGATCTTAAACAGGAAAGAGAAAGGGAGGAGGAGGGATGCAACACTGATCATATGCACTTATTCATTAACTCAGAACGAAGCTACAGATATTGGAAAAACTAGCCAGTTTACAGAATAAAGAATATGCACGGAATAGTTGTCACTATATTTAGAATAAGTACACGGAAAAAGACATGCTCAGGGTGATATAGATTAGGGCTATGTGGATGCCATGTACTTGATGTGCAAAACAGTGTCTTGGCTTCAAAATGTTGCTCTACTGCCCAGTAATATATTGTCACTTTTGTGTTTTTCATGCACAATTATTATTTTATGATTTAGCTTTATTTTATTCAATATGGTGCATACAGAGACATATATAAATCATTTAGATTTAGACAACTTCTGTATCTCACTCAATTAAATACATATGAATAAATGTGCAAAATGGAGCGTACAAAATACATTTTAAATTCAAATTGAATTGGTAGTTTTGTTAATTATTTTAAAAAGGATGTACACATCAATTGTAGTGGTCACTGGCTGTGACACGGAATGGCTGTGAATAGTTTAGTTGTGATTAGTGCTGTAGAGGATGCATATAGAAATTGACCAGCTGGGTGCAATACAATACAATACAATGCAATACAGTGTAAGTATAACAGAGAGTAAAAAATAAATACAACTTCCCTCTGGGATATCTGATTGGGTGGGGTCCGGTCAAAATACCGACAGTGGGCTCCTGACGGACAGAATCTTGACAGATCCCGGAGGCACGTACTGGAGTTAGACACTAGGGGGGTGGTAAGGGTGAAACACTTACTCGGAAGCCATCGGGATTCTGACCGTCAGTATTTGGTACCCAACCTGATTGGGTGCGGAATGCTATCATAACACAGCACTGAAGTTTTTTATTTCTTTCAGTCATTCTCCGAGGCAATTAGTTGTATTCTTGCCCTTCAAAATATTTCTTTGTAGACTTTGAACTGATTTTTTAAAATTGTTTATAATAATACTTATATATGTTATATGCCTTCATAAGCAGGGTGCTCACTACTGTATGTCTTGTCTGCAAGGAACAGTGACAACAATGAGGTCAATGGCTGGGGAGGCACTGGCTAGTATCAGATTTCCACACACATTAACGCAATAGTTCAAGTGGGCATTGTACAAAGGTGCAGCCGTGTATGTATACTTTGCTACCCTATATTACTTCTTACTGACTAATAAAAATAGGATTTTAGTACCTACCGGTAAATCCTTTTCTCCTAGTCCGTAGAGGATGCTGGGGACTCCAAAAGGACCATGGGGTATAGACGGATCCACAGGAGCTTGGGCACACTATAAAGACTTAAACTGGGTGTGAACTGGCTCCTCCCTCTATGCCCCTCCTCCAGACCTCAGTTAGAAAACTGTGCCCAGGAGAGACGGACATTTCGAGGAAAGAATTTATAATTTAAACACAGTGAGTGTTATACCAGCACACACCACGAACACACCGCAAGACATGGCCTTCTACAGAAAACCAGCCCACGGTATGAAAACCATACAGCCATATGCTGAGAGAATATGTAACACAACCTGTGTGTCAGCCTACCAACAATAAAAAACCACATGCCATGGCATGAACAACGTCAGCGATAGCCTGACCGAGAAGAAAACCACAAAGTGCAACCAAAATCAATAACTGCAGACACAGTACGAGGGCGCCCAGCATCCTCTACGGACTAGGAGAAAAGGATTTACCGGTAGGTACTAAAATACTATTTTCTCTAACGTCCTAGAGGATGCTGGGGACTCCAAAAGGACCATGGGTTCTATACCAAAGCTCCAGAACGGGCGGGAGAGTGCGGACGACTGCAGCACCGATTGAGCAAACATGAGGTCCCCATCATCCAGAGTATCAAACTTGTTGAGCTTAGCAAAAGTGTTTGAAACCCGACCAAGTAGCCGCTCGGCAAAGTTAACCCGCCGAGACACCTCGGGCATCCGCCCAAGAAGAACCCATCTTCCCAGTAGAATGGGTCTCCCCTACTCCGGCAACTGCAATCCAGCCGTAGCACTAGCACACCGAATCGTATCACAGATCCAGCGTGTAACAGACTGCAGAGACGCAGGCCCACCAAGCACGCTGAGAGCATACCGGACAAACAGAGCCTCTGTTTTCCCAAACTGAGCCCAATTGGCGACATAAATCTTTAAAGCCCTGACTACATCGAGAGACATTGAATCAGCCAATGCTGAAGTTACTACAGGCATCAACCCAGGCAGGTTTTTGATAAACCCCCGAAAACCCGTTTCGGCAGAACTACTAACCGAGTTCTCAATTCTATCCACTTGGAAGATCAAACAGGGGCTCTTGTGAAACAAAGCCGCTACTTCCGACAACCGCCTTGCGGTTGCCCAAAAAGCAAAAGCACGACCACTCTCCAAGAGAGAAATTTTAACCCAACCTTTAATAAAGGTCCCAATCAGTGAGACACAAAAAACGCAACACCACGTCAAGAGCCCACTGTGCCAATGGGGCACAAATGGAGGTTGGACTCCTTTCACGAAAGCCTGAACTTCCGGAAAGGTGGCCAACTCTTTTTTTTTTATAGAAAATTTACAAGGCCAAAACTGCGCTGAACGGAGCCTAACTGTAGGTCTGCATCCACACCTGCTTGCAAAGAATGGAGAAGAGCGACTCAGCTGAAAATCCGCCGTAGGAAGCATTTTAGATTTACAACAAGACACATATTTACGCCAAATACGGTGTTAAGGCTTCGCCGTTACTTCATTTTTTAGCCTGAAGAAGTGCGGAAATGAGCTCACTGGGAATACCCGATCGGACTAGGAAATGGCGTTCAACCGCCACGCCGTCAAACGCAGCCGCGGTAAGTCCTGATACACGCCCGGATCTTGCTGTAACAGTTCTTCCCGTAGAGGAAGAGGCCAGGGATCTTCTATGAAGAAATCTTGAAGAACTGGATACCAAGCCCTCCTTGGTTAGACCGGAACAATGAGGATCGCCAGAACCTCTGTTCTCCTTACGTTTATCACCTTCAGCAGAGTGAAAGTGACACATAGACCGACTGAAAACCCCCAAGGTGTCACGAGGGCGTCTACTGCTATAGTTTGAGTGTCCCTTGACCTGGAACCATATTCCTGAGGTCTCTCGTTGAGGCGAGACGCCAACATGCCCAATTGAGGCACTCCTCAAAGACTTGTCACTTCTGTAAAACTTCTCGATGACGACAGTATTTCTCCCGGATGGAGAGCGCGTCTGCAGAGGAAATCTATTTCTCCGTTGTTTACGTCCGGAACTAAGACTGCTAATATAAAGTTTACCAGTCTTTCCACCTAGCAAAAAACTAATTCAGCTCCTGCCATTGCCGCTTTGCTCCTTGTTCCGCCCTAGCGGCTTACTTACGCCACTGCTGTCAAGTCGTCCGACAGAATGAACCCGGGCAGATCACGAAGAATATGTTCGTTGAAAATAGCTCTTACTTCAAGAAAGCACATTGTAGACCAGCTTCGCAGCTTGACCTTTTCCTCTGGAAATACTTTCCATGCAAGGACTGCTCCCCAGCCTCGGAGATCCGCATACATGGACACCAGGATCTAATCCTGGATCCCGAACCTTCGTCCCTCTAGGAGGCGAAAACTGAGCAGACGCCACAGGAGGGATATCCTGGCCATTAGAATTATATTCCGGTGTATGTGCCGGTGAGATCCGGACCACATTCCCAACAGGTCCCATGAAAACCACTTCTGGCATCTGACCTGCGCACCGAAAAGGCTTCTTAGGCTGCACTCAACTTCTTCATCGACGGAACATATAGATGGATTGGCACTGCAAATCTGATCCGACTCAGGATCCTCAGACCTCTTTCCACAGGAAAACACAGAACCTCAACCGTTCAGTATCTACCCTGATACCACCTCCGACATCTGCATCGTTGGGAACAACAGCCCTTCCCTGTGTTGAAGAACAGTCAGAGAAAGAAACAACGATTTGTACCACTTGTTTCTTGACCTCGCCTCAATCAGGCGAACCTCTCATTACAGAATAACAATGGCTCTTACTATTGAAAGAAAACCATCATACTACCATCACTCCAGTGAAATGGCAAAGACCATCCTGGCTATCCCTCCAGGTAATCTGAATGCGTAAAACAACGCACGTAAACCTTTTTTTTTTTATATATATATATATATAACCAGGACAGTAGAACAAGGCCCTGAACCTGATGCACCTCTGATATGGCGTCGCGTATTACCTCCCCTTCCAGAGGGGAAACGGTAAGATCTATTAGGAAACAGTGAGGGGAAACATCTGTAACTCCAGACATTCCCCCTCTGGATTCTACAATTAACTCACGGGTCCTGGTCTATTCCCGGACCAACTGAAAGGTAGTAGACGAGTCCCCACCGAAGTGGGGTCCAGGCAGATAGACTCAGCACCATGTGGTGGATGTGTGAGAAACAGAAAACGACCTCCGCTTCGGCGAACCTAACAAGGCTGCAGAACACTTACCTTTTCACACTCCATCTGCACAGAAAAGGAAAAAAGAACGGCATCAAACTAGTTGAATCGACTGCATCCCACAAAAGAATGCGTCACCAACCGTTGTGAGGGAATCTAACCCACCAAGCTAGATTTATCAGCAGCATTTGCTGAGATTGACTGAAGTAAGGCATCCCCAAACAGCGGTACACCGACCCAGGGAAAAAACTCCAGTATCACTCGGAGTAAGCCACAGTATTTCCCCGGCTACCTCCTGTATACGCACTGTAGCCTGCCGCAATATATAGAGACAACCCAACATAAGGAAAATCCCCTATCTCTGCAGGATAATTTCATCGGATGTCCTTCCGAATATAAACACTCCCTCATGTGCATGTAATGCAAATAAATCCAAAGAAAGAACACGGAGGGCATTGCTATATGCCGGCAGTGTCATAAACCTCCTGGCTCTGCAATCTTGGGCTCCTATCAGGCACACAAAGGGTTAGTGAATTTATTGGGAGGGGTTAATAGAATAGTCATCGGAATGTGATTGGAAGTAACTGTAGAGGAGGAGTTAGGATATAAATAGGTAGGGAAGGTTCTAGAAGGTTCAGCCTGACGTTGGACAGAGAAGTACAGTGTGCTCAGCACATATACTATTCACTCCTATTGTCTTTGAATTTCTCTTCATTCTTCCATAACTACAACTATTCTGTTTCTATATTATTCTCTTTGCTCTTCTGCTTTATTTCTATATTGTTCCTTTCTATATTCCTTTCTTTCTCTCGCTGTATATTCTGAATAAATATCCCCCCCCCCACCTGTATTTATGGAGCCCCTCGCTGTCACCTCTACCAGGCTGCGTAGAGCGATTAATGCCCCTGCCCGTTACCTCTCGTCACCCGGCCGGGAGCTGGCGTCAGGCGGCGGGGCCGTGGACGGGGCCGGAGCGCCTCTTCCTGTACGCGGCCGCGCTGTTTCCGGCCGGGTGCGGCAGGAGGGAGTGTGCGCGGTGACGGGTCGTCTCTCCCCGCGCGCTACCTCGCGGGCTCCGGCAGGAGTCGGGTAGCGGGCAGCGCGGGGAGGGGCGGGGGGGGGAGCAGGTCGCGGGCGCTCGCGGCTGCGGGCGCCCGTGTCTGACACTGTGGCGTCGGCAATTAGGGGCAGGGGCTGTCCCAGGGACCGGGCTGCGATCTGTGGCCTTTCAGGTTCTATGGGACGGGCCCCTGCTGCAGTGGCCGCTGGGTGCGTGTCTCGGCTGAGACGCGGGGGGGCTGTTAGGGAGGATGGCAGAGCCGGGGGCAGTAGGGCCAGCTCTGGGCGAGTGTCAGCTCGGGAGCGACCGGCAGGGCGTGCTTCCGGCAATGGATCGCGCAATGGCGCATCTGGTGGAGGGGGCGGAGCGGTTGCTCCGAGCAGCGCACTTAGGGCCAGGCGGCCCGCGGCCAGGGGTGACCCTCCTATAGGTGAAAGGGGGACGCAGGAGTCCGGGTCTGCTGACTCGGATGTGGGGGTCAATGCTAGGGCCCGCAGGAGAATTAGGCGCCAGGGGCAGCATGGGAGCAGCAGCTCAGTATCAGGCAGCAGCGTCTCTTCCACGGAGATAGGAGTGCTATGGGATGACCCCATTGTGGCGTGTGCGCCCACCTCTCATAATAGGAGGGGATCAGCTCCCTCTTTGAGGGATGGACGGTCGTATGCCGCAGTGGTTAGGTCTCCGGCCAGGAGTGGGACAAGGAGACAGAGGGCTCCGGACGGTGGGCGAGCGCCAGGGGCGTCAGTGGATGCTTCAGGCGCGTCGGCTATATGCGCGGCGGTAGTGGCGGCCTTGGTCCCCCTGCTTACCACCGGACCCGGTGGTGCGCTGGGGGGTGGCGAGGTGGATGCTGGGACGGTGTCGTCCCGAATAGTGCGTGCATTGGAGCAGGCACTGGCCTCCGCGCTAGCAGGCCCATCGGGTAATGGTTCGCTTGCAGCTCCTAGTGCCAGCAATGTTTCTGGGGGGGGACGGGTGTGTTAACCTCTTTCACATCTGCAGCAGCGGTTAATCGACCTGACGAAGACGGGATGGATCGAGACCGGGCTTCAGATTCCAGAGAGGGCACGGCTGTGGAAGGACGGGCAGCTGGCACGTCAGGTGAGTCCGCGTCTGACCCCGATTGGGTCGGCTCTGCAGCGAGCGTTGCGAGTGCGTCTTCATCTGCTTCGCAGGGGTCCTCTTCCTCTGCATATGACCGAAGGCGTAGGCATAGACGGCGCAGGAGGGCGCGACACGAAACTAGTTTGTCCTCCATGTCCTTGGAATCTTCTAGGGATCGGAGGCGCGGCTCCAGGCAGTGGCCGAAAGTAACCTCACCGCTGACCACAAAGTTCCCACCATTGGTTACAATGGAGCGCATAGGCGCTACATTGTATCACTGCCGTGTGCTGCCTGACATACACTACAGGAGCACACAGCCAATCAGGAGGGTGCCACGACGTGGCGCTCCCTGATTGGCTGAAGGAACCGTCTTAGACAGAAGTAAGGGGGGGTTCCTGGCAGTCGGGGAAAGGGGTCCCATGTGAAAACATGGGGCCCCTTTTCAGTGCGTGGTCGGGGGTCCGTTTTTTTATTTTGCAAAGTACGTGGATCACAAATAGAACAAAAGAGGACCGATCTACACTGGATTATGTGAGTATAATTTTTCCAACAGGTACCCCATGGATTCTACATGGAGAAGAGGACCGACCCTCGTGTGAACATAGGTAAGTATGTATGTTTGGAGGTGTGGATGTATGAATTAAACTTTTACTTTCAAGGTGTGTGTCTTCTGTTTTTATTGGGGTATTTTTTTAGTAGTAGTACTACAGGTACCAGCGGGCCCGGTTTTCCACCGCATGCTGGTACTTGTGGTTCTCCAAGTACCAGCTTGCGGGGGAGGCTTGCTGGGACTTGTAGTACTGCTACTAAAAAACAATATTCAAATTTTGACAAAAAGGCTATCAGCCCCCCATCCGCCGCCCTTGGATGGGGGGGGACAGCCTTGGGCTTCACCCCTGGCCCTTGGGTGGCTGGAGGGGGGGACCCCTTGATTGAAGGGGTCCCCACTCCTCCAGGGTACCCCGGCCAGGGGTGACTAGTTGGGTATGTAATGCCAGGGCCGCAGGGACCAATATAAAAGAGTCCCCCGGCTGTGGCATTATGTATCTGGCTAGTGGAGCCCGGTGCTGGTTTCAGAAATACGGGGGACCCCTACGCTTTTTGTCCCCCGTATTTTTGGAACCAGGACCAGGCGCAGAGCCCGGTGCTGGTTGATTAAATATGGGGGAACCCCGGTCACTTTTTCCCCCATATTTTTTAAACCAGGACCGGCTCAAAGAGCCCGAGGCTGGTTTTGCTTAGGAGGGGGGACCCCACGCATTTTTTTTAAAAAATTTTAACAATGTTTTATTTTTTACGAAAGGTGCACAATGAAGCCCAGCACGGATCTCACAGATCCGGCAGAGATTCATTGTGTTAAAGTCGCCAGTGTTTTACAATTCACTCCCGTAAAACACTGCCAAAAAATACGAATGACATCGACAAATACGAAAATGCAGAATACGACAGCTTAGTAAATTAGTCGTAATAAATTCAAAAAGTTGCAATTTTACACTTTCGATGTCATTCGTGATTGAACTTTAACCTCATTCGGAAAAATACGAATTTTAGTAAATATACCCCATGGACTCCAGGAAAGGTGTGGAAGGCCTACCCTTCACAGGAGAGGCCTTATTTGGAGATTAAGTAGACAATTCGATCTCCAAAGCTACTGCGGGTAAGATCACGTATCTTCCTTCTGCAGCTCCCCCATCCAGGAAGGATTACTCAGGACCTAATCTACAGTCCTTTTGAACTGCCAAGTTCAAGGGCAAAACCAGAGGTTCTTCTACAGCTACCAGAAGCGCTAGAGGTAAACCACAAAAAACAGCAACTGCAGGTTGACAGGAACAGAGCTCAAGTTCTGCTTCCTCAAAGCCTTCAGCATGACGGTGGACCGTGATGCCTGGAAGACCGGCAAGTGGGAGCCCGACTAAAAATTTTCAGTCACATCTGGACAACATCATGCCAGGTTCCCTGGGTCATAGATCTTATTTCCCAGGGCTATAGACTGGAGTTTCAGGAGCTCCCACCTAACAGATTCTTCAAATCAGGCTTACCAGTTTCACAGGAAGCAAGTATAACCTTACAGGACGCCATTCAAAAACTGGTACAGACTCAGGTCATTGTTCCAGTTCCACCTCATCTGCAAAACAGGGGATATTATTCCAAACTGTTTGTAGTACTGAAACTGAATGGTTCGGTAAGGACGATTTTGAACCTCAAGTCATTGAACCCGTACTTACGAGTGTTCGAATTCAAGATGGAGTCTCTGAGAGCAGTGATCTCAGGTCTGGAGGAGGGGGAATTCCTAGTGTCTCTGGATATCAAGGATGCGTACCTTCACATTCCGTGGCTGCCTCATCAGGCTTATCTACAGTTTGCACTGCAGGACTGTCACTACCAGTTCCAGGCCCTGCCATTTGGTCTCTCCACGGCACTGAAAGTGTTCACCAAGGTGATGGCAGAGATGATGTTTCTACTCTGCAAACAGGGAGTGAACATAATTACGTACCTGGACGATCTTCTGTTAAAGGCACCATCCAGGGAGCGGTTGATGGACAGTATTCGCCTCTCAACCAGACTACTCCTGGATCACGGGTGGATTCTGAACTTACCAAAATCTCACCTGGAACTGACGCAGAGACTTTCCTTTCTGGGAATGATACTGGACACGGAATCTCAGAGAGTGTTCCTTCCTGCAAAGAAGGCTATGGAAATCCAGACGATGGTTCAGGCTGTCCTGAAGCCAACACAGATCTTGGTGCATCTGTGCATTCGCCTTCTGGGGAAAATGGTGGCCTCTTATGAAGCGCTTCAGTACGGAATAGGGAAGCCAATCCCGCGCCATTTTTTCAATCCCGGGTATCGGGATTGAAAAATGGCCATTCCCGGGATTGGCATTTTGCTATGTGGCCGCCCCCTCGCCCCACCCCGCACACATAGTAGTCAGTAAATTAGAAAAGGCAGACCAAGGCGGGCCCTGATGTGCCCCCGTTGTTACAAACTGACTGGGGGGTACAGAACCCCCAAAACCTGAATCCTCCACAGCCATGTTATCCTCAAATGAATCATAACTGCGCACGGCGGAATCAGCCCCAGACCCATCGCCCCCTGTAGCTGACATGATATGAAAGCGTAAACCACGGGTGACACAGTACAATGGCCCTCATTCTGAGTTGTTCGCTCGCTAGCAGATTTTAGCAGCATTGCACACGCTAGGCCGCCGCCCTCTGGGAGTGTATCTTAGCATAGCAGAATTGCGAATGAAAGACTAGCAGAATTGCGAATAGAAAATTCTCAGCAGTTTCTGAGTAGCTCGAGACTTACTCCTACACTGCGATCAGCTGAGCCCGTTTCGTTCCTGGTTTGACGTCACAAACACGCCCTGCGTTCGGCCAGCCACTCCCCCGTTTCTCCAGACACTCCCGCGTTTTATCCTGGCACGCCTGCGTTTTCCCGCACACTCCCAGAAAACGTTCAGTTTCCGCCCAGAAACACCCACTTCCTGTCAATCACACTCCGATCACTTCAACGATGAAAATTCTTCGTTCGGACGTGAGTAAATCTACTAAGTTTTGTGCTAAAATACTTAGCGCATGCGTACCATGCACATTTTTGCCTTAATGGCTCCGTTGCGAAAATCGGCAACGAGCGAACAACTCGGAATGACCCCCAATATCAGCAGATAAAATACCTAACACAACCCCCCCGTGCAGTGTGACAGCACAAACAGAGGATTTTTGAGGTAAAATATGACTGAAAAACAAAGAGAAAAATACAAAATACATATATCCTGTGAAATACCTATATTATCTAATAATTATCTGACGCATGGAGCCCCCTCAGGAAACAGAATATAGGGATAGCAGTAGGAGTGAGATACACTGAGTAGAGATCACCCAACAGCTATATGCACACACACACAGTCACATGTACAATGTAGGAATTATGACAAACAATAAAACTGCACTGAACTAGCAATACTATTACTGAGTAAAGCTATGTATATAAACAGATATATCAATGCACAGTAAAACTGGATGAATATCACAGGGTACTTGTACTAAATAACCCTGAAGTATGCACTTGTTCTTAACTAACACTGTCTAGACGACATGTAGAATACTTGTGTCCTGTAAATGCACAGCGCTGATGATGCAGGCGGCTTTACAGAGGAGGCATCACCCAGCAGTCCCAGAATCAGCGCAGCTGTGTGTAATGGCACCCAAACGCTGACAGGGAGTGAGGGAGACAGAGAGATGCAGCTCCAGGGCGGAAACATTTACTCTAAATGGTGCCCAGGGGCTGGGGGAGGGGCTACAGGCCAGAGCCTTATCCCTTTGCTGGACTTCACTACCGGGTGCTGCGGGCCTTAATTAAATGGATTATAGCCAATTTCCGACCTGTGCCCTTGCCCTGGTTGTCTAGTGGGGTTCCTGTACTGCCACAGTGTCCACGCTAGCGCGCGCGGGCCGCCTCCTAATGGCCGTGGCGGATCGCGATTTCCAGCGGGTCCCATCTGGGGGACCCTCTTACCTCCTCCCTGAGTGCGGCCACGCGATCCCGGAGAACTTCGGTTAATGTGTGTGCCCTGGGTGAAGAACCGGAGCCTCCGCTATAAGTACCTGGCAACCAGGGATGCAGGAGTATACAGCACCGCTGGGGGAGGTGATGGAGCTGCAGCAGGAGATATCAGTATTATATCTAGCACTTTTTAGAGTGCCTCTGCTGCAGCCCTTGAAGACTTTTATCTTCTTTAAAATAGCTCTTCTTAGGGCTGCTGGAGCAGCCCTGCCTGTTAGGTGCCTGCACTGCAGGCACCAACTTACAAACTGAGCTCCTGTGCACGGATGCGGGGTTATAGAGGAGGCGGCGCTGAGCATCCTGGGAACAGTCAGTCAAATCTTTTAACCTGTTGGTGCCTCGGATCAAGATCCTACTTTACATCCCGATGTTATACCCCGCTGCAAAAAGACTGGATGTATATCCCAGAGTACTTGTACTAAATAACCCTGAATGTATGCCCTTGTTCTTAACTAACACTGTCTAAAAGACATGTACAATACTTAAGTGTCCTGTAAATGCTCAGCGCTGATGATGCAGGCGGCATTACAGAGGAGACAGTGCCCAGCAGTCACAAAGTCAGCTCAGCATGTGTGTAATGGCGCCCAAGCGCTGACAGGGAGTGAGGGCGACAGAGAGATGCAGCTCCAGGGCAGGAACATTAGCAGTAAATGGCGCCTGGGGCTGGGGGGAGGGGCTACAGGTCAGAGTCTTATCCCCTTGCTGGACTTCACCACTAAGCACTGCAGGCATTAGCAAAACGGATTATGAGGTAATCCGACCTGTGCCCTTGCCCTGGTGGTCTACTGGGGTCCCTGTGCGGCCACAGTATCCACGCCAGCGCACGCGGTCCGTCTCCTAAAGCCTGCGCGGGATCGCAATTTCCATTGGGATCGAATCGGTATAGCAAGCTGCCTAACACCTTGAGTGGTGCACTAACTTTCCTTAAGATTTTGACTATATAGTAAAAAACTTACAGCTTTATATCACCGTGTCTACACACCTTTAAGTGTGTGGTACAGAAGTATATACAGTCATTAAGTATACACTATAGGGTCAACAGTCAAAAGGTCGACAATTTTTGTGTGTGTGTGTGTTTCAAACATTTTTTTTACCCAGATTTGTTGAAATGCATCCGCTCGCCACACTTCGGGCTCGGTGGCTCACTCAGCTCCGCTTGCCACAAGGTTACTAAAGGTAATTGTGACATGGATAGTAAATGAGGAAAAAATTGTACAAACACGACAAAACCCCTAAAAAACGGGTCAACCTTTTGACCGTCGACCTTTTAACTGTCTATAAACCACCTCACAAGTCTTAAAATTTCAGAGATCAAGATAGCTCAACTCAGTGTTTTAATAGCATTGCTATCTAAGGTGACTTGGTGTGAAGGAAAAAGAAGACTCTATATATCATAGGAAAAAGAATCCAAAACGGTATCATGTTGATTAGTCTAAAATCTACTATTTATAAGATATGCATTAAAATAAAAGGAACAACACAGACACACATACACATAAAAAAATCGGATTTTGGTACCTACCGGTAAATCCTTTTCTCCTAGTCCGTAGAGGATGCTGGGGGCTCCAAAAGGACCATGGGGTATAGACGGGATCCGCAGGAGCTTGGGCACACTGAAAAGACTTTAACTGGGTGTGAACTGGCTCCTCCCTCTATGCCCCTCCTCCAGACCTCAGTTACAGGAACTGTGCCCAGGAGAGACGGACATTTTGAGGAAAGGATTTTTGTTTAAAGTAAGGGCTACAACATACCAGCCCACACCACAAACATACCGTACAACCGGAGTAACAGTAAACCAGATAACAGTATGAATTAACAACAGCAACAAGCTGAAACCAATAAATACACAACCCGTGTATAAACTAATTTAACCCGCAAGAATGCACTGCAAGTAACAGTCCGCACTGGGATGGGCGCCCAGCATCCTCTACGGACTAGGAGAAATAGATTTACCGGTAGGTACCAAAATCCTATTTTCTCTTACGTCCTAGAGGATGCTGGGGACTCCAAAAGGACCATGGGGTCTATACCAAAGCTCCAGACCGGGCGGGAGAGTGCGGACGACTCTGCAGCACCGATTGAGCAAACATGAGGTCCTCCTCAGCTAGGGTGTCAAACTTGTAAAACTTAGCAAAAGTGTTTGAACCCGACCAAATAGCTGCTCGGCAAAGCTGAAGTGCCGAGACCCCTCGGGCAGCCGCCCAAGATGAGCCCACCTTCCTGGTAGAGTGGGCCTTTACTGTTATGATCCAGACACTCAGGTCAGGGGAGATCTTATACTGTGAGACCTGAGTACCAGGATGTAATGCTGGAAAGGGGAAACGGAATGGGAATAGCCCCTGGCGCCCTACCTCCGTTGTCTTACCCGTGCTGTCAGTTCACTCTTGCAAGACTATGGTTTCTTGGGCCCATGGCAGCCGCGTTTGAAGGGCGGATTACGTCTGCCCAACTCTGATGCCCCCTCAGGTCTTAAGGAGAGACAAAGAGTGAACCGAGGCAGGGTAATAACAAGGGGCCCTCTAACTAATAAACAAGGCCAGGGGCTACTGGCTAACCTGAAACTAAAAGTATGCGCGGCTTACCGCCAGGGAAAAGAACAACTAAAATAATCCACTTGTCCACTCTCCTACACGGCACCGCCGAGTACCGGAGAGGACTATGGAAGCAGAAACCTCCGCAAATGCTCCAATGCAAGAAAATAATACTAAAGCAGCCTAGGCCGTAACACGCGGCAGGGCCGCCACTCACGAAACCAAGTGGATCCTAAATCGACTGCCACAGGTAAATGAGGACCAGGAGAACTCCTTGGAACCAGATGACAAACTCCAAGATTCAGGGACTCAGAGAACTGGAGAGACCGGACACAGCAGACCAGGAACAGACGTTCACCAAACATGAGCAGCATGCAGGAAGCTATCACCGGCGTCTGTGTGAGGCACTGAGGAGGCATTTAACAGGGAAACCTCCAATAAGAGCACAGAGCCTAATTACAAAAAATGTCGTGCAGCTGCCTTGCTGCACGACCAGAGAACATGTGTGAACACTTTAATAATCAATCCCTGCAACGGGGAACGCGGTCCGCCTGTGGCGTCCCCGTTGCTAAGGTCCCAGCGGCTCGGCGCGCCCAGCGTCCTATCATTGCTAGGGACCCGGCGGCTCAGCACGCACGGCGTCCCTAGTTGCTAGGCACCGGGCGGGCAAGGAGGAGGGTGCAGCGGCCGCGGTCGTCGCTCGGAGACGGACCGAGCGACGCCACGGACCGCGGCGCCTAACATTTACTGACTTCGGCACCGGTAGGCCAGCTGAAGAATGAGCTTGCTGAATCGTACTACAAATCCAGCGTGCAATAGTCTGTTTCGAAGCAGGATGACCAATCTTGTTGGAAGCATACAGGACAAACAGCGCCTCTGTCTACCTGGCAACAGCCGTTCTGGCGACGTAGATTTTTAAAGCTCTCACAACATCCAGAGACTTTGGAACTGCCACAGCATCCGTAGCCACGGGTACTACAATAGGTTGGTTAATGTGGAACGAAGAAATCACCTTCGGCAGAAACTGTTGACAAGTCTTTATTTCCGCTCTATCCAAATGGAAAATCAAGTACGGGCTCTTATGAGATAAGGCCGCCAACTCTGACACTCGCCTGGCAGACGCCAGAGCCAACAGCATGACTACCTTCCAAGTGAGAAACTTTAACTCAACCTTACGCAAAGGTTCAAACCAGGAAGACATAAGAACCTGCAAGACCACCTCAAGATCCCATGGTGCCACAGGGGGCACAAACGGAGGATGGATATGCATCATTCCTTTCACAAAAGTCTGAACCTCTGGAAGGACAGCCAATTCTTTTTGAAATAAAATAAAATAAAGATAAAGCCGAAATCTGCACTTTGATGGAGCCTAATTTCAGGCCTGCATCGACGCCTGCCTGCAAAAAATGGAGAAACCGACCTAAGTGGAATTCTTCCGCAGGAGCCCTGTTAGTCTCACACCACGAAACATACTTTCTCCAAATATGGTGATAATGTTTCGCCGTAACCTCCTTCCTAGCCTTAAGGAGAGTGGCAATGACCTCCCCGGGAATACCTTTTCGAGCTAAGATTTGGCGCTCAACTTCCATGCCGTCAAACGCAGCCGCTGTAAGTCTGGAAACACGCATGGTCCCTGCAATAACAGGTCCTCTCTTAGAGGAAGCGGCCACGAATCTTCCACAAGTAATTCCTGACGATCCGGATACCAGGCCCTTCTTGGCCAATCTGGAACGACGAGAATCGCCTGAACCCTTGCTCGTCGACTGATTCCCAGTACCTTTGGAATGAGAGGAAGTGGAGGGAACACATACACCGACTGGAACACTCACGGAGTCACCAGGGCGTCCACTGCACTGGCTTGGGGGTCCCTTGACCTGGAACAATACCTCGGAAGCTTCTTGTTGAGGCGAGATGCCATCATGTCGATCAGCGGAATTCCCTAACGCTTCGTCACTTTTGCAATGGATCTCCTGGATGGAGATCGTGTCTGCTGAGGAAATCTGCTTCCCAGTTGTCCACTCCCGGAAGGAAGACTGCTGACAGGGCGCTCACGTGTTGTTCTGCCCAGCGAAGGATTCTTGTGGCCTCCGCAATAGCCGCCCTGCTACTTGTTACGCCTTGACGGTTTATATGCGCCACCACTGTGATGTTGTCCGACTGTACGAGGACAGGACGACCCTGAAGTAGGCTTCTTGCTTGTAGCAGGCCGTTGTAAATGGCTCTTAACTCGAGAACATTTATGTGGAGACAAGCTTCCTGTAGCGACCATTTCCCCTGGAAATTTCTTCCTTGGGTGACTGCGCCCCAGCCTCGGAGACTTGCATCTGTTGTCAGTAGTACCCAGTCCTGGACACCGAACCGGTGCCCTCCTAGGAGGTGAGAACTTTGTAGCCGCCACAGGAGAGAAATCCTGGCCTTGGAAGATAGACTTTTCTTCCGGTGCATGTGCAGGTGAGACCCGGACCATTTGCTCAGCAGGTCCCACTGAAACACCCGGGCATGAAACCTGCCAAATGGAATGGCTTCGTACGCCTCAACCATTTTTCTCAGAACCCGAGTACAGTGATGAATCGACACACTTGTCGGCCTCAGAAGTTCCCTGACCATCGTCTGCAGTTCCAGAGCTTTTTCTTCCGGAAGAAACACTCTCCGTAACTCCGTGTCCAGAATCATGCCCAGAAAAGGCAGCCGAGTGGTCAGAATCAACTGAGATTTTGTCAAATTTAGCACCCAACCGTGCTGTCGCAGAACCGACAGTGACAAACTCACACTTCTCAGCAACCGTTCCTTGGACCTCGCCTTTATCAGGAGATCGTCCAAGTACGGGATAATGGTAACCCCTTGCTTGCGAAGGAGAACCATCATTTCTGCCATGACCTTGGTGAAAATCCTCGGGGCCGTGGAAAGCCCAAACGGCAACGTCTGAAAGTGGTAATGAGAATCCTGTATCACAAACCTGAGGAAGGCTTGATGCGGAGGATATATTGGGACGTGTAAGTAGGCATCCTTTATGTCGACTGACGCCATAAAATCGCCCCCTTCTAGGCTGGAAATCACAGTTCGAAGAGATTCCATCTTGAACTTGAAAACTTTCAAGTATGGATTGAGGGATTTTAGGTTCAGAATCGGTCTGACCGAACCGTCCGGTTTCTGTACAACAAAGAGGCTCGAGTAGAACCCCTTCCCCCGCTGGGACGGGGGAACGGGAACAATGACCCTCTGTTGACACAACTTTTGTATTGCTGCCAGCACCACCTCCCTGTCCGGAAGAGACACTGGTAAGGCCGAAATGAAAAACCGGTGAGGGGGCACCTCCTGAAACTCCAGCTTGTATCTCTGAGATACAATCTCTAGGACCCAAGGATCCAGGCCTGATTGAATCCAGACCTGACTGAAGATTCGGAGACGCCTTCCATTTTTCCCTGTCATCAGAGGGGAAAGGATACGCCATGTAAATTCTCTTGGGAATCTGCCACCTCTTGTCCGGCGACTCCCAAGCCTTTTCACAAAGAGTATTCATTTCATGAGAAGGGGGAAACTTCACCTCAGGTTTTTTCCCTTTGAACAAATAAATCCTTGTTTCCTGCACCGCAGGTTCATCAGAAATGTGTAAAAATAAGAATTTACTCACCGGTAATTCTATTTCTCGTAGTCCGTAGTGGATGCTGGGAACTCCGTAAGGACCATGGGGAATAGCGGGCTCCGAAGGAGGCTGGGCACTCTAGAAAGATCTTAGACTACCTGGTGTGCACTGGCTCCTCCCACTATGACCCTCCTCCAAGCCTCAGTTAGGACACCGTGCCCGGACGAGCGTACACAATAAGGAAGGATTTTGAATCCCGGGTAAGACTCATACCAGCCACACCAATCACACCGTATAACTCGTGATATGAAACCCAGTTAACAGTATGAAACAACTGAGCCTCTCAACAGATGGCTCAACAATAACCCGATTTAGTTAACAATAACTATGTACACGTATTGCAGATAAACCGCACTTGGGATGGGCGCCCAGCATCCACTACGGACTACGAGAAATAGAATTACCGGTGAGTAAATTCTTATTTTCTCTGACGTCCTAGTGGATGCTGGGAACTCCGTAAGGACCATGGGGATTATACCAAAGCTCCCAAACGGGCGGGAGAGTGCGGATGACTCTGCAACACCGAATGAGAGAACTCCAGGTCCTCCTCAGCCAGGGTATCAAATTTATAGAATTTTGCAAACGTGTTTGCCCCTGACCAAGTAGCAGCTCGGCAAAGTTGTAAAGCCGAGACCCCTCGGGCAGCCGCCCAAGATGAGCCCACCTTCCTTGTGGAATGGGCATTGACAGATTTTGGCTGTGGCAGGCCTGCCACAGAATGTGCAAGCTGAATTGTACTACAAATCCAACGAGCAATAGTCTGCGTAGAAGCAGGAGCACCCAGCTTGTTGGGTGCATATAGGATAAACAGCGAGTCAGATTTTCTGACTCCAGCCGTTCTGGAAACATATATTTTCAGGGCCCTGACCACGTCTAACAACTTGGAGTCCTCCAAGTCCCTAATAGCCGCAGGCACCACAATATGCTGGTTCAGGTGAAACGCTGACACCACCTTAGGGAGAAACTGGGGACGAGTCCTCAATTCTGCCCTATCCATATGGAAAATCAGATAAGGGCTTTTACATGATAAAGCCGCCAATTCTGATACTCGCCTGGCCGAAACCAAGGCCAATAACATGACCACTTTCCAAGTGAGATATTACAGATCCACGGTCTTTAGTGGTCCCAAGGTGCCACAGGAGGCACAAACGGGGGCTGAATATGCAGCACTCCTTTTATAAATGTCTGAACTTCAGGTACTGAAGCTAGTTCTTTTTGAAAGAAGATCGACAGAGCCGAGATCTGTACCTTAATGGAACCTAATTTAAGGCCCATAGTCACTCCTGCTTGCAGGAAATGCAGAAAACGACCTAGTTGAAATTCCTCTGTTGGGGCCCTTTCGGCCTCACACCATGCAACATATTTCCGCCATATGCGGTGATAATGATTTGCTGTAATCTCTTTCCTGGCTTTAGTAAGCGTAGGAATGACTTCCTCCGGAATGCCCTTTTCCTTCAGGATCCGGCGTTCAACCGCCATGCCGTCAAACGCAGCCGCGGTAAGTTTTGGAACAGACAGGGCCCATGCTGCCGCAGGTCCTGTCTGAGTGGCAGAGGCCATGGGTCCTCTGATATAAATTCTTGAAGTTCTGGGTACCAAGCTCTTCTTGGCCAGTCCGGAACAACGAGTATCGTTCTTACTCCTCGCCTTCTTATTATTCTCAGTACCTTTGGTATGAGAGGCAGAGGGGAGAACACATAAACCGACTGGTACACCCACGGTGTTACCAGAGCGTCCACAGCTATCGCCTGAGGGTCCCTTGACCTGGCGCAATATCTTTTATAGCTTTTTGTTGAGGCGGGACGCCATCATGTCCACCTGTGGCCTTTCCCACTGGTGTACAATCCTTTGGAAGACTTCTGGAGGAAGTCCCCACTCTCCCGGGTGGAGGTCGTATCTGTTGAGAAGATCTGCTTCCCAGTTGTCCACTCCGGGAATGAACACTGCTGACAGTGCTAACACATGATTTTCCGCCTATCGGATAATCCTTGTGGCTTCTGCCATCGCCATCCTGCTTCTTGTGCCGCCCTGTTGGTTTACATGGGCGACTGCCGTGATGTTGTCTGATTGGATCAGTACCGGCTGGTTTTGAAGCAGAGGCCTTACAGGCCTCAGGGCATTGTAAATGGCCCTCAGGTCCAGAATATTTATGTGTAGGGAAATCACCTGACTTGACCAAAGTCCCTGGAAGTTTCTTCCCTGTGTGACTGCCCCCCAGCCTCAAAGGCTGGTATCCATGGTCACTAGGACCTAGTCCTGTATGCCGAACCTGCGGCCCTCTTGAAGATGGGCACTCTGCAGCCACCACAGTAGAGATACCCTGGTCCTCGGAGACAGGGTTATCAGCCTATGCATCGGAAGATGCGATCCGGACCACTTGTCCAACAGGTCCCTCTGAAAAGTTCTTGTATGGAACCTGCCTAATGGGATTGCTTCGTAGGAAGCTACCATTTTTCCCAGGACTCGCGTGCAATGATGCACCGCTACCTGTTTTGGCTTCAGGAGGTCTCTGACTAGAGATGACAACTCCTTGGCTTTCTCCTCCGGGAGAAACACTATTTCTGGTTTATGTCCAGAACCATCCCCAGGAACAGTAGACGTGTCATAGGAACCAGCTGTGACTTTGGACTGTTTAGAATCCAACCGTGCTGTTGTAGCACTTTCCAAAATAGTGCTACCCCGACTACCAACTGCTCCTTGGACCTCGCCCTTATAAAGAGATTGTCCAAGTACGGGATAATTAAAACTCCCTTTTTTCGAAGGAGTATCATCATTTCGGCCATTACCTTGATAAAACACCCTCGGTGCCATGTACAGTCCAAACGGCAGTGTCTGGATTTGGTAATGGTAATCCTGTACCACAAATCTGAGGTACTCCTGGCGAGGATGGTAAATGGGGACATGCAGGTAAGCATCCTTGATGTCCCGGGATACCATGTAATCCCCCTCGTCCAGGCTTGCAATAACCGCCCTGAGCGATTCCATCTTGAACTTGAATTTTTTTTATGTATGTGTTCAAGGATTTTAATATATAAAATGGGTCACACCGAACCATGCGGTTTCGGTACCCCAAAACGTGTGGAATAGTAACCCCGTCCTTGTTGAAGTAGGGGCACCTTGAGTATTACCTGCTGGGAATACCGCTTATTAATTGCCTCTAGCACAGCCTCCCTGCCTGAGGGAGTTGTCAGCAAGGCATATTTTAGGAAACGGCTGGGGGGAGACATCCCGAATTCCAGCTTGTACCCCTGAAATACTACTTGAAAGAAACAGGGATCCACCTGTGAGCGAGCCCACTAATTGCTGAAATTTTTGAGACGGCCGCCCACCGTACCTGGCTACACCTGTGGAGCACCCGCGTCATGCTGTGGACTCACAGAAAGGGGGGAAGAATTTTGATTCTGGGAACAGGCTGACTGGTGCAGCTTTTTCCCTCTTCCCTTGTCTCTGTACAGAAAGGAAGCGCCATTTGACCCGCTTGCTTTTCTGAAGCCGAAAGGACTGTACCTTTGTCTGTGAGGAAAACCTGAGGTAAAAATATTTCTTCCCAGCAGTTGCTGTGGATACGAGGTCCCAGAGACCATCCCCAAATAATTCCTCACCCTTATAAGGCAGAATCTCTATGCGCTTTTTAAGTCAGCATCACCTGTCCAGTGACAGGTCTCTAATACCCTCCTGACAGAATGGACATTACATTCATTTTGGATGCCAGCCGGCAAAATATCCCTCTGTGCATCCCTCATATATAAGACGACGTCTTTAATATGTTCTCATATTAGCAAACTAGTATGCTTGACAGGGTCACCGACCACGCTGCAGCAGCACGATCTGCAGGTTTCAGTCTAGTACCTGAGTGTGTAAATACAGACTTCAGGATAGCCTCCTGCTTTTTATCAACAGGTACCTTCAAAGTGGCCGTTCCTAAAACGGCAGTGCCACCTTTTTTGACAACCGTGTGAGCGCCTTTTCCACCCTAGGGGATATCTCCCAGCGTAACTTATCCTCCTGGCGGGAAAGGGTACTCCATCAGTAACTTTTTATAAATTACCAGTTTCTTAACGGGGGAACCCACGCTTTTCACACACTTCATTTATTCATCTGATGGGGGAACAAAACACTGCCTGTTTTTTCTCCCCAAACCTAAAACCAATTTTTAGAGGTGCTTGGGTTAATGTCAGAAATGTATAACACATTTTTTATTGCCGGGATCAAGTCACGGATGTTCCTAGTGGATTGTGTATATGTCTCAACATTGTCGACACTGGAGTCAAACTCCGTGTCGACATCTGTGTCTGCCATCTGAGAGAGCGGGCGTTTTTGAGCCCCTGATGGCCTTTGAGACGCCTGGGCAGGCGCGGGCTGAGAAGCCGGCTGTCCCACAGCTGTTACGTCATCCACCCTTTTATATAAGGAGTTGACACTGTCGGTTACTACCTTCCACCTATCCATCCACTCTGGTGTCGGCCTCACAGGGGGCGACATCACATATATCGGCCTCTGTTCCGTCACCATATAAGCCTCCTCATTCAACATGTCGACACAGCCGTACCGACACACCGCAGACACACAGGGAATGCTCTAAACGAGGACAGGACCCACAAAAGCCCTTTGGGGGGACAGAGTGAGAGTATGCCAGCACACACCAGAGCGCTATATAATGCAGGGACTAACTGAGTTATGTCCCCTATAGCTGCTTTTTTTATATATGTATACTGCGCCTAAATTAAATGCCCCCCTCTCTTTTTTAACCCTTTTCTGTGTTGTAAACTGCAGGGGAGAGCTAGGGAGCTTCCCTCCATCGGAGCTGTGAGGGAAAATGGCGCCAGTGTGCTTGAGGGAGATAGCTCCGCCCCTTTTCCGCGGCCTATTCTCCCGCTTTTTTATGGAACCTGGCAGGGGTATTTACCTCATATATAGCCCCTGGGGCTATATATTGAGGTATTTTTGCCAGCCAAGGTGTTTTTATTGCTGCCTCAGGGCGCCCCCCCCCCCAGCGCCCTACACCCTCAGTGACCGGAGTGTGAAGTGTGTGAGAGGAGCAATGGCGCACAGCTGCAGTGCTGTGCGCTACCTTGGTGAAGACTGAGTCTTCATGCCGCCGATTTTCCGGACCATCTTCTTGCTTCTGGCTCTGTAAGGGGGACGGCGGCGCGGCTCCGGGACCGAACACCAAGGACTGGGCCTGCGGTCGATCCCTCTGGAGCTAATGGTGTCCAGTAGCCTAAGAAGCCCAATCCGGCTGCAAGCAGGCGAGTTCGCTTCTTCTCCCCTTAGTCCCTCGCTGCAGTGAGCCTGTTGCCAGCAGGTCTCACTGAAAATAAAAAAATCTAAGACTATTACTTTCTAAGAGCTCAGGAGAGCCCCTAGTGTGCATCCAACCTCGGCCGGGCACGAAATCTAACTGAGGCTTGGAGGAGGGTCATAGTGGGAGGAGCCAGTGCACACCAGGTAGTCTAAGATCTTTCTAGAGTGCCCAGCCTCCTTCGGAGCCCGCTATTCCCCATGGTCCTTACGGAGTTCCCAGCATCCACTAGGACGTCAGAGAAACATCTTTTATAGCCACAATCATGTACTGAATACTCTTAACTAATCGTGGATGTAAAGCAGCCTCAGTGAAATCGACCTCGGAATCAGAATCCGTGTCGGTATCAGTATCTACCACTTGGGTAAACGGCCGCTTTTGCGACCCCGATGGGGTCTGCACCTGAGACAAAGCATCCTCCATGGATTTCCTCCACACCTGTGTCTGCGACTCTGATCTATCTAACCTCTTTGATAAAGAAGCCACATTTGTATTAAGTGTACTTAACAATGTGAGTAAATCAGGTGTCAAGCTGCGCCGACAGAGCCAATTCCAGGCCCGCATCTGATCCCCCAGTAACCTCCTCCGGGGAATAACATTCAGCCTCAGACATGCCGACACTGAGTATCGACACACCGACACACGCACACAATGCCTCAGCTAGGGGACAGGCCCACAAGGAAGCGTGGATAGAAAAACACGGAGGGAGTATGCCAGCTCACACCCCAGCGCCCATATATCACTCCAAATAATATATGTAAATAGCGCTGCTTCAAGGACAATTAAAATGCACCATAAAACTGTGCCCCCCCCCCCCGATTAGCTCCCCGTTACTTGTAGTGGAGCGTTTGGAGGTCCCGGGCCAGCGTCTCATGCAGCCGCGTGTATGAGGGAAAATGGCGCTGGTGAGCCGCGCGACTAATCTCCGCCCCTTCCCGGCGCGCTTCAGCCCGCAAAATTTGAAAACTGAAAATGCCGGCGGGGGCTTGAAAAACGGTGCCGAGGCCCCGAAAAGTCTTCTGCCGGTATCCTAAACCTCAGTAACTGCTGCCTAGGGCGCCCCCCCCAGCGCCCTGCACCCTGTGAGTGCTGTTGGTGAAGTGTGTGGGAGCATGGAGCGCAGCGCTACCGCTGCACTGTACCTCGTTACTGAAGTCTTCTGCCGTCACTGAAGTCTTCTGCCTTCTGCATACTCACCTGGCTTCTTTCTTCTGGCTTCTGTGAGGGGGGTGACGGTGCGGCTTCGGGAACAAGCAGCTAGGCGCACCAAGTGATCGAACCCTCTGGAGCTAATGGTGTCCAGTAGCCGAGAAGCAGAGCCCTTGAAGTAAGAAGAAGTAGGTCCTGCTTCTCTCCCCTCACTCCCACGCTGCAGGGAGCCTGTAGCCAGCAGGTCTCCCTGAAAATAAAAAACCTAACAAAAGTATTTTCTAGAGAAACTCAGGAGAGCTCCCCTAGTGAGTGTCCAGTCAGTCCTGGGCACAAAGTCTAACTGAGGTCTGAAAGAGGGGCATAGAGGGAGGAGCCAGTTCACACCTAGTTAAAGTCTTTTCAGTGTGCCCAAGCTCCTGCGGATCCCGTCTATACCCCATGGTTCTTTTGGAGTACCCAGCATCCTCTAGGATGTAAGAGAAAAGGGAAAATTATGTTCCTGGACAGCGAATAAATGGCGTATAGGTTTCAATAATTTATAGGTTAAACCTATGCAGGTACATTATAAATAGTGCGTGGATTTTATGGACCAAAATATTATTCGGACTGCCCGTATACACACACCAACGCGCCAATATATCTAACGATATATTGGCCGTCGGCTTTACAGCAGGGCTGACGCGATAGGTCTGTGAACTACGGAGTTCACAGACCCATCGCTCGTACACACTGGCTGACGGGCCCGCAATATATCACCCGTTCAAGTGAACGGCCGATATATCGGCCAGTGTGTACGCACCTTTAGGGAAGGTGATATGGCCAGATGACAGTCATCAAGCTTTTAACAGATGAATGCACTTTTGGCACCAACCTACCAATCTCTAGAGCTCTACTGCTGTTTTCCAACAGTAATGGATGTGGATCTGGACTCTGACCCCTCCCCACCATTGATGTCACTTCAAGAGAGTTTTTGCATTAAACACAGGGCCTGATTCTGAGTTGCACACAGTGTCGAAGACGCACACAGTTAGCTGATGTTTTAAGACTGTGCATGCATCCTGATTATTGCGCTTGAAAACACAGAAAAAAACTGGATGCATGGTCTGTGGAATTCAGTGGGATGGCTAAGCAAATGTGGGAGTCTCGCTAGAAGCAGCTCCGTACAAAGACGCACAACCACCCGAACAGACATGTTCAGCCATATGGCCGGTGGATGTTTCTTTGGTGAGACCGATCATCTTGTAGGGTTGGGCAACATGCAGCCCGCGAACCGATCCTGCGTGGCCCACTGTACCCCACCAGTGCGCAATGACAAGCGGCCCGATTGGCTGAGCCACTTGTCATTGCGCTACAGCAGCTCCAAGACGCGGCGCCGCTGAGGAAAGACCGGTCACGTCACAGGGGCTGCTGACCGGGATTTCCTTTTCGACGGCAGGCGCTTGGCGGAGCCAAAGCAGAGGCAGAGTGTGGATCTGTGCAGCGGGCAGCAGCGAATCACCTGGGCAGCTGGACGCCCGGCTATCTCCTGCCCCCTGCCTAACCACCTCGGCCAGCTCTGCCTCATGCCCCTGCTGCAGGTGGAGCATCATGGAGGAACAGCGGCAGCATCCCCCGCACCCTCCCTCCTCCAGGGAGGAGGAGGCAGACCTTGGCCTCCCGGTCACAGTTCCAGCCTCACACCCGAAATTACTGGCGGCACGGCTCCATGGGCTGCACAGCACTTGTTGGGTGACCAGCCTGGATTCCCCTGGCCTGCACCTGGGTCCCGCATGTGACGCCCTGCAGCTCAGTCGAGTGGTGCAGAGAGGTGAGCACCCTGGGAGCCCTGTGCCCCCCCCCCCCCCCTGTGTGTGACCCACTATACCTCATACCTCTGTGTGTCACCCCCACTACCCCTCCGCACCCCTGGTGTGTGTCCCAGTGCCCTCCTACCCCTGTGTGTGTGATACACACCTTCTGCCCCCCCCCCCCGTGTTTTATAGAACCTGCCCGGCAAGGGGGGACAGGGGTGCTAGCTCTGCCCGGTATTGGGGGGGACGGGACTAACAACTGTGCCCAGGGGGGGAGAGTAGCTTGTAACTGTGCTCAGGGAGAGAGAGGAGCTGGCAACTGTGCCCTGGGAGGAGATATTTTGTGTGCGGCCCTCAAATATTCGCTGGAATGTATTAAGTGGCCCCCCAGCTGAAATAATTGCCCACCCCTTACTTAAAGACTCACTGAGATGGATTTGCACTGTTGCTGGAAGTAAGCTCCTCAGTATTCACAAAATCAGCTGCAGCACTAGCAGAAGCAGCCTCCAGTCTCCTATGTAAGCTATTAGGTGGCTGCATGCTCTGATTGCATTGTGTAACAAGTTGTGCAGGCCAAGAAAGTGGCATGTACAGTGAATGTTTCAGTCAGTGGGGAAGATGTATTAAGCCTGGAGAAGTGATAAGTGGAAGGTGATAACACACCAGCCAATCATTATGGTTTTGAAATATAACAGTTTGGAGCTGATTGGTTGGTGTATTATCACCTTTCACTTCTTTATCACATCTCCAGGCTTAATACATTTACCCCAGTGTTTGCTCAGCACACCAACTGGGAAAACTGAAAATGTGCAAGCAGAGGAGGTACTAGAGCTTTAGGAAAAAAATAACAAAAAGAGAGAAGGTAAAGAGCAAGAAACAAAGGGACAGAGGAGAGAAAAAGAGAAACAGGCAGAGGAGCTGGAGAGCAAGGGGGAGGGTAAGAAGGCAAGTGAGAAAGAGACCGTGAAATAGAAAAAAAAAGGAAATAAAGTGATAGGAGGGGAAAGGTGCCAGATGGAGAGGAGGGATGAAAGGGGGTGATAGAGAGATAGAGAAACACTCAGGCAACGTCTGGGGCAACAGCTGTTGGGTGAATATACTCATTTTGTTCTGTGCAAGCAATGGGGGGGGAGCAATTGTGGCCAACTCCAATATTTTATTATTCTCACAACTAGTATATCAGTAAAGACCCAACAAGTAGTTTCAAATTTAACTACTTAGAGGGTAGATATATGTAACTGCACAGAAAAATCAAAAGTAATTTGGCCAACATTTTTATTTCTCCTGGGCAGGACATAACCCCTTTTTAATTCACTGACAGTGTTATCTCAAGAGGCTTTCTGCTGCCAGATGGGACACAATGCTACAACCTCCCCAGTTTTAGGGGTCTATTTACTAAGCCTTGGATGGAGATAAAGGTGGTCATTCCGAGTTGTTCGCTCGTTGCCGATTTTCGCTATGCTGCGATTTGCTGCTAAATGCGCATGGTACGCAGAGCGCATGCGCTAAGTTATTTAACACAAAACTTAGTAGATTTGCTGGTGTTCGTGCAACGCTTTTCAGTCGCACTGCTGATCGGTGAATGATTGACAGGAAGTGGGTGTTTCTGGGTGGTAACTGAGCGTTTTCCGGGAGTGTGCTAAAAAACACAGGCGTGTCAGGGAAAAACGCAAGAGTGTCTGGAGAAACGGGGGAGTGACTGGCCGAACGCAGGGCGTGTTTGTGACGTCAAACCAGGAACTAAACGGACTGAGCTGATCGCAATCTGTGAGTAGGTCTGGAGCTACTCAGAAACTGCAGGGAATTATTTAGTAGCAGTTCTGCTAATCTTTCGTTCGCTATTCTGCTAAGCTAAGATACACTCCCAGAGGATGGTGGCCTAGCCTGTGCAATGCTGCTAAAAGCAGCTAGCGAGCGAACAACTCGGAATGAGGGCCAAAGTACTTTACCAGCCAATCAACTCCTAACTGCCATGTCACAGGTTGGGTTTGAAAAACTGGCTGGTACTTTATCTCTGTGCACTTTATCTCCACCCAAGGCTTAGTAAATAGACCCCTTAAGGAGGGTACACATGGGCCCTCATTCCGAGTTGTTCGCTCGCTAGCTGCTTTTAGCAGCATTGCACACGCTAGGCCGCCGCCCTCTGGGAGTGTATCTTAGCTTAGCAGAATAGCGAACGAAAGATTAGCAGAACTGCTACTAAATAATTCCCTGCAGTTTCTGAGTAGCTCCAGACCTACTCACAGATTGCGATCACCTCAGTCCGTTTAGTTCCCGGTTTGACGTCACAAACACGCCCTGCGTTCGGCCAGCCACTCCCCCGTTTCTCCAGCCACTCCTGCGTTTTTACCTGGCACGCCTGCGTTTTTTAGCACACTCCCTGAAAACGGACAGTTTCCACCCAGAAACACCCACTTCATGTCAATCATACTACGAACACTCGAGCGACTGAAAAACGTTATTCGAGCCTCTGTAAAAATACAAAGTTTTGTGTGAAAGTACTTAGCGCATGCGCTCTGCGTACCATGCGCATAAATGCAGTTTTTTCACTTGATCGCTGCGCTGCGAAAAACGGCAACGAGCGAACAACTCGGAATGACCACCATGGAGAGATCCGTTCTTAAAATCTAAGCAATCTGACTAGATTGCTTAGATTTTAGGCACGGATCTCCTCATGTGTATGCCCCACAGCGATGCGCGGCTCTATCGCCGGTGCTAGATTGGCCTGCATGCAGGCCTCCCCTCACTCAGCACACATCGCGCTGATTGCAACAGTACTCTGGAAAAAAAAAACAACCCTAATACAATAAAAAAGTATGTGCAGGGAGTCCAGCAGTCGGACTGTCGGGTATCTTGCATATGTGCTGTCCGAGTCTATTGTTAGGTACACACTAGACCAGTGGTTTCCAAAATTTTTGAATCACGGCGCCCTAGAATATCAGAATTTTTTTCACGGCACCCCTAGGCCAAAAATTTCTTATTGAGAAATTTAGAAAGAAATATTACATTAAGTAGATCGCGTTTATATGTCATCCTTAGGGTCAGGTGTATGGTGAGGGACAAGATTTGCTTCTGTCTGGCCACATATTTTATGACTGGCAGCCACCAGCACTGGTTTTGCCTATTATATTGACCATGAATAATTTGAATTGGTCCTGGACCACCAACCCAGGGAACCCCTGCAAGTGTCCCGAGGCACCCCAGGGTGTCACAGCACAGTTTGGGAACCTCTGCACTAGACGATATTCTGAACAATATGCCCGATTCAGACATTTCAGGATGCCATATCGTCCAGTGTGTACGCAATACATCAACGACGCACACTCCCGTTGTCCGTACATGCAGGTCAATCTGGGAATGTCGTTGCTGTCGAATTCAGCATAGCACCCTCATATGTTGACATTTTATCCATTTCCTGGGTGTTTACATAAATGTCGATTCTGAATGTATATATAACCTGCAGCCCCCCGGACTCCGAGCCACCTCTGTGCTGCTGCATTCCTATCATGTGAACCGGTCGGTGACAGCGCTAGGGGCAGTTGTTGCTGGTCTTTGCTACACGGTCTCCGTGTACTGCCTAGACCTTGAGGACTAATTCAGAGTTGATCGCAGCAGCAAATTTGTTAGCAGTTGGGCAAAACCATGTACACTGCAGGGGGGGGGGGCATATATAACGTGCAGAGAGAGATAGATTTGGGTGCGTTGTTTTGTTTCTGTGCAGGGTAAATACTGGCTGCTTTATTTTTACACTACAATTTAGATTTCAGTTTGAATACACCCCACCCAAATCTAACTCTCTCTGCACGTGTTATATCTGACCCCCCTGCAGTGCACATGGTTTTGCCCAACTGCTAACAAATTTGCTGCTGCGATCAACTCTGAATTACCCCCTTAGCCCGATTACTTAAGGTAATGAAGGGATGTACTAAAAGGATGATCACAGACAGGGATGATCGGGATGATTACATGCAGTTCACCTCCAAGACACTAGATGTCAGAATTTTTTACTTAAATTTAAAGATTAACAAACAAAAAAAAATCATATAACATCAAATTTTATGTAAGTCAGGCCCAAAAAGTGACTTATAATATATTTATAATTTGCAGTAAAAAGTACATCCCACATTTATTATATAGTATAATATATGTACACATACACATACCATTGCATAAGGTGTTAAAGTACACCTAATTTCTGTTTTATAAACTGTATAAAAATTGATTAAAATTTACATTGGATGACCGCGTTATAATCACATTTCCATATACCTGGGACTGTTTTCTATGCGTTTCCAGTAGGATAATGGCTATATCGCTTTGATTTTCATGGGATGATCACGTTTTTAGCGCAAATATACATACCTGGGACTGTTTTCTATGCGTTTCCAGTGGGATGATGGCTATATCTTTTTTATTTACGTGGGATGATCACGTTATAAGTGCAGATATACATACCTGGGACAGTTTTCTATGCGTTTCCAGTGGGATGATGGCTATATCTTTTTTATTTACGTGGGATGGTCAAGTTTTTAGCGCAGATATACATACCTGGGACTGTTTTCTATGCGTTTCCAGTGGGATGATGGCTATATCTTTTTTATTTACGTGGGATGATCACGTTATAAGTGCAGATATACATACCTGGGACAGTTTTCTATGCGTTTCCAGTGGGATGATGGCTATATCTTTTTTATTTACGTGGGATGGTCAAGTTTTTAGCGCAGATATACATACCTGGGACTGTTTTCTATGCGTTACCAGTGGGATAATGGCTATATCTTTTTGATTTACGTGGGATGATCACGTTTTAGTCCCAGGTATGAAAATGGTAGAGGGTGCCAGGACTCAATATTGATATTAGGATGCTAGTATCCTTATTTAATTATATGGCTTTGTTGATATAAACCGATGCAGAAACAATATAAATGCTGTAACTTTTTTTTTTAACTATGAATATATCATTTAAAAGCTTTATGTGCTTGCTGTAGTTTGTAAATTCTTAGTTGAGGTAAAAAAATATAGTGACATCTAGAGGTGTGAATAGGAACTACAGGCAATCATCCCGATCATCCCTTTCTGTGATCATCCATTTAGTACATCCCGGTAATGAAGCACCTCCATAGCAGCCCCCTCCGGCCTGTATACACACATAGCCGCATTCCTCTACGCAGCGTACAACACCGCCGAACGGCGCCCTGGCCTGCACGGAAACCGGAACAGGAACACGCTCCAGGGCAGCAGCCGGCTCCGCCCACGGTTCAGCGCCAATCGCTCCCCTCCAGCTGGTCCCTCCCTTCCTTTGCCTGCACAAATCAATGATCAGCTGTTGCTGGAGCGAAAGCCTGGCAACGACCTGACTCGGGGATCATCGGGCACAGCAGAGCAGCCACAACAACAATCTGTCTGGGGGCAGCACGGCCACAGCCGACCCGCAGCGCTGTACAGCCCGATGTCGTGGCGCTGAGTAGTTGCGGGGGTATCGCAGAAGACCCGGAGCAGATATAACATGTTGCGATGTGAGTTGGTGTAGTACTGTGTGTTATGTTCTCCGAGTCGGAGCGAGTCAGCCGGCGGGGTATAAAAGGCGGGGCGGAGTGCGGGATCTGTCACACTGGGAGCTCAGGGCAGGCTGACAGGGTGGCGCTCGGAGCAAGTGCCGTGCTAGAGTACAGCGCCCCTCACCCACTACACACCCTCCTTCCCTGTAGGCTGCTGCTAGCGAGCTGTATGAATAGGGCCCGCGCACGTCAGTCATTTGTCCTGCAGCTTGCTGAATGTACCAGTGTCTGACACCACATGTGCAGCTTGTGTGTGTCTAATCTCTTAGCATGTATTAGGCCTACATGGTTTTCATCACCTTATTTATATGTGTTGCTGATTATAAACTAACTTTAGTTTATTATTTGTTACTTAGCAGACTTGTCTATAAAGTTAGCATCACGTGTGCACACCTGGTTATTTTGGCTTTATCACCAAGGTGATTTGTCTGTGACTATTTCTAGCACGTGAAAGACTAGATTGCACAGTATAGGGGCATGGCTGGGTGGCTGATCACTTAGCACACACTGTTATGGAGAATTTGCTTACGTGAGTCTTCATCCAGTGCAATCAAACTTGAAAGGTTTTTAACTGTACATAATAATCCTCTGTGTCTGGGACAGGTCCAGTATGTAAAACCGACAGTCTGTATCCCGGCACTCAGGAGACCACTTCGGGCCTGGTGGCAAGTTTACCACACAGTTATTTTCCCCCTCGGGTGGTGGCGGCTTTGGTCGGAATTCCAACTGGTGGCATTTTGCCGGCAGTCGGGATTCCAGCGTTGGTCTCCTGACTGCCTGGATCCCGTCAGGAACTGAGGTGACGAGGCCAAACCATGAAAACCGCCTCAGACTGTCATTTGTCCTCCACCAAACTTTACAGTTGGCAGTACACAGGCAGGGAGTGTTCTCCTAGCATCCGCCAAACCCAGATTCGTCCATCAGACTGCCAAATTGTGATTTGTCTTGCCAGAGAATGCTTTACTTTTCTCCAGCCGATGTTTGGCATTATAGGTGGTGGTCTGAGGTTTTTGTGTGGCTGCTTGGCCAATTCATAAAGCGCCCAAAGAACAGTTCTTGTGCTAGGGAACTTGGCAGTCATTGGGATCTCTCGTACCTAATCAATTCAGCGCGATGTTATGCCAGAGCTGAGGATTTCTTCTCGCATCCCCGAAGGGTTCAAGCAGAAATCCAACAAAACCCATGGCACAATGCTGTTTTCTGCACTTAGCACGCCAGAACCAGCGTCACTCCTGGCACCAAAGTCGGAGAATGCCATTTCTCGAGACTGAACGTTTAAGGCACAAGAACCAGCATTCTCTGACTTAACCTCAAGCTGAACTGAATAGCTCTGGGAGCTTCCTCCTGACACTGCTCAGGTTGCGTTGAATTGACTCCATTGTTTCAACCAAGGGCAAATCATTTTTACACACTTCAGCACTTGGTGGCCTCATTTTCTTATGTGACCTACTGCTTGGTGGCAGTTGTTGTTACTTTGAGATGTCAACAGTATTTACAGTTGACTGAGGCTGAAATTTTACTAACTTCTTGATAAAGTGGCATCCTATGACAGTTGCACATAGAAAGTTACTGTTCACTACAAACTAATTAATTAATTAATTAATTTGGAATAATGAGATAACTATCCGGTATGTTGATACATGTGTTCTGAAAACGATTGCAGATCACCGCAGTCAGTTTGTTCAGTGTTACAGCACCAACAGGCCACAGTTATGTTTGGTCTTGTCCCATGTATGTGTGGCTAAAATTTAAATTGTGCACTTGCCAGGTTACGGTAACACAGTCTCAAAACAGCTTTAAACAGTGATGTATAGAGTACATCAGAATCGGATAACATGATTGCCTTTGTCCTGTACAGTGTTGCCTGTTTGTTATCTTACCTTTCTCTAACGTCCTAGTGGATGCTGGGGACTCCGAAAGGACCATGGGGGGAATAGCGGCTCCGCAGGAGACTGGGCACAAAGTAAAAGCTTTAGGACTAGCTGGTGTGCACTGGCTCCTCCCCCTATGACCCTCCTCCAAGCCTCAGTTAGATTTTGTGCCCGAACGAGAAGGGTGCAATCTAGGTGGCTCTCCTGAGCTGCTTAGAGTAAAAGTTTAAATAGGTTTTTTTTATTTTCAGTGAGACCTGCTGGCAACAGGCTCACTGCATCGAGGGACTTAGGGGAGAGAAACGAACTCACCTGCGTGCAGAGTGGATTGGGTTTCTTAGGCTACTGGACATTAGCTCCAGAGGGACGATCACAGGCCCAGCCATGGATGGGTCCCGGAGCCGCGCCGCCGGCCCCCTTACAGATGCTGAAGCAAGAAGAGGTCCATAAATCGGCGGCAGAAGACTTTCCTGTCTTCATAAGGTAGCGCACAGCACTGCAGCTGTGCGCCATTGCTCTCAGCACACTTCACACTCCGGTCACTGAGGGTGCAGGACGCTGGGGGGGGGCGTCCTGGGAAGCAATGAATTTACCTTAGTTGGCGAAAAATACATCACATATAGCTCCTGGGCTATATGGATGTATTTAACCCCTGCCAGTTTTCCAGTAAAAAGCGGGAGAAGAGCCCGCCGTGAAGGGGCGGGGCCTATCTCCTCAGCACACAGCGCCATTTTTCCCACACAGCTCCGCTGGTAGGAAGGCTCCCAGAATCTCCCCTGCATCCTGCAACTACAGAAACAGGGTAAAAAAGAGAGGGGGGCACTTATTTGGCAAAATAACAGATATAAGCAGCTATAAGGGATAGACACTTATTGTAAGGTTGTCCCTATACATATATAGCGCTCTGGTGTGTGCTGGCAAACTCTCTCTCTGTCTCCCCAAAGGGCTAAGTGGGTCCTGTCCTCTATCAGAGCATTCCCTGTGTGTGTGCTGGGTGTCGGTACGTGTGTGTCGACATGTATGAGGAGGAAAATGATGTGGAGGCGGAGCAGAGTGTCTGTAACAGTGATGTCACCCCCTAGGGGGTCGACACCTGAGTGGATGTACTGTTGAAAATTACGTGACAGTGTCAGCTCTATATAAAAAAACAGTGGTTGACCTGAGACAGCCGGCTACTCAGCTTGTGCCTGTCCAGACGTCTCATAGGCCGTCAGGCAGATGGCAGATACAGACGCCGACACGGATACTGACTCCTGTGTCGACGGTGAAGAGACAACCGTGATTTCCAGTAGGGCCACACGTTACATGATTGAGACAATGGAAAATGTTTTATACATTTCTGATAATACGAGTACCACCAAAAAAGGGGTATTATGTTCGGTGAGGGAAAAACTACCTGTAGTTTTCCTGAATCTGAGAAATAAAATGTGTGATGATGCGTGGGTTTCCCCCCGATAACAATTAATAATTTCTTAAAAAGTATTGGCTGCATACCCTTTCCCGCCAGAGGTTAGGATGCATTGGGAAACACCCCCTAGGGGGGATAAGGCGCTCACACGCTTGTAAGAACAAGGGCTCTACCCTCTCATGAGATGGCCGCCCTTAAGGATCCTGCTGATAGAAAGCAGGAGGGTATCCAAAAAAAGGTATTTACACACATACTGGTGTTATACTGCGACCAGCTATCGCCTCAGCCTGGAGGTGCAGTGCTGGGTTGGCATGGTCGGATTCCCTGACTGGAAATATTGATATCCTAGATAAGGATAGTATATTATTGCCTATAGAGCATTTAAAAGATGCATTTCTATATATGCATGATGCACAGCGGAATAATTGCCGACTGGCATCAAGTATAAGTGCGTTTTCCAATTCTACCAGTAAAATGGTCAGGTGATGCGGATTCCAAACGTCATTTGGAAGTATTGCCTTTGAAAGGGGACATTTGGGGTCGGTCTTTTAGACCTGGTGGCCACGGCAACAGCTGGGAAATCCACGTTTGTACCCCAGGTCGCCTCTCAAAATAAGACGCCGTATTATCAGGCGCAGTCCTTTGTTGGCAAGCGGACAAAAGGTTCCTCTTTTCTGCTCGTGACAGAGGGAGAGGAAAAAGGCTGCAGAGATCAGCCAGTTCCCAGGAACAGAAACCCTTTCCAGCCTCTGCCAAGCCCTCAGTATGACGCTAGGGCTTTACAAGCTCAGGCACGGTGGGGGCCCGTTCTCAATGAATTTCAGTGCGCAGTGGGCTCACTCGCAAGTAGACCCCTGGATCCTTCAGGTAATATCTATGGGGTACATATTGGAATTCGAGACGTCTCCCCCTCGCCGTTTCCAAAAGTCGACTTTACCGACGTCTCCCTCGGACAGGGAGGCAGTTTTGGAAGCCATTCACAAGCTGTATTCCCAGCAGGTGATAATCAAGGTACCCCTCCTGCAACAGGGAACGGGGTATTATTCCACACTATTGTGGTACCGAAGCCAGACGGCTCGGTGAGACCGATTCTAAAATCTAAAATCTTTGAACACTTACATACAGAGGTTCAAATTCAAGATTGAGTCACTCAGAGCAGTGATTGCGAACCTGGAAGAAGGGGACTACATGATGTCTCGGGACATCAAGGATGCTTACCTTCATGTCAAAATTTACCCTTCTCACCAAGGGTACCTCAGGTTTATGGTACAGAACTGTCACTATCGGTTCAGACGCTGCCGTAGGGATGGTCCACGGCACCCCGGGTCTTTACCAAGGTAATGGCCGAAATGATGATGTTCCTTCGAAGGAAGGGAATTTTAGTTATCCCTTACTTGGACGATTCCCTGATAAGGGTAAGATCCAGGGAACAGTTGGAGGTCGGTGTAGCACTATCTCAGATAGTGTTGCGGCAGCACGATTGGATTCTCAATATTCCAAAATCGCAGCTGGTTCCGTCGACGTGTCTTCTGTTCCTAGGGATGATCCTGGACACAGTCCAGAAAAAGGTGTTTCTCCCGGAGGAGAAAGCCGGGGAGTTATCCGAGCTAGTCAGGAACCTCCTCAAACCGAGCCAAGTCTCAGTGCATCAATGCACAAGGGTTCTGGGTAAAATGGGGGCTTCCTACGAAGCAATCCCATTTGGCAGATTCCACGCAAGAACTTTCCAGTGGGACCTGCTGGACAAATGGTCCGGGTCGCATCTTCAGATGCATCAGCGGATAACCCTGTCACCAAGGACAAGGGTGTCCCTCCTGTGGTGGTTGCAGAGTGCTCATCTTCTAGAGGGCCGCAGATTCGGCATTCAGGACTGGGTCCTGGTAACCACGGATGCCAGCCTGCGAGTCTGGGGAGCAGTCACACAGGGAAGGAATATCCAGGACTTATGGTCAAGCCTGGAAACAGCACTTCACATAAATATCCTGAAGCTAAGGGACATTTACAATGCTCTAAGCTTAGCAAGACCTTTGCTTCAAGGACAACCGGTGTTGATCCAGTCGGACAACATCACGGCAGTCACCCACGTAAACAGACAGGGTGGCACAAGAAGCAGAAGGGCAATGACAGAAGCTGCAAGGATTCTTCGCTGGGCGGAAAATCATGGGATAGCACTGTCAGCAGTATTCATTCCGGGAGTGGACAACTGGGAAGCAGACTTCCTCAGCACGACCTCCACCCGGGGAGAGTGGGGACTTCACCCAGAAGTCTTCCACAGGATTATAAACCGTTGGGAAAAACTCGACAGGTATTGCGCCAGGTCCAGGGACCCTCAGGCAATAGCTGTAGACGCTCTGGTAACACCGTGGGTGTACCAGTCAGGGTATGTGTTTCCTCCTCTGCCTCTCATACCCAAGGTACTGAGATTGATAAGATGGTGAGGAGTAAGCACTATATTCGTGGCTCCGGATTGGCCAAGAAGGACTTGGTAACCGGAACTTCAAGAGATGCTCACGGAGGATCCGTGGCCTCTACCTCTAAGAAGGGACCTGCTCCAGCAAGGACCATGTCTGTTCCAAGACTTACCGCGGCTGCGTTTGACGGCATGGCGGTTGAACGCCGGATCCTGAAGGAAAAAGGGCATTCCGGATGAAGTCATCCCTATCCTGATCAAAGCCAGGAAGGATGTAACCGCAAAAACATTATCACCGCAATTGGCGAAAATATGTTGCGTGGTGCGAGGCCAGTAAGGCCCGACGGTGGAAATTCGACTGGGTCGATTCCTACATTTCCTGCAAACAGGAGTGTCTATGGGCCTGAAATTGGGGTCCATTAAGGTTCAAATTTCGGCCCTGTCAATTTTCTTCCAAAAAGAACTAGCTTCAGTCCCTGAAGTTCAGACGTTTGTAAAAGGGGTACTGCATATACAGCCTCCTTTTGTGCCTCCAGTGGCACTTGGGATCTCAATGTAGTTTTTTTTTTTGGATTCCAAAAGTCACATTGGTTTGAACCACTTAAATCTGTGGAGTTAAAATATCTCACATGGAAAGTGGTCATGCTGTTGGCCCTGGCCTGGGCCAGGCGCGTGTCAGAATTGGCGGCTTTATCCTGTAAAAGCCCTTATCTGATTTTCCATTCGGACAGGGCGGAATTGAGGACTCGTCCTCAATTTCTCCCTAAGGTGTTTTCAGCATTTCACTTAAACCAACCTATTGTGGTGCCTGCGGCTACTAGGGACTTGGAGGATTCCAAGTTGCTGGACGTAGTCAGGGCCCTGAAAATATGTTTCCAGGACGGCTGGAGTCAGAAAATCTGACTCGCTGTTTATCCTGTATGCACCCAACAAGCTGGGTGCTCCTGCTTCTAAGCAGACGATTGCTCGTTGGATTTGCAGTACAATTCAGCTTGCACATTCTGTGGCAGGCCTGCCACAGCCAAAATCTGTAAAAGCCCATTCCACACGGAAAGTGGGCTCATCTTGGGCGGCTGCCCGAGGGGTCTCGGCTTTACAACTTTGCCGAGCAGCTACTTGGTCAGGGGCAAACACGTTTGCTAAATTCTACAAATTTGATACCCTGGCTGAGGAGGACCTGGAGTTCTCTCATTCGGTGCTGCAGAGTCATCCGCACTCTCCCGCCCGTTTGGGAGCTTTGGTATAATCCCCATGGTCCTTTCGGAGTCCCCAGCATCCACTAGGACGTTAGAGAAAATAAGAATTTACTTACCGATAATTCTATTTCTCATAGTCCGTAGTGGATGCTGGGCGCCCATCCCAAGTGCGGATTGTCTGCATTACTTGTACATAGTTATTGTTACAAAAATCGGGTTATTGTTGTTGTGAGCCATCTTTTCAGAGGCTCCTTCTGTTATCATGCTGTTAACTGGGTTCAGATCACAAGTTGTACGGTGTGGCTGGTAATGAGTCTTACCCGGGATTCAAAATCCTTCCTTATTGTGTACGCTCGTCCGGGCACAGTATCCTAACTGAGGCTTGGAGGAGGGTCATAGGGGGAGGAGCCAGTGCACACCAGCTAGTCCTAAAGCTTTTACTTTGTGCCCAGTCTCCTGCGGAGCCGCTATTCCCCCCATGGTCCTTTCGGAGTCCCCAGCATCCACTACGGACTATGAGAAATAGAATTATCGGTAAGTAAATTCTTATTTTTTTTGTTTCGTCCCTCCCCTTCATGTGTTTTCTTTTTGGTTGGAGGTGAATTAGGAAAGGTGTCATTGTACTTTTGTGAGCATATCTAGGCAAATTATAACTGCTGTCTTAGCAGATGTGTCCACTTACATATTTGCTATTTTGCTCAATTTGGCACAACATGCAAAACACGGCTGTTTTTCTCATACGTCCTAGAGGATGCTGGGGGCACTTCAAGAACCATGGGGTATAGACGGGATCCGCAGGAGACATGGGCACTTTAAGACTTTGAATGGGTGTGAACTGGCTCCTCCCTCTATGCCCCTCCTCCAGACTCCAGTTTAGAATTGTGCCCAGGGAGACTGGACACACAACAGGGGAGCTCTACTGAGTTTCTCGAAAAAGACTTAGGTTTTTTATGTTCAGGGAGCACTGCTGGCAACAGTCTCCCTGTATCGTGGGACTTAGGGGAGAGAAGTCAGACCTACTTCTAATGAGTTCAAAGGCTCTGCTTCTTGGCTACAGGACACCATTAGCTCCTGAGGGTTTGGAACACTAGGTACGCCTAGGGGTTCACTCCCAGAGCCTGCCGTCACCCCCCCTTGAAGAGTCAGAAGATAGGTGAGTAGAAGAAGATAGAAGACTTCAGTGGCGGCTTCTGAGGTACCGCAGAGCGATCGCGCTGCGCGCCATGCTCCCACACACAGTGGCACTACAGGACGCCCTGGGCAGCATAAAAAATCCTCATACAAGCTGGCAAAGTGGATAAGATGTGCCAAGGCACAAAATCCTGACCCCCACCAGCGTTTTTATATTATAAAATAGCGGACTGAAGCGCGCCATTGAGGGGGCGGGTCTTAGCCCTCACAGCTCTCAGCGCCATTTTCTCTTCACAAGAAAGCTGTAGAGACGCTGGTCCTTGCCTCCAAAAACGGGGGGGGGGGGGGGGGGGGGGGAGGTCACAGTTAATTTGGCGAGCGCTGGGTTGTGAGCTGGCAAACTCCCTCTGTGTTTCTCTGACAGGCTTTACTGTAGGTCTGTACCCTATCTGTCCAGTGTGTCAGTGGGTGTCGGTACACGTGTGTCGGCATGTCTGAGGCTGAGTTTTCTTCCCAGGAGGAGACTGTGTTAGGGACAGAAACGGCTGTGGGAGTGACCATGTCGGCACCGCTGACTCCTGATTGGGTAAATGTGTTGAATGCCTTGAATGCTAATGTAAATCTATGGAGGATGTGTTATCACAGGTCCAGACCCCCTCGGGGTCATATAAACGTTCATTTGCTCAGTTGGCAAACACAGATACCGACACGGACAGTGTCGACTATAGTGATGCCAAATTAGACCCAAAGTTGGCAAAGACTATTCAGTACATGATTGTGGCAATAAAAGACATGTTAAATATTACTGAGGACCCTGCTGTTCCTGATACTAGGGTCTGCATGTATAAGGGAAAGAAACCTGAGGTAACGTTTCCTCCCTCTCATGAACTGAATACTTTTTTTGAGACAAAAGGATTCAGGTGACGTATCCAATCCCCTCTGGGGATAGAGAAAAGTGGGAGTCTTCCCCCATTTTGGACAAGGCTCTGTCACGGTTGTCTAAAAAAGGTGGCTTTACCGTCTCCTGACACGGCAGCCCTTAAGGATCCTGCGGATCGTAGACAGGAAAATACGTTAAAATCCATTTACGTCACCACAGGTTCACTGCTCAGACCAAACATTGCATCGGCGTGGGTGAGTAGTGCTATGAAAAGTGGGCAGATAACTTGTCATCTGACATAGATACCCTAGATAGGGATAGTATCCTGTTAACTCTGGGTTATATCAGGGACGCTGCGGCCTACCTAAAGGAGGTGGCGAGGGATATTGGCATTTTGGGAGCAAAAGCCAATGCCATGGAAATTTCAGCTAGGAATGCTGATGCTGGCTCTAAGAAGTCTCTCCCATATAAAGGTAGTGTCTTGTTTGGTGAGGGTCTCACTGATTTGGTATCTACGGCTACCGTGATTAAGTCGTCTTTTTTGCCTTATGTTCCTACACAACAAAAGAGAGGCCATTTTCAGATGCAGTCCTTTCGGCCAAATAAATACAAAAAAGGCCGAGGTTATTCCTTCCTCGCTAATAGGGGAAGAGGAAAAGGTAAAAGATTTCCAGCTGTCGCAGCTTCCCTGGAGCAGAAGTCCTCCCCGGCTTCTGCCAAGTCCATCGCATGATGCTGGGGCTCCACTGAGGGAGTCCGCACCGGTGGGGGCACGTCTCAAGCTTTTCAGTCAATTCTGGGCTCGTTCGGCCCTGGACCCATGGGTTTTAGAAATAGTGTCCCAGGGGTACAAACTGGGGTTTCAAGACTTTCCCCCTCACCGATTTTTCAAATTGGCCTTACCAGCTTCTCTTCCGGACAGGCAGGTTGTATGCGATGCAATACAAACGTTATGCCTAAATCAGGTCATTATCAGGGTTCCCCCGTCTCAACAGGGAGAATGCTTTTATTCCAGCCTGTTTGTGGTCCCGAAGCCGGACGGTTCGGTCAAACCAATTTTGAACCTAAAGTCCCTTAATCTTTACCTAAGAAAATTCAAATTCAAGATGGAATCTCTCCGAGTAGTGATCTCCAGTCTGGAGGAAGGGGATTTCATGGTGTCGGTCGACATAAAGGATGCCTACTTACACATCCCCATATATCCTCCGCATCAGGCTTACCTAAGGTTTGCTATTCAGGATTGTCATTACCAATTTCAGACGTTGCCGTTTGGTCTGTCCACGGCTCCGAGGATTTTCACCAAGGTAATGGTGGAAATGATGATTCTCCTTCGCAGGCAAGGAGTCACAATTATCCCTTACTTAGACGATCTCCTGATAAAGGTGAGATCCAAGGACAAACTGGTCCAGGACTTTACGCTATCCCTGACTGTTCTACAACAACATGGTTGGATCCTAAACTTGTCAAAGTCACAGTTGAATCCGTTCTTGGGAATGATTCTGGACACAGAATTACAGAGAGTGCTTCTTCCAGTAGAAAAAGCTCTGGAAATCCAGAGTTTGGTCAAACGGATTCTGAAACCGGCGAGAGTGTCGATCCATCAATGCACTCGTTTGCTGGGAAAGATGGTGGCGGCCTACGAGGCCATTCAATTTGGCAGGTTCCATGCCAGAGTGTTTCAGTGGGACCTGTTGGACAAGTGGTCCGGATCCCATCTACACATGCACCGGAAAATAATCCTGTCCTCCAGGACCAGAATCTCACTCCTGTGGTGGCTGCACACCTCTCACCTCCTAGAGGGATGCAGGTTCGGGATCCAGGACTGGATCCTAGTAACCACGGATGCGAGTTTCCAGGGCTGGGGAGCAGTCACACAGGGAGAAAACTTCCAGGAAAGATGGACAAGCTAGGAAGTTTGTCTACACATAAACGTGCTAGAGTTAAGAGCCATTTACAATGGTCTTCAAGCGGAACGTCTCCTTCAAAACCTGCCCGTACTAATTCAGTCGGACAATATAACTGCAGTAGCGCACATAAATACAAACAAAAAAAACCCGCCAGGGCGGAGCAATGACAGAGGCCACAAAAGTTCTCCGCTGGGCGGAAAGACATACAAGCGCTCTGTCAACAATCTTCATTCCAGGAGTGGACAACTGGGAAGCAGACTTCCTCAGCAGACACGATCTCCATCCAGGAGAGTGGGGTCTTCATCAAGAGGTCTTCACAGAAGTGACAAGTCTTTGAGGAATTCCTCAAATAGACATGATGACGTCTCGCCTCAACAAGAAACTTCAGAGATATTGTTCCAGGTCGAGGGACCCTCAAGCAATAGCTGTGGATGTGCCAGTGACGCCATGGGTGTTTCAGTCGGTGTATGTGTTCCCTCCGCTTCCGCTCATACCAAGGGTGCCAAAGATCATAAGAAGAACAAGGGTTCAGGCGATCCTCATTGTTCCGGACTGGCCAAGGAGGGCTTGGTATCCAGATCTTCTGGAATTACTCATAGGAGATCCCTGGCCTCTTCCTCTACGAGAGGATCTGTTACAGCAGGGGTCGTGCGTATATCACAACTTACCGCGGCTACGTTTGACGGCTTGGCGGTTGAACGCTGGATCTTGGCCCGAAAGGGTATTCCCAATGAAGTCATTCCCACACTTCTTCAGGCTACGAAAGATGTAACGGAAAAACATTATCACCGTATTTGGAGAAAATATGTGTCTTGGTGTAAATCCAAGAGGGCTCCTACGGAAAAATTTCAGCTGGGGCGTTTTCTCCATTTTCTGCAAGCAGGTGTGGATGCGGGCCTAAAGTTAGGCTCCATAAAAGTACAAACTTCGGCTTTATCAATTTTTCTTTCAAAAAGAATTGGCCTCCCTTCCAGAAGTTCAGACTTTCGTGAAGGGCGTTTTGCACATCCAACCATCCTTTGTGCCCCCAGTGTCACCATGGGATCTTAATGTGGTGTTGCAGTTCCTTCAATCTCGTTGGTTTGAACCTATACAGAAGGTAGAGTTGAAATTTCTCACTTGGAAAGTGGTCATGTTATTGGCCTTAGCATCCGCACGACGGGTGTCTGAGTTGGCGGCTTTGTCTCACAAGAGTCCGTATTTAATCTTCCATGAAGATAGAGCAGAGTTGAGAACTCGTCAACAATTTCTGCCGAAGGTGGTTTAATCGTTCCATATGAACCAGCCAGTGGCTACTAAAGCCTTGACGGAATCGAAGTCTCTCGATGTGGTCAGAGCTTTGAAGATTTATGTCACCAGAACGGCTCCACTTAGGAAAACTGAAGTTTTGTTTGTCCTGTATGCTTCCAACAAGATTGGAAATCCTGCTTCTAAGCAGACTATTGCGTGCTGGATCTGTAATACGATTCAGCATGCTCATTCTACGGCTGGATTGCCGTTGCCGAAATCAGTGAAGGCCCATTCTACCAGAAAGGTGGGCTCATCCTGGGTGGCTGCCCGAGGGGTCTCGGCATTACAAATCTGCTGAGCAGCTACGGGTTCAAACACTTTTGCGAAATTTTACAAGTTTGATAGCCTGGCTGAGGAGGACCTCATGTTTGGTCAATCGGTGCTGCAGAGTCATCCGCACTCTCCTGCCCATTCTAGAGCTTTGGTATAAACCCCATGGTTCTTGAAGTGTCCACAGCATCCTCTAGGACGTATGAGAAAATAGGATTTTAATACCTACCGGTAAATCCTTTTCTCTTAGGGGGTAATTCCAAGTTGATCGCAGCAGGAATTTTGTTAGCAGTTGGCCAAAACCATGTGCACTGCAGGGGAGGCAGATATAACGTGCAGAAAGAGTTAGATTTGGGTGGGTTATTTTATTTCTGTGTAAATACTGGCTGCTTTATTTTTACACTGCAAATTAGATTGCAGATTGAACACACCACACCCAAATCTAACGCTCTTTGCACATGTTAAATCTGCCTCCCCTGCAGTGCACATGGTTTTGCCCAACTGCTAACAAAATTCCTGCTGCGATCAACCTGGAATTACCCCCTTAGTCCGTAGAGGATGTTGGGCGCCCGTCCCAGTGCGGACTCTATCTGCAGTTCTTACTTGCTAAGTTTTGGTTATGTTACACACAGGTTGTGTTTCTGTTGTAGTCAGCCTGTTGCTGACATTGTTCATGCCGTTGACTGGATTTCTGTTTAAATGCCATGTTGTACGGCGTGTTTGTGGTGTGGGCTGGTATGTATCCCACCTTAGTTTAACAATAAATCCTTTCCTCGAAATGTCCGTCTCCCTGGGCACAGTTCCTATAACTGGAGTCTGGAGGAGGGGCATAGAGGGAGGAGCCAGTTCACACCCATTCAAAGTCTTAAAGTGCCCATGTCTCCTGCGGATCCCGTCTATACCCCATGGTTCTTGAAGTGTCCCCAGCATCCTCTACGTAGCGAGTGGATGGATTTTACATTTTTTGTTTGCCAAAGTAGCACATTAAAGAAGCAAATTAAGAAAAATCACAAGATATAGCTATATCTGAGTCTATGGCATGCAAAACCGTGCCATACATGGCGGGATATAGCAAAGATGTATGTGGACACATCTGTATACCCAGGCTTTCAGACATCAGACCCAGGAAACTGCTGGGTTTAGCACGCCGGCAAATTCTCTGGTCTGAGTACCATGACCCTGGTCAGGAAAAGGGTCGCTTGCATTCAGACATACCAAAATCCCAGGTTGATGTGCGTTCACGTATAAAGTCGCAGATTAAGCATAAGTGGCGCGAGGCATGGCACGGTTGCTCCTATAGGAACTCAGGTTAGCGACTTATTCGCACACAGAAATACATGAAATGCCAGCGCCAGTCATCAGTGTAATTTCGTTTTTGCATTAATAATGTGAATAAGACCCATTTTGAGAGAAAGTCTCTGCTGAAATGCTTGGTGTGGCTACGTTTGTGGCGTGCCAAATGGGGCTATTTGGTGTGATTGGAGCTAAATGTACTTGTTTACATGTTTGTTTGTTTTCTTAACCTTTGTTCAATATAACGCATAATGATAAATCTTGGACAATAAAAAGTAGTGGATAAAGTGTTGCCCTCTATCGCCTAACATAGGGTGCATGCCGACCAGCAGGGATTTTTCCCACTTCCATCAGACACCCTCCCTGAAAACGATTGGGAACGCCTGCGTTTTTCCAGTCACTCCCAATAAATTGTCAGTTGACACCCACATACGGCCGCCTCCTGTCAGTCACCTTGTGCACGCCTATGTGATCGGATTTTTCGCACCATCCTATCGCTGACTAGAGATGCCCTATGTTGTTATCCGACGCACGTGTGCATTACGGTACATATGCATGCGCAGTTATGACCTGATCGCCCGCTGTGCGAAAACGCACAGCAGCGATCAGGTCTGAATCACCACCATGTTTTTTCCCCTTGGAGAAAGATTTTGCTGCTGCGATCAGGTCTGAATTAGGCCCATAGTCCTATTTAGCCAATAAAAGGTATCGCATCAAAAAAACCTGAGAACTTTTTCTTGCTTATATCAATGTCTAACACGGAACAACACTACAATTAGACAATCCTAGTAAGAAAGGAGATGAGCAGAGTGGGTGTTGGGGTTTTTTGAACACAAGAGCGGTTAATCCCATTCATCTGAGGGAAGAGGTCAGGAAACAAAGGATCCTGACAGACTAACTGGGTGGACACCAGAGGTGGAGTTAACCTTTTGTTCTCCCATTAAAGAGCTGGGGGTGGAAGCGTATACTCTCTCATATGTGATGTGTGGTTCATGCATCTCCCATGAATGCTCAATGTTGCTGTGTTTTCAATATCCCGCAACAGCGATTTAATGCACTCACAGAATATGCGTATCCATCGGAAAGTTACATTACTGGCAGCAGGATTATCAAAAGCAGGTAAGAAGCTTATAAACATAACACGATTGATTCAAGGAATTTTTCTGATTGCTGTCCTTAAGGTCAAAAGGAATCACCCCTTATGTGATACTGACGTGGCAGCAGTCACACTGGGGGGTTTATGCCCTCCCCTGGATAAAGGAACAATGAATAGTATTTTTGAAAGGTTGATCTTAATAGACTTGTGCCTTTTTTCAACCTTACTTATGAATTATGTAAAATAGGAAAATCTTCCAGTTCCGGGACACCCAGAAACCTAGTACTAGTAATACTTGTGCCTGTAAGTACTGTGACCAAACATAAATGTTGTTCTAGAGCAGTCACAGGTCTAGCAGTACTGAACTATGTACCCTGCTAACAAAATATAAACTGTGGCCAATAAGATGGGTATTGGTACATTTAAGCACAGAGTGACCAGAGAACAGCAGCTAATGGTCATTAGTAAACCATGAAGACATAACACACGCATGTGCAGACACTCACACATACAGGGGGTAATTCCAAGTTGATCGCATCAGGATTTTTGTTAGCAATTGGGCAAAACCATGTGCACTGCAGGTGGGGCAGATATAACCTGTGCAGAGAGAGTTAGATTTGGGTGGGGTGTGTTCAATCTGCAATCTAATTTGCAGTGTAAAAATAAAGCAGCCAGTATTTACCCTGCACAGAAACAAAATAACCCACCCAAATCTAACTCTCTCTGCAAATGTTATATCTGCCTCCCCTGCAGTGCACATGGTTTTGCCCAATTGCTATCAAAAATCCTGCTGCGATCAACTTGGAATTACCCCCACAGTATATAATATTGAGTCAGTGTTTACACAGCACTTTGCAAGAGACCATGCAGGGAAGGGTGACCATGCAGTGCAATAAATGCAAACCAGACTTGGACAATATGAGAAGACCAGACCATTTATCTTTAATTCAGTTTGGTATGTATTCAGGCTGAAGGTGCAGGATGAATGGTTGTGATTTGACACAAGGTAAGTGCCAGGCATGCCTGAGCCTGCCTAAATTCTTTATTCACTGAATGCTTAATTTTGGTGTAGGGGAATTAAGGACCCATGATGTGGGAATAAATGTTTTGATCAAAATATGACTGACTCATACTTTCATGTGGGGGGGTGAAAATGGAGAAATCTGCCTGTACCCCCCAAAAAAAACATATAGAATAACTATATAAGTGTATTACTGGTCACAAAATTATTTAGGGGGAACTTAATTGGGTCAAATGGGTGTTATATGCGTTTTTCTATTAAAGTGAAAAATGATAGCAAGCAAGTGGTTTTTGTGCAGAACAAATACTCTACATATATTAGGTGTGAATAAAAACGGGTATAAGTATATATATATTTGGGTTATTATTTTAGACCACTTACACAAAAAAAAATCACTCTCACCTGCAAGCCTAAAAAACTCGCCCCAATAATAAAGCACCTCAATTTACCTTTCTCTATCGTCCTAGTGGATGCTGGGGTTCCTGAAAGGACCATGGGGAATAGCGGCTCCGCAGGAGACAGGGCACAAAAAGTAAAGCTTTTCCAGATCAGGTGGTGTGCACTGGCTCCTCCCCCTATGACCCTCCTCCAGACTCCAGTTAGATTTTTGTGCCCGGCCGAGAAGGGTGCAATTCTAGGTGGCTCTCATAAAGAGCTGCTTAGAGAAAGTTTAGCTTAGGTTTTTTATTTTACAGTGATTCCTGCTGGCAACAGGATCACTGCAACGAGGGACAGAGGGGAGAAGAAGTGAACTCACCTGCGTGCAGGATGGATTGGCTTCTTGGCTACTGGACATCAGCTCCAGAGGGACGATCACAGGTACAGCCTGGATGGTCACCGGAGCCGCGCCGCCGGCCCCCTTGCAGATGCTGAAGTAAGAAGAGGTCCAGAATCGGCGGCTGAAGACTCCTGCAGTCTTCTAAAGGTAGCGCACAGCACTGCAGCTGTGCGCCATTTTCCTCTCAGCACACTTCACACGCAGTCACTGAGGGTGCAGGGCGCTGGGGGGGGGCGCCCTGGGAGGCAAATGTAAACCTATATAAAGGCTAAAAATACCTCACATATAGCCCCCAGAGGCTATATGGAGATATTTAACCCCTGCCTGTATTCACAAAATAGCGGGAGACGAGCCCGCCGAAAAAGGGGCGGGGCCTATCTCCTCAGCACACGGCGCCATTTCCTCTCACAGCTCCGCTGGTCAGGACGGCTCCCAGGTCTCTCCCCTGCACTGCACTACAGAAACAGGGTAAAACAGAGAGGGGGGGCAAATTTAATGGCAATATCTTGATATATATAAAGCAGCTATAAGGGAGCACTTATTATAAGGCTATCCCTGTCATATATAGCGCTTTTTGGTGTGTGCTGGCAGACTCTCCCTCTGTCTCCCCAAAGGGCTAGTGGGTCCTGTCTTCGTTTAGAGCATTCCCTGTGTGTCTGCTGTGTGTCGGTACGTGTGTGTCGACATGTATGAGGACGATATTGGTGTGGAGGCGGAGCAATTGCCAAATATGGGGATGTCACCTCCTAGGGGGTCGACACCAGAATGGATGCCTTTATTTATGGAATTACGGGATAGTGTCGACACGCTAAAGCAGTCGTTTGACGACATGAGGCGGCCGGACAATCAATTAGTGCCTGTCCAGGCGCCTCAAACACCGTCAGGGGCTGTAAAACGCCCTTTGCCTCAGTCGGTCGACACAGACCCAGACACAGGCACTGATTCCAGTGGTGACGAATCAACCGTATTTTCCAGTAGGGCCACACGTTATATGATTTTGGCAATGAAGGAGGCGTTACATTTAGCTGATACTACAGGTACCACTAAACAGGGTATTATGTGGGGTGTGAAAAAACTACCTATAGTTTTTCCTGAATCAGAAGATTTAAATGACGTGTGTGATGAAGCGTGGGTTGCCCCTGATAAAAAGCTGATAATTTCAAAGAAATTATTGGCATTATACCCTTTCCCGCCAGAGGTTAGGGAGCGCTGGGAAACACCTCCTAGGGTGGACAAGGCGCTAACACGCTTATCAAAACAAGTGGCGTTACCTTCTCCTGAGACGGCCGCACTTAAAGATCCATCAGATAGGAGGATGGAAAATATCCAAAAAAGTATATACACACATGCAGGTGTTATACTACGACCAGCTATAGCGACTGCCTGGATGTGCAGTGCTGGGGTAGTTTGGTCAGAGTCCCTGATTGAAAATATTGATACCCTGGACAGGGACAATATTTTACTGTCGTTAGAACAAATAAAGGATGCATTTCTTTATATGCGTGATGCACAGAGGGATATCTGCACACTGGCATCACGGGTAAGTGCTATGTCCATTTCGGCCAGAAGAGCTTTATGGACGCGACAGTGGACAGGCGATGCGGATTCAAAACGGCATATGGAAGTTTTGCCGTATAAAGGGGAGGAGTTATTTGGAGTCGGTCTATCAGATTTGGTGGCCACGGCTACAGCCGGGAAATCCACCTTTCTACCTCAAGTCACTCCCCAACAGAAAAAGGCACCGACTTTTCAACCGCAGCCCTTTCGTTCCTTTAAAAATAAGAGAGCAAAGGGCTATTCATATCTGCCACGAGGCAGAGGTCGAGGGAAGAAACAGCAACAGGCAGCTCCTTCCCAGGAACAGAAGCCCTCCCCGGCTTCTACAAAAGCCTCAGCATGACGCTGGGGCTTCTCAAGCGGACTCGGGGACGGTGGGAGGTCGTCTCAAAAATTACAGCGCGCAGTGGGCTCACTCGCAGGTAGATCCCTGGATCCTGCAGATAATATCTCAGGGGTACAGGTTGGAATTAGAGACAGATCCACCTCGCCGTTTCCTGAAGTCTGCTTTACCAACGTCCCCTTCCGAAAGGGAGACGGTTTTGGAAGCCATTCACAAGCTGTACTCTCAGCAGGTGATAGTCAAGGTACCTCTTCTACAACAAGGGAAGGGGTATTATTCCACTCTATTTGTGGTACCGAAGCCGGATGGCTCGGTAAGGCCTATTCTAAATCTGAAGTCCTTGAACCTGTACATAAAGAAGTTCAAGTTCAAGATGGAGTCACTCAGAGCAGTGATAGCGAACCTGGAAGAAGGGGACTTTATGGTATCCTTGGACATCAAGGATGCGTATCTCCACGTTCCAATTTACCCCTCACACCAGGGGTACCTCAGGTTCGTTGTACAAAACTGTCACTATCAGTTTCAGACGCTGCCGTTTGGTTTGTCCACGGCACCTCGGGTCTTTACAAAGGTAATGGCCGAGATGATGATTCTTCTTCGAAGAAAAGGCGTATTAATTATCCCATACTTGGACGATCTCCTAATAAGGGCAAGGTCCAGAGAACAGCTAGAGATGGGATTAGCAATATCTCAAGAGGTGCTAAAGCAGCACGGATGGATTCTGAATATTCCAAAATCCAAATTAATGCCGACAACTCGTCTGCTGTTCCTAGGGATGATTCTGGACACGGTTCAGAAAAAGGTTTTTCTTCCCGAGGAAAAAGCCAAGGAGTTATCCGACCTGGTCAGGAATCTCCTAAAACCAGGAAAGGTGTCTGTACATCAATGCACGCATCTTCAGATGCACCTGCGGATAACCCTGTCTCCAAGGACAAGGGTATCTCTTCTGTGGTGGTTGCAGAGGGCTCATCTATTGGAGGGCCGCAGATTCGGCATACAGGATTGGATCCTGGTGACCACGGACGCCAGCCTGAGAGGCTGGGGAGCAGTCACACAAGGAAGAAACTTCCAGGGAGTGTGGTCGAGCCTGGAAAAGTCTCTTCACATAAACATTCTGGAACTAAGAGCAATCTACAATGCTCTAAGCCAGGCGGAACCTCTGCTTCAAGGAAGACCGGTGTTGATCCAGTCGGACAACATCACGGCAGTCGCCCATGTAAACAGACAGGGCGGCACAAGAAGCAGGAGTGCAATGGCAGAAGCTGCCAGGATCCTTCGCTGGGCGAAGAATCACGTGATAGCACTGTCAGCAGTGTTCATCCCGGGAGTGGACAACTGGGAAGCAGACTTCCTCAGCAGACACGATCTTCACCCGGGAGAGTGGGGACTTCATCCAGAAGTTTTCCACATGCTAATAAACCGTTGGGAAAGACCAATGGTGGACATGATGGCGTCTCGCCTCAACAAAAAACTGGACAGGTATTGCGCCAGGTCAAGAGATCCGCAGGCAATAGCTGTGGACGCGCTGGTAACACCTTGGGTGTACCAGTCGGTGTATGTGTTTCCTCCTCTGCCTCTCATACCAAAGGTATTGAGAATCATACGGCAAAGCGGAGTAAGAACGATACTAGTGGCTCCGGATTGGCCAAGAAGGTCTTGGTACCCGGAACTTCAAGAGATGGTCACGGACGATCCGTGGCCTCTACCTCTAAGACAGGACCTGCTTCAGCAGGGACCGTGTCTATTCCAAGACTTACCGCGGCTGCGTTTGACGGCATGGCGGTTGAACGCCAGATCCTAAAAGGAAAAGGCATTCCAGAAGAAGTCATTCCTACCTTGATTAAGGCAAGAAAGGAAGTCACCGCGAAGCATTATCACCGCATTTGGCGGAAATATGTTGCGTGGTGCGAGGATCGGAGTGCTCCGACGGAGGAATTTCAACTGGGTCGTTTCCTACATTTCCTGCAATCAGGATTGTCTATGGGTCTCAAATTGGGATCTATTAAGGTTCAAATTTCGGCCCTGTCAATATTCTTCCAAAAAGAATTGGCCTCAGTTCCTGAGGTCCAGACTTTTGTCAAAGGAGTACTGCATATACAGCCTCCTGTGGTGCCTCCGGTGGCACCGTGGGATCTAAATGTAGTTTTAGATTTCCTCAAATCCCATTGGTTTGAACCACTAAAAAATGTGGATTTGAAATATCTCGCATGGAAAGTGACTATGTTACTGGCCCTGGCGTCCGCCAGGAGAGTATCTGAACTGGCGGCTTTATCTTATAAAAGCCCTTATTTAATTTTCCATTCGGATAGGGCAGAGCTGCGGACGCGTCCGCATTTTCTCCCTAAGGTGGTATCAGCGTTTCACCTGAACCAGCCTATTGTAGTGCCTGCGGCTACAAGCGACTTGGAGGACTCCACGTTGTTGGACGTTGTCAGAGCTTTAAAAATATACATTTCAAGGACGGCTGGAGTCAGAAAATCTGACTCGCTGTTTATACTGTATGCACCCAACAAGTTGGGTGCGCCTGCTTCTAAGCAGTCGATTGCTCGTTGGATTTGTAACACAATTCAACTTGCACATTCTGTGGCAGGCCTGCCACAGCCTAAATCTGTTAAGGCCCATTCCACAAGGAAGGTGGGCTCATCTTGGGCGGCTGCCCGAGGGGTCTCGGCATTACAACTCTGCCGAGCAGCTACGTGGTCAGGGGAGAACACATTTGTAAAATTCTACAAATTTGATACCCTGGCAAAGGAGGACCTGGAGTTCTCTCATTCGGTGCTGCAGAGTCATCCGCACTCTCCCGCCCGTTTGGGAGCTTTGGTATAATCCCCATGGTCCTTTCAGGAACCCCAGCATCCACTAGGACGATAGAGAAAATAAGAATTTACTTACCGATAATTCTATTTCTCGGAGTCCGTAGTGGATGCTGGGCGCCCATCCCAAGTGCGGATTATCTGCAATACTTGTACATAGTTATTGTTAACTAATTCGGGTTATTGTTTAGGGAGCCATCTTTCAGAGGCTCTTCTGTTATCATACTGTTAACTGGGTTTAGATCACAAGTTGTACGGTGTGATTGGTGTGGCTGGTATGAGTCTTACCCGGGATTCAAAATCCTCCCTTATTGTGTACGCTCGTCCGGGCACAGTACCTAACTGGAGTCTGGAGGAGGGTCATAGGGGGAGGAGCCAGTGCACACCACCTGATCTGGAAAAGCTTTACTTTTTGTGCCCTGTCTCCTGCGGAGCCGCTATTCCCCATGGTCCTTTCAGGAACCCCAGCATCCACTACGGACTCCGAGAAATAGAATTATCGGTAAGTAAATTCTTATTGTCTCATACCTTGTACCCCGATATCCATTACTTTGCACTTTTTCAGCCTAAAAATTACATGACATTATTGGGCAATTAAAAATTAATTACAGTATCAGGGGTTTTGGAGTAATCTGCGGGAAGGAGGGGAAGTGGGGGTGGCACCACCGGGAAAGGTTAGGCTGCGGGGGGTTAAGGTCAGGATGCAGGTAAGGAAGGTTAGGGATTAGGTTTAGCATACTTACCTGCTAGTTGTTGGGATACTGAGTGACGTTGACGTAATTTTGACTGCTGACACCCCAAGCGCCGGGATCCCGATACTATCCATACTAATAACACTAATGTAAATGTCAACATTATGACCGTGTCAACATTTATGATGCATCTAGCATTATTTATTATACTGATGGAATTTGTAAAATTAAGAGGTGTGTTATGAAATGTCTACATTCATGATGTAGACGCCATAATGTCAACGTGGCCTGAATGAATGAGATTTTAGCCTGACTAAAGCTGGCCATAAACACAAAGATTTATTGTCCGATCTGGCTGGTTGGAATGAAAATCTGGTAATGGATGAGAGCAAATGGCAATTGACCATTTGCTCATAAACACTGGAGAACAGACAAAATGGTCAGACAAAATGGTTGAATCCATTTGATTTAACCAATTTGTCTGAACGACTCTTTTCGTCCATTTTACAGCATTTAGAAGCAAATGGTAAATTGCCATTTGCCCTCATCCATTACCAGATTTTCATTCCAACCAGCCAGATCTGACCGATAAATCTTTAGGTGTATGGCCAGCTTTACCCTGATTGCAGCCTAAAAGCCCATATAGACGGGAGAGATGTGTGCTGAGCGATGCGGGGGAGGACGGGGGGCTGCTCATTTCACCCAGCGGGTGAAATGAGCGACGTGCTAGATTGGCCTGCATGCATGCCAGTCTAGCACCGGCGATAGCGATGTGCGGGGTCGCGCATAGCTAGCGCTGAGGGGGGTACACACGAGTGATCTGTGCTTAAAATCTAAGCAGTCTAGTCAGATTGCTTAGATTTTAAGCATGGATCTCTCCGTGAGTACCCCCCTTAATTTGATTTTGCTAACATAGTCTGTCGAAAATCAGAATGCCAATTTTGAAACATACAGACCATGTAGACATTATGGTTGTCGACATTCTGACTGCACTCCAAATGAAGTAAGGCTGAAACAATAGCGATGCATACATCTAGCCTCAATACGCCATGCAGCGCGAGATGCCTGGCCTGAGAAAGCAGCCATGTCCCGTGCAACTGTGCTAACATCAGGAGTCTTTTTCTTTTGCCAAAAATGCTTTAGTCGCAACGCAGTGTGACTAAGACGCACGAGGCGACTGTGCTGATTAATCTGATGTGACACTTGTGTATTGTGTGTGACGGAGTCTGTATATGAAGCACAACGGAACTTGTATTTTGGGGGGAAAAACTGCGGCTTAATTTACAGATTCAGAGACTCGGTCGCACACAAATATGCAAGTGCCACATATCAAATTAATCAGCACAGTCTCATCGTGTCCTAGTGGCATTGCATTGCAAAAAAGACTCCCTGGCACTAGAAGATACTCACACGACCAGGCACGCCAAGAGGGGCTGTTTGGTGTGGCTTCAGCAAAGATGTATGAGGACACATCTGTAGTGAAGGTTTATTAGATTTTGGATAGAGTTAAAGTACCAACCAATCAGCTCCTGTAAGTTTTCAAAAACAGCCTGTAACATGGCAGTTAGGAGCTGATGGTTGGTACCTTATCTCCAAGCTTTGATAAATCTTCCCCAATATATTCTAACACTACGAGGTATAATTACTTAACTGCAGCTTTTTAAGGCTACCAATTGTTTTTTGTATGTTACACCTGCTTTAAAATGGCAGTAATGTTAAATACAAAACCATTTTTGCAGCTAATATTATTGCGGTTTTAAGTTCTGCCAGTTGAAAATTTACACTTGTCCCCTGATATAGATGCTTCCCATTTCCAGTGATCGCAAAAACTCGCCATAGCGCGTATTTTACCCAATACTGCGGACCAGGGACTGGCTTTTTCTGAATGGGTGGGTCCCCGGGGACGTGCTCAACTGGTATTGGCAATAGGTTTAGTGATTGATGTCTCACTTGCCCAGCTGCAGAGAAGACTGAAAAAGTGGAGGAGGAGCCAGCTGGGCAAGGGAGAAATCAATCACTAAACCTCTAGCCAATCCCAATAGAGTGTTTCACAGTGGGCCTACCCATTCGAAAAAAGTGCATATGCTGCTTCTCTGGGCGCTCCGGCGATGAGTGTCCGTCTGTGCAGTACATAACACAGCAGCTATCAGCCTGTTCAGTACTGGTGCTGCTGTCCTGCTTGGCAGATGCGGCTCCTTTACATGTAGACCACAAGGAGGGCTCCACTAAGCGCAGCAATGGCGGGGGGGGGGGATGTTCCAGGTACACAAGAGAGTCCGGCAGTGAAGGAGGGAAGAGGCCGCAGCGCTACCACAAACGCGGGTCCCAACCAGGAGTCCACTGACAGTATAGGTAAAAGGCTACTGTGCTACCTCACACATAAGTCCAGGCTAGGAGTCCAGTCTTCACTGAGTGCAATAGCCGGGGGGAGAAGGAGGAGTTAGAGGAGGACTAAAGACTACAACACGGTTCTGCACCAGAGGTCCAGTAGTGAAGGGAAGGTGTTGCAGCACTGCCGCATACATAGGTCCCGACAAGGAGTCGCACCACCAGCCCTGTATCAAAACTCCAATGGAGAGGAGTAGGGTCTGGCTGATGGACCAACTGATGCCAGCTAAAAGGGTCTATTGATTGCGCCTGCACAGATCCACCATGGACCAAAAAAAAAAAAGGGTGAAAACATTGCAGGGGCAGAGAGGTGCTGATGACACACTCTCACCCCTGTTGGTCATACCATCATCGGGATCCCGGTGTCCGTATTATGACCAATGGGATTCCCAGTGCTGGCATTTCATACTGGACCCAGGAACAATAGGATTGAATAGCTTTTAGAAAAAGGTGCCCCACAGAGGGTATCGCCCTGCCCTTCCTGGCTGATCTTATTCAATTCCCTCTATCAGGTATCATTGTGCAGCTCACCCACGGTCTCCTTAGTCACCCACAATCTACCTCAACTTCTCCCTGCCTCTCCCCCCATAATATGTGATGAAACATAGGAACAGTGGAATAGGACCATCATTTTTCTAAAATAATGGACCCACAATTTTTTTTTTGCTCAGCACGATCACTGCATTTCTATACTTTACATCCAGATCCGTGTATATTGACAAGTATGAAGATATCACGGGTGGCTTTGGTTTCATAAGAAGGCCTGATTCAGAGATGGACACACAGAGCCGGCCCTAACCAATATGATGCCCTAGGCAAGATTTTGGCTGGTGCCCCCTAGCACCGCCGCTAGTTCCACCTCTGACCCTGCACCCCTTTCCCAGCACCATCACCCCCCACCCATAGCAGTCCTTTTTTTTTTTTTTTCCCTACCCCCTGCAAATTAAATAAGAACAGTGTGCACATTCGGCATACAGCCCAAAAAGGTATGTGTTTTTGCTGGCAAGGGGCATGGCCAAACAATAGTACCCCCAATTCAAATTATGCTTCACAGTAGTGCAACTTTATTCACAATTTATCATGCGATAGTGTCCCTTATTCACATTACATCACACAGTAGTACCACTTTACCTTATATACGTTACTCCTCACAGTAGTGCCCCTCATTCACATAACATCATACTGAATTGCTCCTTATTCACATTACACCACACCATATTGCTCTTTATTCTCATTACACCATACCATATTGCTCCTTATTCACATTACACCACACCATATTGCTCTTTATTCACATTGTTAATGCCCTTATACACATGACACACATAATGTCCCTTACACATATGCCGCACATTATTAGTGCCCTTATACACATAATGACACACATAGTGCCCCTTACACATATGTTACACATTATTAATGACCTTATACACATAATGACACATATAGTTCCTGGCGTGAGTTAACTGGCAGCTCTGCTAATGCTGGGTGCCTATTATTTATGAAAATGCATCTTATTTGCATTGCTAAGTGGCTAGGACGCACAAGCAGCTTCTGCTGATTAAAATGATATGCGGCATGCCTATATACTGTGTGCGACTGTGGCTGTATCTGCATACAAAATGCTACACACAGAATATAGGCATGCCGCATATCATTTTAATCAGCAGAAGCTGCCTGTGCCCCTAGGCATACCAGATGCCCTAGGCAATTGCCTAGTTTGCCTATACCTAGGGCCGGCTCTGTGGACACAGAACACATAGTTGCTCCGTCTTTGGACACAGCAGTGATGAGAAAAAATGCTAATGTAGCAGGAGGCATCTATAGGAAAAACACGTCTCCTGCCACCATCTGCGATCCCAGTACTGCATCCCAAAACACAGTTCAGAATGACCGCCGGAACTTCTTAGCTTGATCCGTGAAACCTGCGGCTTGGGCACTGCACGCCATGATGCAGGATCCATTCTGCACATGCGCAGAACAGGTGCTGCGCATGCAGTCCACCCGCCATTGGCCCCATAGTCTGTTATATAAATATGATCTTAATAGACATAAACACAACATTTACTACATACACTTACAGTAACTTTGAATACTTTGTTTAATTAAAACCAGTTGCTAAAAATTAGTTTTCATTTACACCTTAACAGTCATCTTTGTTTCTGCAGAATAAAATCCTTATGAAAGAAGTTGAGTGGACACAGATGAAAATCACAACCTAACTTATGCTACAACTCTACTAGCTGGATAATGTCTCCCACCAGCACCACAAAGGCTCCTGGTACATACCCGGAAGTCACTCCAGGACTTGTGTGTCTGCCTCCTATTTCTGATGATCTTCAGTTGATTTGGACTCAGGCAGAACAGACTAATGAGTTAGATGATAACCCTCAGCTCCTCCAGACGTTCAGCTACTTTCCATATCCTAGCATGCCAGAGATTGCCTTACTCTGCCTACGGTATGGGCTTCAAATGGAAAAAGTGAAAACCTGGTTCATGGCACAGCGCATTCGCTGTGGCATAAGCTGGTCTTCAGAGGAAATAGAGGAGACTCGCTCACGTCTCCTTTATAATCAGGACCAGCTACATTTTAAGCCTTTAGTGGCTCTGGCTAAGAAATCGAATGCGTTTAAGAACTTGGAAAAACTTCCCATACCTGCCCCAAAAAGTAGTGCAGGACAAGAAGTTTTACCTCCCTCCCCTTGTTCAACTTCAGGTGATGCTGCACCAGAACCCAAGAAATTAAGATTAAACTGTATGACGTCAGAAAGAGAACTACAAATGGCTACCAAGTTTGCCACTGAAAACAGAGTGCAGTTCCCTAGATGGGAAATACCAGGTTCTTATAGACCCTGTTCAACAGCTTCAAACCTTAACACTGAGCCAGAACAGGTACTTACGAATTCCATCAGGCACCCTGTTGCAAACCAGGTGTTGGGAGTTGATGGGATGGACAGAACCTCAGCTGTGTCATGCCTTTCCACCGAGGAGGAACGCCAGAAGACAGCATGGGCTACATCCTGGAATATGGATGACTGCAAAGGATTTCTAGCTGATAGGTATACCAATCAAAATGATGGGATCCATAACCTCAGATTGGAAGATTACTACATGCCAGTCATGAGGCGCCAGCGCAAAACCAAAGAACAGCTGTCCGTTCTGAAATCTTTTTTTTTGCAGTGCCAATGGGCAGGCCGTGAAGACTACAAGAAGCTGGAAGATATCACTGGACTTCCAAGATCAGAGATTATCCAGTGGTTTGGAGATACACGCTATGCTCTAAAACATGGCCAGCTTAGGTGGTTCCGCGATAATGCCCAAGATCGCCCCAGCTGGCTAGATGAACCACAACATCTTGTTGTTCAAAATGGAAGACAAGGAGAACCGTTGTCTGGAGAAAATGCTGGAGTCCGAACATTGGCTACAGAGCTAGGAGCCACAGATTCGGACTCCAGAACTACAGTTCCACCATTAACATCTTCAGCAACACAAGCAGTGACCTCTTCTGTGGTACAAAGACCAATGGTAAAGACGACAGCATCATTTAACAACCATACAGGACAAAATATGGGAAAATTACCAGAAGTGCATAATAAATATGCAACTGCTTCTAGAATATCAAATACTGCATATAACATTTCAAATGCAAAACCTCTCTTAATAAACTGTCCAAAACAGGAGTCTCCTCCCCAGGATGCCATTCAATGCACTACCTTTCAAGAAAAGCTTGATGTGCTAGAAAGGTACTGGTGTGCTCATTATGACTTGCAGGAGGGGGACTTGCAGTCACTAGTGACAGAGTCTGGCTTAACGCAGCAGCAGGTACTGGACTGGTTTAGCAACAAATCTAATAAACCTGCTGAGGTAGAGGTATGTATTGATGAGGAGGAAGAAGAAGAAGATGACGATGATGATGTTGTACTCATTCAGGACTAGTATGCCACTACTGTAAACTTTATTTTTCCTAGCAATGGTCTTTGAATAAAAAAGAAAAAATTCATATGCAACAGGAACTTGTCTTGTGACTTCATCAAAAAGCTTTTATATTTATATTTTTTTCATAACCTAGGGCGTACTAAAGCTTCTAAAAGTGAAAAGTGGCGGTGTTGCCAATAGCAACAAGAGTTGAGCTATCATTTCTCTATTGCTTCCAAGAAAATTACATAACCTGACTGGTTGCTATGGGCAACGCTGCCAATTTAAATTTTTAGAAACTTTAGTAAATCTACCCCAGGTTTGTCTATTGAGGAATGTGGTGGTTCTATTTTCTTTGGAGTTCTGCAAGGTGGAAGAGTAACAGGAGTCTGATGCAGGATACTGATCTGCTGAAAAGTGATTCTATTTTTCACCAATCATGATCACCAATAACAGTCCTTTATAAGAAACTATTGCTAGATCTCATACCTACTCTACTAGTTTTCTAAATGATATTTAGATTCAATTACTGTACTTGAATGGTTTTTGCAGTTTTCTAGTTGTGTAGAACATCCTCCGCATAGATGGAGATTAGATGATCTCCATAAGCTCCAGGCCAGGTACCACTGCCTGGTCTGCGGTGGTGTCGGGGCAGCTGGGTGCCTGGTGTGCTATGCTGGCAGGCAGCTGGTCTTGCTAATTACAATAGAGTTAGATGGAGGGAAAACACCTTTAGAAATGACACTTTTTTTATATCCGTCTTGACATTACTGTACATATTTCATGGTATGTAGTTAAATTGTCTTTGGTTACAATGTCGATAGCAGAAGGTCAACATTGATAATGTCAACCTAGTTAAAAATGTCAACATCATTATTGTTGAACCCTGCAAAATGTCAACATCGGAAATATCAATCTTGTCATAATGTCGACTCTTCCATGAGGGTTAGGGTTAGATATAGAATTAGACTAAAGTAGCACATCAACAAAATACCATACTATATACGTTTTTATATGTCCAGATATGTGAAGTTCCACTGCTCATTCTGCTGCTGTCAATATGAAGCCTTAATAGGCATCTTTTGAGTACTCCTCTGCTTAATAGATAACCAAATTGCACACACTTGTAAGTGTATTCTTATAACCATACAATAAAATGTAAAGATCTTATAAAATATTCCCTATTGTTACTGTTATACTCTTGAATAACTGCTAAAACCAGCAAATAAGGACTTGGGGCATACCAATTATTATCGGTGTTATTAAGACTGAATGACTTTTACTTTATGGTATATTAATGCAGTAATAACTCTCTCTCTCTATATCTCTCTCTCTCTCTATATCTATCTCTATATATATATATATATATATATATATATATATATATATATATATATATATATATATAATATTATACAAAAGCATTCATTTACCCACTCGCTGACTCATCACTAATTCTCTCACTTCCCGATATGATAGGTAGATGACATTTAACAAAGGCATTCTTCAGGTGGAAAATAGGAAAACTGCGTAATTAGAATTTTAATAAACCTCCCCTAAGGGGATGAAAAGACGGGTTGACATAATGACATCATTACCGATGCGTGGCTTGCGTTGTGTGAACGATAACGCCCAAACTGACAATCGGATCAAAATTTGGATTGCACCACCAGTGGGTGGAGTTTAATAACCTACAAAAAATGGTCCTGTCACTTTTTAACATATCTGCTACGGGTGCTCCTCTGGTAACGCCAAGAACCGTGGATTAATTTAAGATGTCTCTAATGTACATCTCTATAGACTTACCAAATTTAATACTAATTTATATTTACAACCATGAAAATCAGAAACTCCCGTGCGAAGAATGGGTAGAACAGCTAGTAAAAATATATATAAAGTGCAGTTTTAGGTGATTAGAAATATAAAGTTTATAACTGTGACTAAAACAGATCTACCCTGTGCATTCTTACAAAGAGAATACACGCATATGCACAAATGTAGAGTTGGCTGCAGCTGACACTTCCGCTTTCATGTCTGGACACGCAGGACAAGGAGCATGTAAATATAGCCCAAGTACTTTAATATAGTGCTTATACAAAAGTGGTCTGAAATATCTCTGCAGTGATACACTTGTCAGTAGGCGTAATCTTTTAGGAGTGCTTGAGGGATGGTGCAAAAGTAGGTGCTGAGAATGATCATCAGTGTGGACCTTTGCACTATTTTAAAATAAATGAAAAATAAGTATCTGCGTATGCTGTAGCAGCAAAATAAGGACAAATAGAGTGTTCTTATTAAACACCCCTAGTGGTGTGTGTGTGTGTGTGTGTGTGTGTGTGTGTGTGTATTTTTTGCTGGTTCATCATACAGTAGGTACCAGCAAGTCCTGGCATGCTTAAAGTGTTTGGGTGGTGTAGTGTAGTACTAAGAGTTCCAGCATAGCCATGACTTAAAGAGCAGGTTTCCACTTGTAGAACGTCAAGCACTGACATGCCCTGGCATAAAGTGACGACTCAGACCTGTAGAGCACTCTCGTTCATGGAATGGGATCCTCTTCATCTTGGTAATCTTGGAAAAAATTGAAACCCTGCATAGAAATCTTATGGCCACGTCATAGTGTTGGGCAGCATCAGACTCTGTACTGCTACAAATCTCTCGCCCATTATAAAATAGCGCGGTTGGCTGGCAGGAACAGTCAGCCGGTGTAAATTGTAGCGAGAGCAAGTGCAGTGTCTCAGTGGCCATGTCTCAGACACCCTTCAATACTGACAACCGCAAGTCGCTTAAAGAGGGTAATTCAGAGTTGATCGTAACAGCAAATTTGGTAGCAGATGGGCTAAACCATGTGCACTGCAGAGGGGGCAAATATAACATATGCAGAGAGAGTTATATTTGGGTGGGGTGTGTTTAAACTACCTGTCTGTTGATATGGTTATGTGTGCTGCTTGTAATTCTACCCCTTCTTCAGCGGGATGCCTCATGTGTGAACAGTGTTCCTGATCTCCTCAGGGACACAGTTCACAGGCACCTGACTGGCTAGATAGTTTTAAAAGCATGATTCAGAATGTTAATTCAGAATTAGCTGCAGCTAAAAAGAAGAGACAGGTGTTAAAGCAGTCAATTGATTTTATGGTAAAAGCAGCAGATACCAGAAAGGCTTCTCCACCCCCTCTTTTGGTTTCACATAAACGCTCACTGCCACAGGTGCTCCAGTCTGATTCTGATCAGCCTGATGTTGATGATGATGATATGGATGAGGACAGCTCTCTGTCCCCTTGGGTGGAGGCCCTCATTTTTGCTGTAAGAGAGGTTCTTCACATACCGGATCAGGAGGCAGAACCAGATGAGGAGTTGTACTTTTAATGTTAGACCAAAGACCTCAGCAACTTTTCCTGTGTCTTAAGAATTAAACTCCCTGGCCAGGGAAGCATGGTTAAACCCTGATAAGAAATGTAAATATCCTCAGAGATTTTTAGCTACCTTTCCCTTCCCAGCTGAGGACAGGAAGGTATGGGAAAAAACCCCATCAGTCGATACGTCTGTGTCCAGACGGTCTAAGAAATCAGTACTGCCGCTGCCAGGGGCTATAGCCCTAAAAGAGCCAGCTGACCATAAAATTGAGACCACTCTCAAGGCAATATATACGGCAGCAGGCATAGCACAGCGCCCCACAATTGTTTGTGGGTGGATTTCCAGGGCGGTAGCCAAGTGGTCTGATAATGTTATTGATGGTTTAGACCAGAGTTTCCCAACCACGGTCCTCCAGGCACACCAACAGTGCAGGTTTTAGTGATAACCATGTTTGAGCAGAAATGGTTCAATCCAAATAACTGAGGTACTAATTAAATCACCTGTGATCAGGTATGGTTATCCTTAAAACCAGGACTGTTAGTGTGCCTTGAGGACCGTGGTTGGGAAACACTGGTTTAGACTCTCTGCCCCGAGAGGTCATTACTCTGCTGCAACATATACAGGATGCTGCAAATTTTATGAACGAGGCTATAAAAGAATTGTGTAAGATAAATGGGCGCACTACTGCTATGGCTGTTTCGGCATGCAAAGCTCTGTGGTTACGTCAATGGTCAGCAGACTGATTCCAAGAAGGGTGTAGAAAATCTTCCCTTTACAGGTGATGCCTTGTTTGGCGACAAATTAAATGGATCTCCCAGGCAACGGCAGGTAAGTCTACCTATCTGCCGTTGGCTGCGCCACCTGCTAAATGTTCTTACACAGGACTTTCGTGTGGCACGGTTCAGAGGAAGGGGCCGGGGAGTCTCCACCACTCCGAGAGGATCTCGTGATAAGTCCCGTAAACCTGCAACTGCTGCATCCCTGGACCAGACCACCGGATCCCCTGCCGCTAAGCCTTCCGCGTGACGGTTGGCTCCCTCGGCAAGGAGAATTTTAGGTGGGGTCAAAAAATACAAAATCTGAGACAAAAAATACAACTTCTGAGACATAGTAAAAACTGCGTATGCACTACGAAAAGTAGGCATGTAGGGGGTGTACGGAAGGGCTGGTCTTGCAAAAACTACGAGCAGGGGCGTGTTGTGGGCGTATACTGATGATCGGTAGGCGGTGCATACGCAATTTTTGCAAGCTGACCTCAGTTGTAGTATGTGTGATGTATACTGCAATCATTGCTTTATTACACCCAGCTGAAGCAGCTCACGCTGCTGACCACAATTCAGTTTATTCAGCTGCATTGAAACTTAACAACATGTAAGTGAGGTTTAAACTATTTTACACATGTATTACTCTAAAATATATGTTAGTAGTAACCTAATAATTCTTTCTCTAACGTCCTAGAGGATGCTGGGGACTCCGTAAGGACCATGGGGATAGACGGGCTCCGCAGGAGACATGGGCACTTTAAGAAAGACTTTAGTTCTGGGTGTGCACTGGCTCCTCCCTCTATGCCCCTCCTCCAGACCTCAGTTTGATACTGTGCCCAGTGGAGACTGGGTGCTTTTCAGGAGCTCTCCTGAGCTTTCTGACAGAAAGTATTTTGTTAGGTTTTTTATTTTCAGGGAGCACTGCTGGCAACAGACTCCCTGCATCGAGGGACAGAGGGGAGAGAAGCAGCCCTACTCTCTGAGTTGCAAGGTCCTGCTTCTTAGGCTACTGGACACCATTAGCTCCAGAGGGATTGGTACGCAGGATCTCACCCTCGCCGTCCGTCCCAGAGCCGCGCCGCCGTCCCCCTCGCAGAGCCGGAAGATAGAAGCCGGGTGAGTATGAGAAGAAAAGAAGACTTCAGAGGCGGCAGAAGACTTCATGATCTTCACTGAGGTAACGCACAGCACTGCAGCTGTGCGCCATTGCTCCCATACACCTCACATACTCCGGTCACTGTAAGGGTGCAGGGCGCAGGGGGGGGGCGCCCTGGGCAGCAATATAAACCTCTTTTTGGAAAAGATATAACATATATACAGCTGGGCACTGTATATATGTATGAGCCCCCGCCAATTTTACAGTTTAAGCGGGACAGAAGCCCGCCGCCGAGGGGGTGGGGCTTCTCCCTCAGCACTCACCAGCGCCATTTTTCTCCACAGCACCGCTGAGAGGAAGCTCCCCGGACTCTCCCCTGCTTATACCACGGTAGACAAGAGGGTTGAAAAGAGAGGGGGGGCACATAATTCGGCGCAAATTACATACAGCAGCGCTACTGGGTAAACATTAAGTTACTGTGTTATTCCTGGGTTATATAGCGCTGGGGTGTGTGCTGGCATACTCTCTCTCTCTGTCTCTCCAAAGGGCCTTGTGGGGGAACTGTCTTCAGAAAGAGCATTCCCTGTGTGTGTGGTGTGTCGGTACGCATGTGTCGACATGTCTGAGGAAGAAGGCTATGTTAGAGAGGAGCGGGAGCAAATGAATGTGGTGTCTCCGCCGACACCTGACTGGATGGATATGTGGAATGTTTTAAATGCTAGTGTAAACTCATTGCACAAAAGATTAGACAAGGCTGAAGCTTTGGGACAGTCAGGGTCTCAACCCATGCCTGATCCTATGTCGCAGGGACCGTCAGGGTCTCATAAGCGCCCACTATCCCAGATTGTTGACACGGATACCGACACGGATTCTGACTCCAGTGTCGATTACGATGATGCAAAGTTACAGTCAAAATTGGCAAAATCCATTCGATATATGATTATGGCAATAAAAGATGTTTTGCACATCACAGAGGAACCCCCTGTCCCTGACAAGAGGGTACATATGTACAAGGGAAAGAAGCCTGAGGTAACCTTTCCACCCTCACACGAGCTGAACGAGTTGTGTGAAAAAGCTTGGGAATCTCCAGATAAAAGACTGCAGATTTCCAAAAGGATTCTTGTGGTGTATCCTTTCCCGTCAACGGATAGGTTACGATGGGAATCCTCCCCTAGGGTGGACAAAGCATTAACACGCTTATCCAAGAAGGTAGCCCTCCCGTCCCAGGATACGGCTACCCTCAAAGACTCTGCTGACCGCAAACAGGAGATTACCCTGAAATCTATTTATACACATTCAGGTACCTTACTCAGACCGGCAATTACGTCGGCCTGGGTGTGTAGTGCTGTAGCGGCATGGACGGATACCTTATCTGAGGGGATGGATACCCTAGATAAGGATACTATTTTATTGACCCTGGGGCATATAAGAGATGCTGTCCTATATATGAGAGATGCTCAAAGAGACATTAGTCTACTGGGTTCTAGAATAAACGCTATGTCGATTTCTGCCAGAAGAGTCCTATGGACACGGCAATGGACAGGTGATGCCGACTCAAAAAGGCATATGGAGGTTTTACCTTACAGGGGTGAGGAATTGTTTGGGGAAGGTCTCTCGGACCTAGTCTCCACAGCTACAGCTGGAAAATCAAATTTTTTACCTTATGTTCCCTCACAGCATAAGAAAGCTCCGCATTATCAAATGCAGTCCTTTCGGTCACAAAGAAACAAGAAAGTGCGAGGTGCGTCCTTTCTTGCCAGAGGTAGGGGCAGAGGAAAAAAAATGCACAACACCGCTAGTTCCCAGGAACAGAAGTCCTCCCCGGCCTCTACAAAATCTACCGCATGACGCTGAGGCTCCACTGGCGGAGTCCGGCCCAGTGGGGGCACGTCTTCGGAGTTTCAGCCACATCTGGGTTCACTCCCAGGTGGATCCCTGGGCAATAGAAATTGTTTCTCAGGGTTACAAGCTGGAATTCGAAGAAGTGCCTCCTCGCCAATTTTTCAAATCGGCCCTACCAACTTCTCCCCAGGAAAGGGAGATACTGTTATATGCAATACAAAAATTGTATCTTCAACAGGTGGTGGTCAAGGTTCCCCTCCTCCAACAAGGAAAGGGATATTACTCGACCATGTTTGTAGTCCCGAAACCGAACGGTTCGGTCAGACCCATATTAAATTTGAAATCCCTGAACCTATAATTGAAAAGGTTCAAGTTCAAGATGGAATCGCTAAGAGCGGTCATCGCAAGCCTGGAAGGGGGGGATTTTATGGTGTCCCTGGACATAAAGGATGCATACCTTCATGTCCCCATTTATCCACCTCATGAGGCGTACCTCAGATTTGCGGTACAGGACTGTCATTACCAATTTCAGACGTTGCCGTTTGGTCTCTCCACGGCCCCGATAATTTTCACCAAGGTAATGGCGGAAATGATGGTGCTCCTGCGCAAGCAAGGTGTCACAATTATCCCGTACTTGGACGATTTCCTAATAAAAGCGAGATCAAGAGAGCAGTTGCTGAACAGCGTATCACTTTCACTGAAAGTGTTACAGCAACACGGCTGGATTCTCAATATCCCGAAGTCGCAGTTGGTTCCTACGACTCGTCTGTCTTTCTTGGGCATGATTCTGGACACGGAGTAGAAGAGGGTTTATCTCCCGATAGAAAAGGCCCAGGAACTCATGACTCTTGTCAGGAACCTATTGAAACCAAAACAGATGTCAGTGCATCACTGCACTCGAGTCCTGGGAAAGATGGTGGCATCATACGAGGCCATTCCCTTCGGCAGGTTCCATGCGAGGACTTTCCAATGGGACCTACTGGACAAGTGGTCCGGGTCACATTTACAGATGCATCGGTTGATCACCCTGTCCCCCAGGGCCAGGGTATCACTCCTGTGGTGGCTGCAGAGTGCTCACCTTCTAGAGGGCCGCAGATTCGGCATTCAGGGCTGGATCCTGGTGACCACAGACGCAAGCCTCCGAGGTTGGGGAGCAGTCACACAGGGATGAAATTTGGTCAAGTCGAGAGACTTGTCTTCACATCAACATCCTGGAACTAAGGGCCATATACAACGCCCTACGTCAAGCGGAGACCTTACTTCGCGACCAACCGGTTCTGATCCAGTCAGACAACGTCACCGCAGTGGCTCATGTAAACCGCCAAGGCGGCACAAGGAGCAGAGTGGCGATGGCAGAAGCCACCAGAATTCTTCGCTGGGCGGAGAATCACGTAAGCGCACTGTCAGCAGTGTTCATTCCGGGAGTGGACAACTGGGAAGCAGACTTCCTCAGCAGACACGACCTACATCCGGGAGAGTGGGGACTTCATCAGGAAGTCTTCGCACAGATTACAAGTCGGTGGGAACTGCCACAGATAGACATGATGGCATCCCGCCTCAACAAAAAGCTACAGAGGTATTGCGCAAGGTCAAGCGACCCTCCTGCAGTAGCTGTAGACACCCTAGTGATACCGTGGGTGTTCCGGTCGGTCTATGTATTTCCTCCTCTTCCTCTCATACCCAAGTTGTTGAGGATAATAAGACAAAGAGGAGTGAGAACAATCCTCATTATTCCAGATTGGCCACGGAGGACCTGGTATCCGGATCTGCAGGAAATGCTCACAGAAGATCCGTGGCCTCTTCCTCTAAGACAGGACCTGTTGCAGCAGGGGCCCTGGCTGTTCCAAGACTTACCGCGGCTGCGTTTGACGGCATGGCGGTTGAACGCCGGATCCTAGCAGAGAAAGGCATTCCTGTTGAGGTCATCCCTACGCTGATAAAGGCTAGGAAGGATGTAACGTCAAAACATTATCACCGTATATGGCGAAAATATGTTTCTTGGTGTGAGGCCAGGAATGCTCCTATGGAAGAATTCCATCTGGGCCGTTTCCTTCACTTCTTACAAACTGGAGTTAATTTGGGCCTAAAATTAGGCTCTATTAAGGTCCAGATTTCGGCCTTATCCATTTTCTTTCAAAAAGAATTGGCTTCTCTTCCAGAAGTTCTGACTTTTGTAAAAGGAGTGCTGCATATTCAGCCTCCTTTTGTGCCTCCGGTGGCGCCTTGGGACCTTAACGTGGTGTTAAGTTTTCTAAAATCACACTGGTTTGAACCACTTAAAACGGTGGAGTTGAAATATCTCACGTGGAAGGTGGTCATGTTGTTAGCCTTGGCTTCGGCTAGGCGAGTTTCGGAATTGGCGGCTTTATCACATAAAAGCCCATATCTGGTTTTCCATATGGATAGAGCGGAGTTGCGGACCCGTCCTCAATTCCTACCTAAGGTGGTCTCATCCTTTCATATGAACCAATCTATTGTGGTGCCTGTGGCTACGCGTGACTTGGAGGATTCCGAGTTACTTGATGTGGTCAGGGCTTTGAAAATTTACGTGGCCAGGACGGCTAGAGTCAGGAAAACTGAATCGCTGGTTGTCCTGTATGCAACCAACAAGGTTGGCGCTCCTGCTTCAAAGCAGAGTATTGCTCGCTGGATTTGTAACACGATTCAGCAAGCGCATTCTACAGCTGGATTGCCTTTACCGAAATCGGTCAAGGCCCATTCCACTATGAAAGTGGGCTCTTCTTGGGCGGCTGCCCGAGGGGTCTCGGCACTACAGCTGTGTCGAGCTGCTACTTGGTCGGGTACAAACACCTTTGCAAAATACTATAAGTTTGGTACCCTGGCTGAGGAGGACCTCATGTTTGCTCAATCGGTGCTGCAGAGTCATCCACACTCTCCGGCCCATTTGGGAGCTTTGGTATAATCCCCATGGTCCTTACGGAGTCCCCAGCATCCTCTAGGACGTTAGAGAAAATAAGATTTTAAACCTACCGATAATTTTTTCTCGTAGTCCGTAGAGGATGCTGGGCGCCCGTCCCAAGTGCGGACTTCTTCTGCAATACGTGTATATAGTTATTGCTTCAATAAGGGTTATGTTATAGTTGCATCGGTCCTGCACTGATGCTATGTTGTTTTTTCATACTGATAACTGGGTAGTTTATCACAAGTTGTACGGTGTGATTGGTGTGGCTGGTATGAATCTTGCCCTGGATTAACAAAATCCTTTCCTCGTACTGTCCGTCTCCTCTGCGCACAGTTTCTCTAACTGAGGTCTGGAGGAGGGGCATAGAGGGAGGAGCCAGTGCACACCCATAACTAAAGTCTTTCTTAAAGTGCCCATGTCTCCTGCGGAGCCCGTCTATCCCCATGGTCCTTACGGAGTCCCCAGCATCCTCTACGGACTACGAGAAAAAGATTTACCGGTAGGTTTAAAATCTTATTTTAAATTAATAACAATGCAGGTTTGTCAAGAACACACTTGTTTTTTTTTTGCTGTTGTTTGGTTAATGGCTTTTTGTTTAAAAGCTGAGGTTTTTATTCTGATTTAAAGCAACAAACAATTATTATCTTCAGAAATCATACCCACATACATGTGTAAGGATTTTTTTTCCCCCTTGATAAAGAAACATGTTTAATAACATCACCACAATAATTGTGATTTTGTGGACATTTTAATCATGCACCACTATTTTTTTTTTAATAAATATTTCTCCGACGTCCTAGTGGATGCTGGGGACTCCGTAAGGACCATGGGGAATAGCGGCTCCGCAGGAGACTGGGCACAAAAGTAAAGCTTTAGGACTACCTGGTGTGCACTGGCTCCTCCCCCTATGACCCTCCTCCAAGCCTCAGTTAGATTTTTGTGCCCGAACGAGAAGGGTGCACACTAGGTGGCTCTCCTGAGCTGCTTAGTGAAAAGTTTAGTTTTAGGTTTTTTATTTTCAGTGAGACCTGCTGGCAACAGGCTCACTGCATCGAGGGACTAAGGGGAGAAGAAGCGAACTCACCTGCGTGCAGAGTGGATTGGGCTTCTTAGGCTACTGGACACCATTAGCTCCAGAGGGATCGAACACAGGCCCAGCCATGGAGTCCGGTCCCAGAGCCGCGCCGCCGGCCCCCTTACAGAGCCAGAAGCAAGAAGAGGTCCGGAAAATCGGCGGCAGAAGACATCCTGTCTTCACCAAGGTAGCGCACAGCACTGCAGCTGTGCGCCATTGCTCCTCAGCACACTTCACACTTCGGTCACTGAGGGTGCAGGGCGCTGGGGGGGGCGCCCTGAGCAGCAATAAAAACACCTTGGCTGGCGAAAATACATCACATATAGCCCCCAGGGCTATATGGATGAATTTTAACCCCTGCCAGAATCCATAAAAAAGCAGGAGAAAAGTCCGCGAAAAAGGGGCGGAGCCTATCTCCTCAGCACACTGGCGCCATTTTCCCTCACAGCTCCGTTGGAGGGAAGCTCCCCTGGCTCTCCCCTGCAGTCACTACACTACAGAAAGGGTTAAAAAAGAGAGGGGGGGCACTAATTAGGCGCAGTATTAACAATACAGCAGCTATAAGGGGAAAAACACTTATATAAGGTTATCCCTGTATATATATATAGCGCTCTGGTGTGTGCTGGCATACTCTCTCTCTGTCTCCCCAAAGGGCTAGTGGGGTCCTGTCCTCTATCAGAGCATTCCCTGTGTGTGTGCTGTGTGTCGGTACGTTTGTGTCGACATGTATGAGGAGGAAAATGATGTGGAGGCGGAGCAAATTGCCTGTAATAGGGATGTCACCCCCTAGGGGGTCGACACCTGAGTGGGTGAACTGTTGGAAGGAATTAACAGTGTCAGCTCTTTACAAAAGACAGTGGTTGACATGAGACAGCCGGCTACTCAGCTTGTGCCTGTCCAGACGTCTCATAGGCCGTCAGGGGCTCTAAAGCGCCCGTTACCTCAGATGGCAGATACAGACGCCGACACGGATACTGACTCCAGTGTCGACGGTGAAGAGACAAATGTGACTTCCAGTAGGGCCACACGTTACATGATTGAGGCAATGAAAAATGTTTCTCTGACGTCCTAGTGGATGCTGGGAACTCCGTAAGGACCATGGGGAATAGCGGCTCCGCAGGAGACTGGGCACATCTAAAGAAAGCTTTAGGATCACCTGGTGTGCACTGGCTCCTCCCCCTATGACCCTCCTCCAAGCCTCAGTTAGATTTCTGTGCCCGACGAGAAGGGTGCACACTAGGGGCTCTCCTGAGCTCTTTGTGAAAGTTTTAGTTTAGGTTTATTATTTTCAGTGAGACCTGCTGGCAACAGGCTCACTGCATCGAGGGACTAAGGGGAGAAGAAGCGAACTCACCTGCGTGCAGAGTGGATTGGGCTTCTTAGGCTACTGGACATTAGCTCCAGAGGGACGATCACAGGTTCAGCCTGGATGGGTCACCGGAGCCGCGCCGCCGTCCCCCTTACAGAGCCAGAAGAGCGAAGAGGTCCGGAAAAATCGGCGGCAGAAGACGATCCTGTCTTCAGATAAGGTAGCGCACAGCACCGCAGCTGTGCGCCATTGCTCTCAGCACACTTCACACTCCGGTCACTGAGGGTGCAGGGCGCTGGGGGGGGGCAGCGCCCTGAGACGCAATAAATCGATAAAAAAACCTTATATGGCTAAAATAAATGCATCACATATAACTCCTGGGCTATATGGATGCATTTAACCCCTGCCAAAACATACAGAAAAAGGATGATAAGGACGCCGAGAAAGGGGCGGAGCCTATCTCCTCAGCACACTGGCGCCATTTTCCCTCACAGCTCAGTTGGAGGGAAGCTCCCTGGCTCTCCCCTGCAGTCACTACACTACAGAAAGGGGTTAAAAAAGAGAGGGGGGCACAAATTAGGCGCAGTATATAACAATACAGCAGCTATAAAGGGAAAAACACTTATATAAGGTTATCCCTGTATATATATATAGCGCTCTGGTGTGTGCTGGCAAACTCTCCCTCTGTCTCCCCAAAGGGCTAGTGGGGTCCTGTCCTCTATCAGAGCATTCCCTGTGTGTGTGCTGTGTGTCGGTACGTTGGTGTCGACAAGTATGAGGAGAAAAATGATGAGGAGACGGAGTAGAGTGTCTGAAATTGTGTTGTCACCCCCTAGGGGGTCGACACCTGAGTGGATGTACTGTTGAAATTGGCGTGACAGTGTCAGCTTTGTATAAAAGACAGTGGTTGACATGAGACAGCCGGCTACTCAGCTTGTGCATGTCCAGACGTCTCATACAGGGGCCCTAAAGCGCCCGTTACCTCAGATACAGACGCCGACAGGGGTACTGACTCCTGTGTCGACGGTGAAGAGACAACCGTGATTTCCAATAGGGCCACACATTGCATGATTGAGGCAATGGAAAAAGTTTACACTTTTCTGATAATATGAATACCACCAAAAAAAAAGGGGTATTATGTTTGGTGAGGAAAAACTTCCTGTAGTTTTCCTGAATCTGAGAAATAAAATGAGGTGTGTGATGATGCGTGGGTTTCCCCCCGATAACAATTGATATTTTCTAAAAAGTTATTGGCAGTATACCTTTTCCCGCCAGAGGTTAGGGTGCGTTGGGAAACACCCCCTAGGGTGGATAAAGCGCTCACACGCTTGTAAAAACAAGGGCTCTACCCTCTCCTGAGATGGCCGTCCTTAAGGATCCTGCTGATAGAAAGCAGGAGCGTATCCTAAAATGTATTTACACACATACTGGTGTTATACTGCGACCAGCAATCGCCTCAGCCTGGATGTGCAGTGCTGGGTTGGCGTGGTCGGATTCCCTGACTGGAAATATGATATCCTAGATAAGGACAGTATATTATTGCCTATAGAGCAATTAAAAGATGCATTTCTATATATACAGGATGCACAGCGGAATATTTGCCGACTGGCATCAAGTATAAGTGCGTTGTCCAATTATTCCAGTAAAGTGGTCAGGTGATGCGGATTCCAAACGGCATTTGGAAGTATTGCCTTAAAAGAGGGGATGTACCCCAGGTCGCCTCTCAAAAGAAGACGCCGTATTATCAGGCACAGTCCTGGTTGGCAAGCGGACAAAAGGGTTCCTCTTTTCTGCTCGTGACAGAGGGAGAGGAAAATGGCTGCAGAGATCAGCCAGTTCCAAGGAACAGAAACCCTTTTCCGCCGCTGCCAAGCCCTCAGTATGACACTAGGGCTTTACAAATTCAGGCACGGTGGGGTCCCGTTCTCAATGAATTTCAGTGCGCAGTGGGCTCACTCGCAAGTAGACCCCTGGATCCTTCAGATAATATTTCAGGGGTACAAATTGGAATTCGAGACGTATTCCCCTCGCCGTTTCCAAAAGTCTGTTTTACCGACGTCTCCCGCTGACAGGGAGGCAGTTTTGGAAGCCATTCACAAGCTGTATTCCCAGCAGGTGATAATCAAGGTACCCCTCCTGCAACAGGGAACGGGGTATTATTCCACACTATTGTGATACCGAAGCCAGACGGCTCGGTGAGACCGATTTTAAAATCTAAAATCTTTGAACACTTGCATACAGAGGTTCAAATTCAATATTGAGTCACTCAGAGCAGTGATTGCAAACCTGGAAGAAAGGGACTACATGATGTCTCGGGACATCAAGGAGGCTTACCTTCATGTCAAAATGTACCCTTCTCACCAAGGGTATTTCAGGTTATGGTACAGAACTGTATCAGTTCGGACGCTGCCGTAGGGATGGTCCACGGCACCCCGGGTCTTTACTGAAGTAATGACCGAAATGATGATATTCCTTCGAAGGAAGGGAATTTTAGTTATCCTTTACTTGGACGATTCCCTGATAAGGGTAAGATCCAGGGAACAGTTGGAGATCGGTGTAGCACTATATCAGGTAGTGTTGCGGCAGCACGATTGGATTTTCAATATTCCAAAAATCGCAGCTGGTTCCGACGACTTGTCTTCTGTTCCTAGGGATGATTCTGGACATAGTCCAGAAAGAAGGTGCTTCTCCCGGAGGAGAAAGCCAGGGAGTTATCCGAGCTAGTCAGGAACCTCCTAAAACCGAACCAAGTCTCAGTGCATCAATGCACAAGGGTTCTGGGTAAAAAATGGTGGCTTCCTACGAAGCAATCCCATTCGGCAGATTCCACGCACAGTGGAACCTTCTGGACAAATGGTCCGGGTCGCATCTTCAGATGCTTCAGCGGATAACCCTGTCACCAGGGACAAGGGTATCCCTCCTGTGGTGGTTGCAGAGTGCTCATCTTCTAGAGGGCCGCAGATTCGGCATTCGGGACTGGGTCCTGGTGGCCACGGATGCCAGCCTGCGAGGCTGGGGAGCAGTCACACAGGGAAGGAATTTCCAGGGCTTATGGTCAAGCCTGGAGACATCTCTTCATATAAACATTCTGGAACTAAGGGCCATTTACAATGCCCTAAGTCAAGCGAAACCCCTGCTTCAGGGTCAGGCGGTATTGATCCAATCGGACAACATCACGTCAGTCGCCCACGTAAACAGACAGGGCGGCACGAGAAGCAGGAGGGCAATGGCAGAAGCTGCAAGGATTTTCGCTGGGCGGAAAATCATGTGATAGCACTGTCAGCAGTGTTCATTCCGGGAGTGGACAACTGGGAAGCAGACTTCCTCAGCAGACACGACCTTCACCCGGGAGAGTGGGGACTTCACCCAGAAGTCTTCCACCTGATTGTAAACCGTTGGGAAAAACAAAAGGTGGACATAATGGCGTCCCGTCTAAACAAAAAACTAGACAGATATTGCGCCAGGTCAAGGGACCCTCAGGCAATAGCGGTGGACGCTCTGGTAACACCGTGGGTGTACCAGTCAGTGTATGTGTTCCCTCCTCTGCCCCTCATACCAAAAGTACTGAGAATCATAAGAAGGAGAGGAGTAAGAACTATACTCGTGGTTCCGGATTGGCCAAGAAGGACTTGGTATCCGGAACTTCAAGAGATGCTCACGGACGAACCGTGGCCTCTACCTCTAAGAAAGGACCTGCTCCAGCAAGGGCCTTGTCTGTTCCAAGACTTACCGCGGCTGCGTTTGACGGCATGGCGGTTGAACGCCGGATCCTGAAGATCCCTACCCTGGTCAAGGCCAGGAAAGACGTAACCGCAAAACATTACCACCGCATTTGGCGAAAATATGTTGCGTGGGGTGAGGCCAAGAAGGCCCCTACAGAGGAATTTCAACTGGGTCTTTTCCTCCATTTCCTGCAAACAGGACTGTCTATGGGCCTAAAATTAGGGTCCATTAAGGTTCAAATTTCGGCCCTGTCGATTTTCTTCCAAAAAGAACTGGCTTCAGTGCCTGAAGTTCAGACGTTTGTAAAAGGGGTACTGCATATACAGTCTCCTTTTGTGCCTCCAGTGGCACCTTGGGGATCTCAATGTTGTGTTGAGTTTCCTAAAGTCACATTGGTTTGAACCACTCACCACTGTGGACTTAAAATATCTCACATGGAAGTGACGAGTTAGCCCTGGTTTCAGCCAGGCGGGTGTCAGAATTGGCGGCTTTATCATATAAAAGCCCTTACTTAATATTTCATTCTGAAAGGGCAGAATTGAGGACTCGTCCTCAAATTTTCTACCTAAGGTGGTTTCTGCATTTCACATGAACCAACCTATTGTGGTACCTGCGGCCACTAAGGACTTGGAGGATTCCAAGTTGCTTGACGTGGTCAGGACCCTGAAAATACATGTTTCCAGGACGGCTGGAGTCAGAAAATCTGACTCGCTGTTTATCCTGTATGCACCCAACAAATTGGGTGCTTCTGCTTCTACGCAGACGATTGCTCGTTGGATTTGTAGTACAATTCAGCTTGCCCATTCTGTGGCAGGCCTGCCACAGCCAAAAATCTTAAAATGCCCACTCCACAAGGAAGGTGGGCTCATCTTGGGCAGCTGCCCGAGGGGTCTCGGCTTTACAACTTTGCCGAGCAGTTACTTGGTCAGGAGCAAATACGTTTGTAAAATTCTACAAATTTGATATCTTGGCTGAGGAGGACCTGGAGTTCTCTCATTCGGTGCTGCAGAGTCATCCGCACTCTCCCGCCCGTTTGGGAGCTTTGGTATAATCCCCATGGTCCTTACGGAGTTCCCAGCATCCACTAGGACGTCAGAGAAAATAAGAATTTACTTACCGATAATTCTATTTCTCGTAGTCCGTAGTGGATGCTGGGCGCCCATCCCAAGTGCGGATTGTCTGCAATACTGGTACATAATTATTGTTACCAAAAAATTCGGGTTATTGTTGTAGTGAGCCATCTTTTCTAGAGGCTCCTCTATTATCATGCTGTTAACTGGGTTCAGATCACAAGTTGTACAGTGTGATTGGTGTGGCTGGTATGAGTCTTACCCGGGATTCAAAATCCTTCCTTATTGTGTACGCTCGTCCGGGCACAGTATCCTAACTGAGGCTTGGAGGAGGGTCATAGGGGGAGGAGCCAGTGCACACCAGGTGATCCTAAAGCTTTCTTTAGATGTGCCCAGTCTCCTGCGGAGCCGCTATTCCCCATGGTCCTTACGGAGTTCCCAGCATCCACTACGGACTACGAGAAATAGAATTATCGGTAAGTAAATTCTTATTTTTACACATTTCTGATAATACGAGTACCACCAAAAGGGGTATTATGTTCGGTGAGGAAAAACTACCTGTAGTTTTCCTGAATCTGAGAAATTAAATGAGGTGTGTGATGAAGCGTGGGTTTCCCCCGATAAAAAAGTTATTGGCATTATATCCTTTCCCGCCAGAGGTTAGGGTGCGTTGGGAAACACCCCCTAGGGTGGATAAAGCGCTCACACGCTTGTCAAAACAAGGGCTCTACCCTCTCCTGAGATGGCCGCCCTTAAGGATCCTGCTGATAGAAAGCAGGAGGGTATCCTAAAATGTATTTACACACATACTGGTGTTATACTGCGACCAGCAATCGCCTCAGCCTGGATGTGCAGTGCTGGGTTGGCGTGGTCGGATTCCCTGACTGAAAATATTGATACCCTAGATAGGGACAGTATATTATTGCCTATAGAGCATTTAAAAGATGCATTTCTATATATGCGTGATGCACAGCGGAATATTGCCGACTGGCATCAAGAGTAAGTGCGTTGTCCATTTCTGCCAGAAGAGGGTTATGGACACGACAGTGGTCAGGTGATGCGGATTCCAAACGGCATATGGAAGTATTGCCTTATAAAGGGGAGGAGTTATTTGGGGTCGGTCTTTCAGACCTGGTGGCCACGGCAACAGCTGGGAAATCCACGTTTTTACCCCAGGTCGCCTCTCAACATAAGAAGACGCCGTATTATCAGGCGCAGTCCTTTCGTTCCCATAAGGACAAGCGGGCAAAAGGTTCCTCATTTCTGCCCCGTGACAGAGGGAGAGGAAAAAGGCTGCAGAAATCAGCCAGTCCCCAGGAACAGAAGCCCTCTCCCGCCTCTGCCAAGCCCTCAGCATGACGCTGGGGCTTTACAAGCGGACTCAGGCACGGTGGGGGCCCGTCTCAAGAATTTCAGCGCGCAGTGGGCTCACTCGCAAGTAGACCCCTGGATCCTTCAGGTGGTATCTCAGGGGTACAAATTGGAATTCGAGACGTCTCCCCCTCGCCGTTTCCTAAAGTCGGCTTTACCGACGTCTCCCTCCGACAGGGAGGCAGTTTTGGAAGCCATTCACAAGCTGTATTCCCAGCAGGTGATAATCAAGGTACCCCTCCTGCAACAGGGAAAGGGGTATTATTCCACACTGTTGTGGTACCGAAGACGGACGGCTCGGTGAGACCGATTTTAAATCTAAAATCTTTGAACACTTACATACAGAAGTTCAAATTCAAGATGGAGTCACTCAGAGCAGTGATTGCGAACCTGGAAGAAGGGGACTACATGGTGTCTCGGGACATCAAGGATGCTTACCTTCATGTCCCAATTTACCCTTCTCACCAAGGGTACCTCAGGTTTGTGGTACAGAACTGTCACTATCAGTTTCAGACGCTGCCGTTTGGATGGTCCACGGCACCCCAGGTCTTTACCAAGGTAATGGCCGAAATGATGATACTCCTTCGAAGGAAGGGAGTTTTAGTTATCCCTTACTTGGACGATCTCCTGATAAGGGTAAGATCCAGAGAACAGTTGGAGGTCGGTGTAGCACTATCTCGGGTAGTGTTGCGGCAGCACGGTTGGATTCTCAATATTCCAAAATCGCAGCTGGTTCCGACGACTCGTCTTCTGTTCCTAGGGATGATCCTGGACACAGTCCAGAAAAAGGTGTTTCTCCCGGAGGAGAAAGCCAGGGAGTTATCCGAGCTAGTCAGGAACCTCCTAAAACCGAGCCAAGTCTCAGTGCATCAATGCACAAGGGTTCTGGGAAAAATGGTGGCTTCCTACGAAGCAATCCCATTCGGCAGATTCCACGCAAGAATTTTCCAGTGGGACCTGCTGGACAAATGGTCCGGGTCGCATCTTCAGATGCATCAGCGGATAACCCTGTCACCAAGGACAAGGGTGTCCCTCCTGTGGTGGTTGCAGAGTGCTCATCTTCTAGAGGGCCGCAGATTCGGCATTCAGGACTGGGTCCTGGTGACCACGGATGCCAGCCTGCGAGGCTGGGGAGCAGTCACACAGGGAAGGAATTTCCAGGGCTTATGGTCAAGCCTGGAGACATCACTTCACATAAATATCCTGAAGCTAAGGGCCATTTACAATGCTCTAAGCTTAGCAAGACCTCTGCTTCAAGGTCAGCCGGTGTTGATCCAGTCGGACAACATCAGGGCAGTCACCCACGTAAACAGACAGGGTGGCACAAGAAGCAGGAGGGCAATGGCAGAAGCTGCAAGGATTCTTCGCTGGGCGGAAAATCATGTGATAGCACTGTCAGCAGTATTCATTCCGGGAGTGGACAACTGGGAAGCAGACTTCCTCAGCAGACACGACCTCCACCCGGGAGAGTGGGGACTTCACCCAGAAGTCTTCCACATGATTATAAACCGTTGGGAAAAACTCGACAGGTATTGCGCCAGGTCAAGGGACCCTCAGGCAATAGCTGTAGACGCTCTGGTAACACCGTGGGTGTACCAGTCAGTGTATGTGTTCCCTCCTCTGCCTCTCATACCCAAGGTACTGAGAATTATAAGATGGAGAGGAGTAAGCACTATATTCGTGGCTCCGGATTGGCCAAGAAGGACTTGGTAACCGGAACTTCAAGAGATGCTCACGGAGGATCCGTGGCCTCTACCTCTAAGAAGGGACCTGCTCCAGCAAGGACCCTGTCTGTTCCAAGACTTACCGCGGCTGCGTTTGACGGCATGGCGGTTGAACGCCGGATCCTGAAGGAAAAAGGCATTCCGGATGAAGTCATCCCTATCCTGATCAAAGCCAGGAAGGATGTAACCGCAAAACATTATCACCGCATTTGGCGAAAATATGTTGCGTGGTGCGAGGCCAGTAAGGCCCGACGGAGGAAATTCAACTGGGTCGATTCCTACATTTCCTGCAAACAGGAGTGTCTATGGGCCTGAAATTGGGGTCCATTAAGGTTCAAATTTCGGCCCTGTCAATTTTCTTCCAAAAAGAACTAGCTTCAGTCCCTGAAGTTCAGACGTTTGTAAAAGGGGTACTGCATATACAGCCTCCTTTTGTGCCTCCAGTGGCACCTTGGGATCTCAATGTAGTTTTTGGGTTCCAAAAGTCACATTGGTTTGAACCACTTAAATCTGTGGAGTTAAAATATCTCACATGGGAAGTGGTCATGCTGTTGGCCCTGGCCTGGGCCAGGCGCGTGTCAGAATTGGCGGCTTTATCCTGTAAAAGCCCTTATCTGATTTTCCATTCGGACAGGGCGGAATTGAGGACGTTTCACCTGAACCAACCTATTGTGGTGCCTGCGGCTACTAGGGACTTGGAGGACTCCAAGTTGCTAGACGTTGTCAGGGCCCTGAAAATATGTTTCCAGGACGGCTGGAGTCAGAAAATCTGACTCGCTGTTTATCCTGTATGCACCCAACAAGCTGGGTGCTCCTGCTTCTAAGCAGACTATTGCTCGTTGGATTTGTAGTACAATTCAGCTTGCACATTCTGTGGCAGGCCTGCCACAGCCAAAAATCTGTAAATCCCCACTCCACAAGGAAGGTGGGCTCATCTTGGGCGGCTGCCCGAGGGGTCTCGGCTTTACAACTTTGCCGAGCAGCTACTTGGTCAGGAGCAAATACGTTTGTAAAATTCTACAAATTTGATACCCTGGCTGAGGAGGACCTGGAGTTCTCTCATTTGGTGCTGCAGAGTCATCCGCACTCTCCCGCCCGTTTGGGAGCTTTGGTATAATCCCCATGGTCCTTACGGAGTCCCCAGCATCCACTAGGACGTCAGAGAAAATAAGAATTTACTTACCGATAATTCTATTTCTCGTAGTCCGTAGTGGATGCTGGGCGCCCATCCCAAGTGCGGATTGTCTGCAATACTTGTACATAGTTATTGTTACCAAAAATCGGGTTATTGCTGTAGTGAGCCATCTTTTCTAGAGGCTCCTCTGTTATCATGCTGTTAACTGGGTTTAGATCACAAGTTATACGGTGTGATTGGTGTGGCTGGTATGAGTCTTAGCCGGGATTCAAAATCCTTCCTTATTGTGTACGCTCGTCCGGGCACAGTATCCTAACTGAGGCTTGGAGGAGGGTCATAGGAGGAGGAGCCAGTGCACACCAGGTAGTCCTAAAGCTTTACTTTTGTGCCCAGTCTCCTGCGGAGCCGCTATTCCCCATGGTCCTTACGGAGTCCCCAGCATCCACTACGGACTACGAGAAATAGAATTATCGGTAAGTAAATTCTTATTTTTCACATTAAACAATAACATAAGGAATATTAATAATAATAACAAAGAAACAGGGGGCCCGGGCAGCATGTAAATCCTCTTTAGACCTGGCAAAAGTGGTTTTTAAGTGCCTAGGCACTGAATCCGGGCCCCCGCCAGTATAAATATTGAATAAAATAGCGGGGCTGAAGCGCGCCATTGAGGGGGCGTGGCTTAGCCCTCACAGCTCTCACCGGCGCCATTTTCTCTCCACAGAGCTGCAGAGACGCTGGCCTTCCTCTCCCCTGCTGTACAAGTAACGGTGCAAAAAAAGGGGGGGGGCACAGTATATTTGGTGCTATTTAATGTAATATAAAGCGCTAACAGGTCTGGGACTTTAACCGGGATAAGCGCTGGGTTGTGAGCTGGCAAACTCCCTCTGTGTTTCTCTAACAGGCTTTACTGTGGGTCTGTCCCCTATATGCCCAGTGTGTTTGTGTGTGTCGGTGCACGTGTGTCGACATGTCTGAGGCAGAGTGCTCTTCCCAGGAGGAGACTGGATTAGGCTGAGGGAGTGACCCTGTCGGCACCGTCGACTCCTGATTGGGTAAATGTTCTGAGTGCTTTGAATGCGAATGTGGCTCGGTTGAATAAAAGATTGGATAAATCTGAGTCTCGAAACCAGGCATGGAAAAAATCCGTAGAGGATGTGTTTTCCCAGGTTCAGACCCCCTCAGGGTCACAAAAGCATTCGTTTACCCAGATAGCAGATACAGAGACCGACACGGACTCTGATTCCAGTGTTGGCTATAGTGATGCCAGATTAAATCCAAAACTGGCTAAGAGCATTCAGTACATGATTGTGGCGATAAAAGACGTGTTACATATCATGGAGGACCCTGCTGTTCCTGATACAAGGGTCTGTATGTTTAAAGGAAAGAAACCTGAGGTAACGTTTCCTCTCTCTCATGAACTGAACACGCTTTTTGAACAGGTCTGGTAAAATCCTGGCAAGAAGTTCCAGATACCCAAGAGAATTCCGGTGGCATATCCGTTCCCCTCGGGGGATAGGGAAAAGTGGGAGTCACCCCCCAATGTGGACAAAGCTTTATCACAGCTGTCCAAAAAGATGGCGCTGCCGTCCCCTGAAACGGCAGCCCTAAAGGAACCTGCGGATCGTAAGCAGGAAAATACTTTGAAATCCATTTATGTCACTACGGGTACGCTGCTCGGACCTGCTGTGGCTTCAGCATGGGTAGGTAGCGCTATTGAAATATGGGCAGATAACTTGTCATCTGATATAGATACCCTGGACAGGGATAGCTTTCTTTTGACACTGGGTCATATCAGGGACGCTGCAGCCTATCTAAAGGAAGCTGCGAGGGATATTGGCCTTTTGGGATCAAGGGCCAATGCCATGGCAGTCTCAACCAGGAGAGCATTGTGGATTCATCAATGGAATGCTGATGCGGACTCTAAGAAGGCTATGGAGTCTCTGCCGTATAAAGGTGGTGTCTTGTTTGGTGACAGCCTCACTGACCTGGTATCTACGGCTACCGCGGGTAAGTCGTCATTTTTACCTTATGTTCCTGCACAACAAAAGAAAACGCACAAGTCCTTTCAGCCCAATAAATACAAAAAAGGCAGAGTGACTTCCTTCCTTACTTCTAGAGCAAGAGGAAAGGGAAAAAGGTCACCGGCTGTGGCAAGTTCCCAAGAGCAGAAGTCCTCCCCAGCTGCTGCCAAATCCACCGCATGACGCTGGGGCTCCTCTGAGGGAGTCGGCACCGGTGGGGGCACGTCTCAAACTCTTCAGTCAATTCTGGGCTCGTTCAGCCCTAGACCCATGGGTTTTAGAAATAGTGTCCCAGGGTTACCAACTAGAGTTTCAAGATGTTCCCCCTCGCCGATTTTTCAAATCAGCCTTACCAGCTTCCCTTCAGGACAGGGAGGTAGTATTCGAAGCAATACAAAAATTGTGTCTAAATCAGGTCATTGTCAGGGTTCCCCTGTCGCAACAGGGAGAAGGCTTTTATTCCAGCCTGTTCGTGGTCCCGAAGCCAGACGGCTCAGTCAGACCAATCATGAACCTCATCCCTCAATTTCTACCTAAGGAAATTAAAATTCATATGGAATCTCACCGGGCTGTGATCTCCAGTCTGAAGGAGGGGGAGTTTATGGTGTCGGTAGATATAAAGGATGCCTACTTGCATGTTCCCATTTATCCTCCACATCAGGCTTATCTGAGGTTTGCGATGCAGGATTGCCATTATCAGTTTCAGACGTTGCCGTTTGGTCTGGCCACGGCTCCGAGAATTTTCACCAAAGTAATGGCGGAAATGATGGTTCTCCTGCGCAAGCAGGGAGTCACAATTATCCCGTACTTGGACGATCTCCTGATAAAAGCGAGATCCAAGGAGCAATTACTGTAGACAATTACGCTCTCCCTGACAATTCTGCAACAACATGGTTGGCTCCTAAACCTGCCAAAATCACAGGCTGTCATTCTTGGGTATGATTCTGAACACAAACTTGCAGAGAGTCTTTCTTCCAGTGGAAAAGACTCTGGAAATTCAGAACATGGTCAAACAGATTCTGAAACCGGCAAGAGTGTCGATTCATCAATGCACTCGGTTGCTGGGGAAGATGGTGGCGGCCTACGAGGCCATTCAGTTTGGCAGATTCCATGCCAGGGTATTTCAGTGGGACCTGTTGGACAAGTGGTCCGGGTCGCACCTACACATGCACCGGAAAATAATCCTGTCCTCAAGGACCAGAATCTCCCTCCTGTGGTGGCTGCACAGGTCTCATCTCTTAGAGGGCCTCAGGTTCGGGATTCAGGATTGGATCCTGGTGACCATGGATGCAAGTCTCCGAGGCTGGGGAGCAGTCACACAGGGGGAAAATTTCCAGGGAAAATGGTCAAGACAGGAAGCTTGTCTGCACATAAACATTCTGGAATTAAGGGCAATTTACAACGGCCTTCTGCAAGCGGAACATCTTCTTCGTGGTCTGCCCATCTTGATTCAGTCGGACAACATAACAGCAGTGGCGTACATAAACCGCCAGGGCGGAACAAAGAGCAGAGCGGCAATGGCAGAGGCCACAAAAGTTCTCAGCTGGGCGAAAAGACATGCAAGCGCTCTGTTAGCTGTCTTCATTCCAGGCGTGGACAACTGGGAAGCAGACTTCCTCAGCAGACACGATCTCCATCCAGGAGAGTGGGGTCTTCATCAAGATATCTTTGCAGAAGTGACAAGTCGTTGGGGAATTACTCAAATAGACATGATGACGTCTCGCCTCAACAAGAAACTTCAGAGATATTGTTCCAGGTCGAGGGACCCTCGAGCAATAGCGGTGGACGCCCTAGTGACACCATGGGTGTTTCAGTCGGTCTATGTGTTCCCTCCACTTCCACTCATTCCAAAAGTGATAAAGATCATAAGAAGAACAAGGGTTCATGCGATACTCATTGTTCCAGACTGGCCAAGGAGGGCCTGGTATCCGGATCTTCAGGAATTACTCATAGGAGATCCCCGGCCTCTTCTTCTACGAGAGGACCTGTTACAGCAGGGGCCGTGTGTGTATCAAGATTTACCGCGGCTGCGTTTGACGGCATGGCAGTTGAACGCCAAATCCTAGTCCGAAAGGGTATTCCCAATGAAGTAATTCCCACACTGCTTCAGGCTAGAAAAGAAGTACATTACCACCATATTAGGAGAAAATATGTGTCTTGGTGTGAATCCAAGAAGGCTCCTACGGAGGAATTTCAGGTGGGACGTTTTCTCCATTTTCTGCAGGCAGGTGTGGATGCGGTTCTAAAGTTAGGCTCCATTAAAGTACAAATTTCGGCCATATCAATTTTTTTTCAAAAAAATTGGCCTCCCTTCCAGAAGTTCAGACTTTCGTGAAAGGAGTGCTACACATTCAACCTCCCTTTGTGCCCCCAGTGGCACCATGGGATCTTAATGTGGTGTTGCAGTTCCTGCAATCTCATTGGTTTGAACCTTTACGTAAGGTTGAATTGAAATTCCTTACTTAGAAAGTGGTCATGCTGTTGGCCTTGGCATCCGCAAGGCGGGTGTCTGAATTAGCGGCTTTGTCTCACAGAAGCCCCAATTTAATCTTCCATGCAGATAGAGCGGAGTTGAGAACTCGTCAGCAATTTCTGCCAAAAGTGGTTTCATCGTTTCACGTGAACCAGCCTATTGTGGTGCCAGTGGCTACTGAAGCCTTGACAGAATCGAAGTCTCTCGATGTGGTCAGAGCTTTGAAGATTTATGTCGCCAGAACGGCTCAGATTAGGAAAACGGAGGCTCTGTTTGTCCTGTGGGCTCCCAACACGATTGGGGCTTCTGCTTCCAAGCAAACTATTGCACGCTGGATCTGTAATACGATTCAGCAGGCTCATTCTACGGCGGGATTGCCGTTACCGAAATCGATGACAGCCCATTCTACCAGAAAGGTGGGCACATCCTGGGCGGCTGCCCAAGGGGTCTCGGCATTACAGCTTTGCCGAGCAGCTACTTGGTCAAAATCAAACACCTTTGCGAAGTTTTACAAATTTGATACCCTAGCTGATGAGGACCTCTTGTTTGGTCAATCGGTGCTGCAGAGTCAACCACACTCTCCTGCCAGTTCTAGAGCTTTGGTATAAACCCCATGGTTCTTGAAGCGTCCCCAGCATCCTCTAGGACAGAGGTTCTCAAACTCGGTCCTCGGGGGCACACACAGTGCATGTTTTGCAGGTAACCCAGCAGCTGCACAGGTGTATTAATTACTCACTGACACATTTTAAAAGGTCCACAGGTGGAGCTAATTATTTCACATGCGATTCTGTGAGGAGACCTGCAAAACATGCACTGTGTGTGCCCCCGAGGACCGAGTTTAAGAACCTCTGCTCTAGGACGTATGAGAAAATAGGATTTTAATACTTACCAGTAAATCCTTTTCTCTTAGTCCATAGAGGATGCTGGGCACCCATCCCAGTGAGTACTGTATCTGCAGTTATTAGTTATGGTTAAACACATGTTGTGTTGTGTTGTGTTGTGTTAAGTCAGACTGTTGCTGACATTATTTGTGCCGTTGCATGCGTTGTGTTGAATGCCATGATAAAGCTAAATATTTATCTTATTTAAAACCCTTTAAGAGGCCTAAGAACACTGTACGCTATTGACGTATGGAGTACCGTAAGGGTACGCACGTTGCGTAACAATCGCTTAGCCGTGGTCGAGACGCTCAAGCGTCACGTTCGCTCACGGCCAAGAGATCACAGGCAGGCACGCTATTGGCTGCTGACTAACGTAATGGTTCGCTATAGCGTAGCGGACGCTCGGGACCACGAGGAGATCACCAGCGGCGCAGACGCTCACAATGTTAAACCTTTATATCTAAACCATAAACAATGTAATATGCAGTAAAACCTTAGTGTAGAGATAGGGTGTAGATGCAACACAGTGTAACCTTTATTAACTTAAAAGTTGTTCGAGCGTCACCAACGCTCTGAGAATACTTAACACTATAATGAACACACAACTACCGGGCTTAGGGTCTAACGCCTTATGAATATGTTATACTTGCAAAAAGAATAATACAGTACAAGTCATACACTACAATATAACATAGACTACCTAACCAGAAAAACTACACGTGAAATACAATATCAGTACAATAACTATATAAGAGAAACGAGAGAGAAAGAGAAGAGAGAGAGAGATATGGCCCACAATAACAAGAAATACAATATGATTGCGGAGAAAACTTACGCACAAAGGGGAACGATCGCATGCGCCTCTGGACATCCAGCTCCCGATTATCAGCAATGAGAACCGTTGAAGAGTGAGAGCTGGATGTGATCGGCTTGTCTATTTATGCCCCACACACAATACAATTCAATGGTCCCTACAATCTCATTGTTCATTGGACACAGGAATTCCTCCTCGCATTATAACAAAAGGTCATAGGTTGATTCATACAGGTGGGCTGTGACAATTTCCAACTGCTCAGGTGGGTGGGAAACTAGGTTTCCCGCCGCATGGATAAGTAAGTGCAAATAATAGTAAATGGACATAAACTTCTTATGTCCTTAACTATTCGCACGAGCGATTAATTCGCTTCAAACCAACACCGGAATATTGCTAATTAAATACTCTTCCGATGGATACTAAACACCACTGTATTACTCCTGTCTGACCCTTCGTATCAAACAAAGAGGGATTTCTCCGTCCATGAACATTCTACATTAACCAAACTTTCAGATTCTATCAAAGGGACCATAATCTACAAAATACATTATATGGTGAAAATATGTAACGACAGAGTCGCCCGCTAGACGCATACAATCTCTACCGTAAATGCGCATACCGTGCGCCTGCGGGTGCCCGCAACAGCGAGTATGCGCACGCACGGGAGAGCGCACGCATGCGCAGCAGGGACACATATGAGGTGCAAATATGGCAGTGTGCATCGTGATATTTTTCTGACTTTGACAGTCCACCCTTTGGCAGTCAACAATAACTGCCACTTCCTAAAACATTTCAAAAAGAGAAAAATATATGTCAAGTGTAAATACATTTCCATGGTTGGGTAGGGGAGGAGAGGAGAAGGTAGGAAAAAGGGTATGACCTAGTGAGATAGCAGAAGCATGTGTGTATGAATCCGTGTTTGGGGGTCATGTATCATCGTGCCGTACGTGTTTTAAATCAAGCTTCGAGGTATTGCGAAGTATACATTTGAATTCCTTCTTATCCCGTGGTCTGTGGATGGGCTGTCAAACTTTACCGAGCTCTTTTCGGCTGTGGTTGTAACAAAATGGGGAGCACTTTTTAGTTGATGATACATGAATGGGGGAATATGTGATTGCTGATATCTGTGCTGGTATTCTCTATCGACTATGTGTGTAATTACCTGAAGGTTGTAGAGATGAAGAAAAGACATAATTACGGTAAATGCAGTGGTATTCTATGTCAGGTTAATGAACATTTGTCGGTTGAAGTCTTGTTCGGTGTCTGTTGAATGCCGTCTTCTTTGGGCTTTTGCCCAAAAGGTGCAAGCAAAAAGCTTTGTCAATGTCCATAGACTTACAAAAGTGTTGGGCTAGCGTAATTTTAAAATTTCTAGGGAAACTGGGGGTCTATGGCATAGTTCATCAAATATCTGTGTATAAGGTTGTCAAAACTTCTTCTTTAATCCATCAGTTGTCCGTATACAGGATCATCAAATTCCTCGTCAAAAGTGGGTCTTTTTACCTTGGAGAAACCAGAAAAACAGGTGAAAGAAACGGACCGTAGAAATCGCATTTTCATCACATCATTGTTTCTACAGTTGGGTCATAAATCAAATCCATTGGAATTACAGTTTCCTCACTCCTTAAACTCATCACCCTGGTACTTCGTTTACACTTCGTTAAAGCCTGACCGCATCTAAATATCAAGCCAATCGTTATGATAACACCTAAGATACATAGGAGAAACTTCCCTACATCCATTATGACTCCCTGAGCCCATTCTCCTAAACCAGAGAACCAATTTCGCGGGTTCAACCATGACACCCAACTAGTCAGCTCATTACTCACAGCAGCAAGGGTGAGATTGTGTCTCCTGCGAAATTCCCACTTCAATTGGAGAATATCGTCCATCTTTTGGTCTATGACCTCGACCGGGTCCTCGGTACTATTCGTTATATATGTGCAGCATTTCACGCCGTACTGCGTTGCCAGTGTGACACAATATCCACCTGTTACTGCCGTGAGATAATTGAGAACCATTCTATGCTGAACCAGTTCTGTTTTATAAGCTTGAAGTTCTCTTCCAGTATACCTAAACGTGTCAGCATACATTTCTGTGATATTGTCTAACAAATTTGCGAGCGCAGATATGTATTTATAATTCAACACTCCTCTGGCGGTGCGAGTGATGTCTAACGCGATTAGAAACTGAATCCCGGTGGATTCATGGATCATGTCAGAGGCCGGATGCTCCGTTCTTTCTATCAGGTGCCGTTTAACTACGTGCTCGTAATGAGTATGAGTATAAGGAGCTTGGGCAACACGGTGAATATCTTTCATTTTGGCATGTGATACAGTCATTACTTCAGGCAGTACTTTTCCAATATAACACAATCCTTCAGAGTTTGGGGCAAGCCACTTATACGCCTTCCTCCCGCATATGAAATATGCATCATCGGGGAGAACATATGGGACGGAGTAGGACATAACCATATTACACATCTTCCATGTGAAATCTCCTAACCCTAATTCTCCCATCTGTCTAGTACACGTATCAGCTTGTACGATATGTGCACAGTATCCTGGTGATACCTCTCCAACTCTCGTAATCCTACTTCCTAGGGTATACCTATATCGGAAAGATTTTCCTCTACTGGCTATGTGGCGTATAAGCTCTGTATCTGTCGGCATTCTATCTGCTCTATATGAAAAGGTCATGGTTTGGTTACTCCATGACACTTCCCAATTTCCCGGCTTTCGGGGATTGGAAATGTTAAAACATATTAGGGATCTATCCACATGATATTGGTGGAGCTTCAAACTAGGAGGACTGGAGATATTAAACCTCCTGTCCACCGGCCTCCCACCACTTAGCTCAAGTACCTCCCCTATCGTTAAAGGAAATGGTACTAAGCCTGATTTACTATGGCCTTGAGGTACTTGGGAGCATACCCAACAATCTGTTTGATTTAACACACTACCCACTAAGGAGTGATAGTCACTCAAGGGATGCCGGTCCATGTGGATATTAAAACTGGATTGGCATTTCTTGATGCACCCATCCTCAACCACATTGTCACAGAGCCTACAGATACAGTTTTCTTCAGCTAACAATCCTTCACAATTCCTTCTATGGTCAATGCTATCGGATCGTTTTCTGATACTCGCCTTTGCTTGTTGATTATGTTGTTCTTGGGAAACTACGCCTCCATCTCTGTCATCAGAACCCATTCCAGAACCTCTCTCGACCTCCATGGTACTCTCGCCGGAACAGACTGCTCTGGTCAACATCATGGTCAACAGGAAAATCCGGATTACAGTCTCTTGAGGCAAGTCCATCTTAGGAGGAAACGAAGAAGAATGAGAAGGGGGAGAAAATGATTTGAGGGAGAGGGGATGGGAAGTGGAGAAAAACAATAAAAGGGAACAGGTAATCGACAACTGCTTTTGATCTTGTGATTTTCAATGCTCAGGTGCCGCCTCAGTCCTCCTGGAACAGACACTCCAGTGATACAACTTCCTCTACCGTCTGTTCCTTATCACGGGACCTCTCTGGATCAGCAACCTTGTTACAGTGGGACGAATGAACCCAAGTCTCTCTCTCGGCAACCTTCAATGCTGTAGTGCTAGTCAATAAGACTTGGTATGGTCCTTCCCATCTGTCAATAAGGCAACCTGAGCGTAGAAAATTCCGTATCATTACATAATCCCCAGGTTCAATGTCATGACAATTACTATCTGGTAAATCAGGAATCACCAACTTCAAATTATCATTTTGATTCCTTAACTGTTTACTCATGTTAATCAAGTATTTTACAGTCACTTCATTGTTACACTTCAAATCATCCTGAGGGTTAATCATAACATGCGGTTGTCGACCAAACAAGATTTCAAAGGGAGACAGATTAAGAGGGGACCTGGGAGTGGTTCTGATGCTGTACAGTACAATGGGTAAAGCTTCTGGCCATGTCAATCCTGTCTCTGCCATAACTTTGCTCAGTTTATTTTTAATAGTGCTGTTCACTCTTTCCACCTTCGCACTCGCCTGTGGACGGTATGGAGTGTGCAGCTTGCTATCAATTCCCATCAACTTACACATTCCTTGGAAGACATCACCTGTAAAATGGGTACCCCTATCACTTTCAATTATTCTAGGGATACCATATCTACATACAAATTCCTGCACTATTTTCTTAGCAGTAAACATAGCGGTATTTGTGGCCGCAGGAAATGCTTCGACCCAATTTGAAAAAACATCTATACAAACAAGTACATATTTCAAATTTCGACAAGGGGGTAATTGGATAAAGTCAATCTGTATTACCTGAAAAGGACCGCCTGTAGGTGGGATATGAGATGGTTCTGTTGGTATTGCCTTTCCGATATTCTTTCTCAAGCATGTAAGGCATGACATTGCTCTCTTACTTGCATGAGATGAAAATCCTGGGGCGCACCAATATGCTCTTACCAACTTGCACATTCCTTCCTTGCCCAGATGAGTCAGCCCGTGAGCTGCCTCAGCTAAACATGGAAGATATGCTCTGGGGGCCACTGGTTTACCTTGTCCATCCGTCCAGAGTCCTGAGGACTCCTGGCCATATCCCTTTGCCTTCCAGACTGCCTTTTCCTGTGTGGAACACAAATTTTGCATTTCACACAACTTCTGTGTGTTGATGGTATTAAATACCATCAATTGTGTGGTGTCTGTCTGTCTGGGGGTACCAGCTGCTAACTTAGCTGCTTCGTCTGCTCGGCTGTTACCAAGTGATACTGGGTCTTGGCTATATGTGTGTGCTTTACACTTGATAACAGCCACTCTGTCGGGTTCCTGTATCGCTGTTAGAAGCCTTTTGATGTGAGCTGCATGCGCTACCGGTGTACCAGCTGCCGTCATGAAATTTCTGAGGCGCCATAGGGCTCCGAAATCATGGACTACCCCGAATGCGTATCTAGAGTCGGTGTAGATATTGGCTGATTTGCCCTTAGCCAATTCACATGCTCTGGTTAGGGCGACCAGTTCAGCAACCTGGGCTGAGTGAGGTGGGCCTAGCGGTTCTGCTTCTATGGTGCCTTGGTCATCTACGACTGCGTATCCAGTACACAAGTCTCCCGAGTCTGACTGTCTGTGACAACTACCGTCCGTGTAGAAAGTTAGATCTACATCTTCCAGTGGGTTGTCACTGATGTCAGGCCTTGCGGTAAAATTTTGGGTCAAATATTCCATACAATCATGTGTGTCCTCCTTTGTATTAAATTCTCCTTCCCCACCACTCTCATCCTCCACCCTTTGTGCCTGTCCAGGCACACCTGGGAGATATGTTGCAGGATTTAATGCACTGCATCTCCTTATGGTGATGTTTACGGGGGCCATTAGTGCCAATTCCCATCTTGTAAACCGCGCTGATGAGACGTGCCTGGTTTGGGCAGAATTTAGCAAGGCTGACACTGCATGTGGTGTATGAATTGTGAGGTTGTGACCTAGCACTACATCTTCGCTTTTCGTTACTAGCAATGCTATCGCAGCAACGCTTCGCAAGCATGTGGGGAGGGATCGCGCTACCGTATCTAGCTGAGCGCTGTAGTATGCTACTGGCCTGCTGGCATCACCGTGCTTTTGGGTTAAGACGCCTGCTGCGCAACCAGCACTTTCTGTTCCGTACAGCTCAAAGGGTTTCCCATAGTCTGGCATACCTAATGCTGGTGCCTGCGTTAGGCACTGTTTAAGTCTCTCAAATGCCATCTCGGACTCGTCTGTATGCGAAATCCGATCAGGTTTGTTTGAGGAGACCATCTCCTGCAAAGGTAACGCTAGAATGGAAAACCCTGGGATCCAGTTACGGCAATATCCACACATTCCTAAAAATGTTCTGATCTGTTGCTGGGTTTGTGGCAGAGTCATGTCTCTAATTGCTTGAATTCTATCAGCGGTCAGGTGTCTCAGTCCTTGTGTTAGACAGTGTCCCAAGTATTTTACTTTAGTTTGGCATAATTGTAACTTGTCTTTGGAAACCTTGTGTCCTGTGTCTGAAAGATGAAACAGGAGCTGTTTCGTATCCTTCAGGGATGCTTCCACTGAATCAGAACACAGTAGTAGATCATCCACGTACTGTATTAATACTGATCCACTCTCTGGTTGGAAAGACTGTAAACAATCATGCAAAGCCTGGGAAAATATACTTGGACTGTCTATGAAACCTTGTGGTAATCGAGTCCATGTGTATTGGACTCCTCTGTATGTGAATGCAAACAAGTATTGGCTGTCAGGGTGCAGAGGTACCGAAAAGAAAGCGGAGCAGAGGTCAATAACAGTGAAACATTTCGCAGTGGGAGGGATTTGCATAAGGATGACAGCTGGATTTGGCACTACGGGGAACTGACTCTCAACTATTTTGTTAATCCCCCTTAGATCCTGCACTAGCCGGTAACCCCTCCCCCCACTCTTTTTCACAGGGAAGATGGGACTATTGGCAGTGCTGGACGTTCTTACCAGAATGCCCTGTTGTAGCAAGCGCTCTATTACGGGATACACTCCTAACTCCACCTCTGGCTTCAGAGGGTATTGTGGGATTTTTGGAGCTATCCTACCATCTTTTACTTGTACAACTACCGGAGCTACGTTTGCCATTAATCCAGTGTCCTGTCCATCTTTAGTCCAAAGTGACTCTGGTATCTGAGATGTCATTTCTTCTACTTGGGATGGAGTCCTATTTGTCATAATGGTATGTGACATTAATTTTGATGGGGAGTCTAACATGTCTCGCACTTCCTGAGCGTGATTCTCAGGTATGTCCAAGAATACACCTTCAGGAGTACAATAAATGACGCACCCCATTTTACACAATAAGTCTCTTCCCAGGAGATTAGTCGGTGCCGATGCAGCCAGCAAAAAGGAATGCTTGGTATGTAAAGGCCCTATTGTAATCTCGGCTGGTTTGCTAACAGGGTAGTGCTGGACTACTCCTGTTACTCCTATGGCTGGAATTGTCTTACCAGTGGTTCTCATGCCCACTGTCGAATTTATCACTGATTTGGCCGCCCCCGTATCTACAAGAAAGTTTAATGATTTACCAGCTACATTTATTGCAATTTCGGGTTCACTTCCAAGATTTGCAATCAATTTTACTGGCTGCAGATTACAGGTATGGCCACACCCCTATTGGGTATGGTGACCTCCCTGAATCCCGCTGGCAGCAACTACTTGTGAAGGGGTTAAATGGGAACTGCCAGAAGTTTGCCAGTCTCCTTTTGGGGGATATCTTTTTGTTTCCCCTGTATGTGGCTCATAACTCCGTCTCTGTGGACCATGATCCCAATCTCGTGTGTCATGTCGTTGTCTAGGGGGTTGGTATGATCTTTGTGAATTTTTCGCTCTACAGTCTCGTGCTATGTGTCCCTGTTTATGACAAAAATAACATGTTACCACATTTGACTTACCCACAGGGTTTGGTGATCTATACAAAGGCTGCTTTGTGGTCAGGGCCTGTATACTTACGGCCATTAACTTATCACCTTGTGACTCCCTGTGTCTGGTGATATTCCGGTCGTGATCAATAGCAGCCTCTCTCAAAGTAGCCACCGACAGACCTCGCCAACATGGTTGCGTGGTCTGTACCCTTGTCTATAATGCTTCTTTTAAACCATCCATTAGCACAGATACTGCTACTTCTTGATGATTTGCATTGGTCCTAATGTCCTCTATGCCAGTGTATTTTGCCATTTCTAATAATGCCCGGTGAAAATAATCAGCAGCTGTTTCTGACTCTTTTTGTTTAATGGAAAAAATTCTATTCCATTTGGCTACAGCTGGGAAATACTCCTTTAACTGTAAATTTATTCTTTTTACATTGTCTTTGTTGTACACATCTGTAAGAGGTACATCCTGATCCAGTCCACAGTCAGCTAAAAATTGAGCTGCGTCGACATTGGAGGGCAAACATGCCCTCAGCAATACCTGCCAGTCTTTGTTATTGGGCTCTAAAGTGTTCCCTAGGTCTCTGATGTATTTCTGGCTAGCAACTAAGTCTTTTCTAGGATCAGGGAATTCAGACACTATGGTTCTTAATTCCATTCGGGAAAACGGGCTGTACATGGCAATGTTCCTGATAGGAGTGACTCCTGTAGTGTCCGTTTTCCCATTTGGGACTGCTATTACCCTCACGGGAGCAAGTTTAACAACATCATTCTGTGTAGATTCTACAGTCTGTGGTGAAATGGTTTCAGCATAGTGTATGGTGCCGTACTTACCCGTTGATACGACCTCACCTGTCCCTCCGCTAGGGGGCTTTGTTACTAATCTTATGGGTTGGGCCGTGCCTACTGTTGTTTCTGATATAGTGGCTGCTAGAGAGAGCGCCGATATTGTTGCCGATTCGTCCTCTTGATCACACTCCTGGGGAAAGTTCAAAACAGGGTACAACTTGCACGGGTTAATACTTGCATTGGTTAACTTATTAACATTATCCTTAACATTTATACAGTTGCTAAGTGCCTGTTTGTTACCCCCTGATGCGTTATTCTCCGCAACCAATTTCTCTCCTGATACGTATGGTGGCGGCGGGGCCGTGGCTACCAGTTTCCTGATAGGATTAGATCCCGCCAATCCTCTCTGTATTTCACCCTCCTGTTGCCATAGCTGCAAATAATCATAATGTTGGATTCGTCTCTTTGTTGATTTAATGAGACATATCCTTCTCCTTAGATTTTGTAACACTTCTGGGCTAAAGCTGCCTACTCTTGGGAATTTCTCCCCGTCATGTACCGTCATTCTCTCCCATTCGTCACATAAAACTTCTGTGTGTGAGCCGTATTTTTCACACATTACGTACCTTGCCGACCCGATTGGTCGGTTCACTAAATCAACCCGAACCGAGGTTGATCGCCCCCTTCCTGAACAACTGGCCCCCATAATTTGCAGGTGTTGCTTGCTCTACCTCTGACCTTTATATCAGGGTCTTCAGCGAACCCTTACAAAAAACCAAAATATTCAAAGATAGGTTGACGGTGGTGGTTTACCGAGTACCCCACTTACTCGCCCACGCCGACCAATACGCCCACACACTGCTTTAGCGCTGGCGTACTCGACCTAGGGCCCCTATGAACCTTTGTTTACTGGAACATGTGGGTGTGATCCGCAGAGCATTAACCCTTTCCAGTAACTGTGGGGTTGTTGGATAATTCCTGAGTGACCAGCGAACTTCCCTTTTAAAAATAAAAAATTACACAAATCACGTCAGAATGTACAAATAGTGTTTATGACCGGGTTCGTACACAAATGGTACTGGTCAGACTAACTAATGCACACAATTACGTGCGGTACAATCGTTCAGTACATAAGCAACTAATCTTATGTACGGAGCGACCAGTGGAATCGACATTCAGCAGCTGCGAATTCCTTCAGCCTGAGCTTTATGGCCTATATGGGTTCCGCTCCAACCCTTCTTGGTGTTGGGCTACTTGACTCTTTAGCGGACTTCCTTGTCTGCTGTACCTGGACCTCCTGGTCTGTTATGCGACCTCCTGGTCTGTTACAGTATGACCTCCTGGTCTGCTACACTCTAATGCTCTTTATATGTTTAACAAGGGATGCCTCCCTAGCCACCATGTATGTCACTTACACGTATGTACTTCACGAGAACTCGATGATTTCTGTGGTTCAATCCCCAAAATTGTAAAAACTTATATAATTGCAAACACTCACTCACCACATGTACACTTTTGTTTCTATTTCTGCGCAGAAATTTTCTTTAAACCAGATGTGTTGTAAATTTGGAGAAGGATCTGTTAGTCTAAATTTCGGACACTAAAATAAACTTGCGCTATTTATCGCCTGTTGCACTATTTATCGCCTGTTGCGCTATTTATCGCCTGTTGAAAATCAACACTATCGTGTGACTTGAGTTACGTGGGCGTACCCAGACGCTCCGTTGCGTAATTTACGCTGCGTGCGTCGGCCTTTGCGTACGCGAGTCTCAGCCCTTTGTTAGAGACACGTGTACACAAAACCAATGTCCACCGTAACACAATGTACACGTTTATCAATGTAGATCCTCGATCATCTACTGAACCCCACACCAATCTCTCCTTGTACCTTTAGGTAGAGCTGCGTGTGTGCTTTACACTTTATCCCTTAATATATTACTTTTACACTTACTATGAAATAGCGACAAATCTCTCTTAGCACGTTTTATCAATTATAAAATGGCAAACAGGAGAGTGATATATGAAAATACACGAATGAAAAAGAAATGCAGATATGTGCGTGCGTACGCAAGACAGAAATAAAGTTTTAAAAGACACTAGCGTGTTGTTCTTACCTCCGGTTCCGGATTCCCTCAGCACCCTTTACTAAGCGAAGCAGACGCTTATCCCGTCAGCACTGCGAAGAATATGATCTCCCGCCCTTTGCTGATGGATAATGTCTGCTGAAATTACCTAGCAGAGATATGTGAAGGACGGACGAGCCTCCAATTGATAAAGCTAAATATTTATCTTATTTAAAACCCTTTAAGAGGCCTAAGAACACTGTACGCTATTGACGTATGGAGTACCGTAAGGGTACGCACGTTGCGTAACAATCGCTTAGCCGTGGTTGAGACGCTCAAGCGTCACGTTCGCTCACGGCCAAGAGATCACAGGCAGGCACGCTATTGGCTGCTGACTAACGTAATGGTTCGCTATAGCGTAGCGGACGCTCGGGACCACGAGGAGATCACCAGCGGCGCAGACGCTCACAATGTTAAACCTTTATATCTAAACCATAAACAATGTAATATTCAGTAAAACCTTAGTGTAGAGATAGGGTGTAGATGCAACACAGTGTAACCTTATTAACTTAAAAGTTGTTCGAGCGTCACCGACGCTCTGAGAATACTTAACACTATAATGAACACACAACTACCGGGCTTAGGGTCTAACGCCTTATGAATATGTTATACTTGCAAAAAGAATAATACAGTACAAGTCATACACTACAATATAACATAGACTACCTAACCAGAAAAACTACACGTGAAATACAATATCAGTACAATAACTATATAAGAGAAACGAGAGAGAAAGAGAAGAGAGAGAGAGAGAGATATGGCCCACAATAACAAGAAATACAATATGATTGCGGAGAAAACTTACGCACAAAGGGGAACGATCGCATGCGCCTCTGGACATCCAGCTCCCGATTATCAGCAATGAGAACCGTTGAAGAGTGAGAGCTGGATGTGATCGGCTTGTCTATTTATGCCCCACACACAATACAATTCAATGGTCCCTACAATCTCATTGTTCATTGGACACAGGAATTCCTCCTCGCATTATAACAAAAGGTCATAGGTTGATTCATACAGGTGGGCTGTGACAATTTCCAACTGCTCAGGTGGGTGGGAAACTAGGTTTCCCGCCGCATGGATAAGTAAGTGCAGATAATAGTAAATGGACATAAACTTCTTATGTCCATAACTATTCGCACGAGCGATTAATTCGCTTCAAACCAACACCGGAATATTGCTAATTAAATACTCTTCCGATGGATACTAAACACCACTGTATTACTCCTGTCTGACCCTTCGTATTAAACAAAGAGGGATTTCTCCGTCCATGAACATTCTACATTAACCAAACTTTCAGATTCTATCAAAGGGACCATAATCTACAAAATACATTATATGGTGAAAATATGTAGCGACAGAGTCGCCCGCTAGACGCATACAATCTCTACCGTAAATGCGCATACCGTGCGCCTGCGGGTGCCCGCAACAGCGAGTATGCGCACGCACGGGAGAGCGCACGCATGCGCAGCAGGGACACATATGATGTGCAAATATGGCAGTGTGCATCGTGATATTTTTCTGACTTTGACAGCCATGGTGTACGGCATGTTTGTGGTGTGAGCTGGTGTGTATCTCACCTTAGTTTAAATAAATCCTTTTCCTCTAAATGTCCGTCTCCCTGGGCACAGTTCCTATAACTAGAGTCTGGAGGAGGGGCATAGAGGGAGGAGCCAGTTCACACCCCTTTTAAAGTCTTAGAGTGCCTATGTCTCCTGCGGATCCCATCTATACTCCATGGTTCTTGAAGTGTTCCCAGCATCCTCTACGGACTAAGAGAAAAGGATTTACCGATAGGTATTAAAATCCTATTTTTTTTTCCCGCCTGCATTTGTGGATTCACCAGCGGAAGTAGCTCGTCTTGTTGTTCGGCGCATCCTGTCAGTAGACATGGTTGGCTCAATGTTATGTGTGGCTGATGTTAAATTGTGACATCAGAAACCTTTACGCCAAAAATAAGACTAAGTGTAAGTTTTTTAGCAAAAAACGCGGTATTTTAAATCTCATCGCAAAATTAGCAAATTTGGCAAGTACACCTTTTTTTGTAACATTAAATTAGTGTTGCAGATTTTCCGTTTGGGCATGCTTACTCAATTTTGCGATTGGTCGCAGTTTTTGCTAATTTGTACTTTTCTGCTGCAGGGTACACCGGGCTCCACAGGGAATGATATTGGGGTGTAGAGTAGGATCTTGATCCGAGGCACCAACAGGCTCAAAACTTTGACTGTTCCCAGAATGCCTAGCGCCGCCTCCTCTATAACCCCGCCTCCATGCACAGGAGCTCAGTTTTGTAGTTGGTGCCATGCAGTAAACAGGCATACAACAGGGGGGCTACTACAGCAGCCCTGAGAGAAGCTTTTAAAGTACCGTATATACTCGAGTATAAGCCGACTTTTTCAGCACATTTTTCTATGCTGAAAAAGCCCCCCTCGGCTTATACTCGAGTCAATGGCTGCAGCAGACGCCGTGGGCTGTGTGGGCGTCCGCTGCAGCCGGCTCCAGGACAGACACTAGAGGTCATTATTGACCTCTAGTGTCTGTGCGCGTTGCTATGGGAGAGACGTCATGACGTCTCTCCCATAGAGATGATCGGGTGCCGGGGAGCGGGCGGCCGGACAGAGCGGCGGACGGACGGAGCGGGCGGGCGGACGGACGGAGCGAGCGGACGGACGGACGGAGTGGAGCAGCGCAGCAGCAGAAGAAGCGGTCGGGAAGCAGGAGCGGGGCAGTGGTAAGTATTGTTTTTGTGTGTGTTTGTGTGTTTGTAAGCGGCGACGGGGGCACTGCAACAGGGGGCAAAGAAAGAAGGGGGCACTGCAACAGGGGGCAAAGAAAGAAGGGGGCACTGCAACAGGGGGCAAAGAAAGAAGGAGGCACAACTACTGGGGGCAATGAAAGGGGGCACAACTACTGGGGGCAATGAAAGGGGGCACAACTACTGGGGGCAATGAAAGGGGGCACAACTACTGGGGGCAAAGAAAGAGAGGGCATAACTACTGGGGGCAATGAAAGGGGGCACAACTACTGGGGGCAAAGAAGGGGCATAACAACTGGGGGCAAAGCAACGGCGGCATGTTTTTATCTGGCACTGTGGGGGGATATCTGTTACTGGGGGTATATGTGGCACTGGGGGCACAACCCTAGCAACAAGCATTACCCCCTGGCAACAAGCATAACACCTACCGCATGAAACCCCTGGCAACGAGCATGACACCCTGAGCATGAAAACCCCTGGCACCGTACATTTCCCACCCTAGGCTTATACTCGAGTCAGTAATTTTTCCCAGTTTTTTGTGGTAAAATTAGGTATCTCGGCTTATATTCGGGTCGACTTATACTCGAGTATATACGGTATATTGAAGACTTAAAGGGCTGCAGCAGAGACACTGACTGTGTTAGATGTCAGTTAGACATCTCCTGCTGCAGCTCCATTATCTCCCACAGCGGCGCTGTACACTCCCGCGCCCTGGTTGCTGGGTACCTACAGCGGAGGCTCCAGTTTTCTTCCAAGTTAGTCACACACACGACCACTGTTCTCCCGGATCGCGTGGCCGCACTCAGGGAGGAGGTAAGGGGTCCCCTCGACTGGACCCGCTGTAAATCGCAATCCCGCGTGGCCGGTGGGAGGTGGACCGCGCGCGCGCTGGCGTGGACACTGTGGTAGTACAGGGACCCCACTAGACCACCAGGGCACGGGCACAGGTCGGTTTTCTCTCATGAAACCGTTTTATTAAGCCCCCAGTACCCAGTGGTGAAGTCCAGCAGGGGGATAAGGCTTTGACCTGTAGCCCCAGCCCCAGGGCGCCATTTAACGTAATGTTCCCGCCCTGGAGCTGCATCTCTCTCTCTCTCCCTCCCCCTCACTCCCTGTCAGCGTTTGGGCGCCATTATAGCAAGCAGAGCGGATCCTGGGACTGTTTGGGCAAATCCTCCTCTCTAAAGCCGCCTGCTTGTCAGCCCTGTGCATTTTACAGGACACTTAAGTATTCTACATGTTTGCTGACAGTGTTAGTTAAGAAAAGTGCATTTAGTCAGGGTTATTTAGTACAAGTACTTTGAGATATACATCCAGTCTTTACTGTGCATTGTTATATCTATTAAGTGTATAGCTATACATAGTACTACTTTGTATTGCTAGTCCAGTGCAGTTTTATTGCATGTCATAATTTCTGCATTGTACAAAATGTGACTGTGTGTGTGCATATAGCTGCTGTGTGACCTCCATTTCATGTATCTCACTCAGATTGCTATCTCTATATTCTATAACCTGAGGGGGCTAAGTGTGTCAGGTTTATCATAATATAGGCAGTTCACAGGATATACTGAGTGTGTATTTCTCTTACGTCCTAGAGGATGCTGGGGTCCACATTAGTACCATGGGGTATAGATGGGTCCACCAGGAACCATTTGCACTTTAAGAATTTGAGTGTGGGGGCTGGCTCCTCCCTCTATGCCCCTTCTACCAGACTCAGTTTAGAAAATGTGCCCGGAGGCGCCGGTCACAGCTAGGGAGCTCTACTGAGTTTTTCTAGTTAAAGTTAGTTTAGAGTTTATTTTTTTACAGAAGGCTGTTGGCAACAGCCTGCCTACAGTGTGGGACTAAGGGGGGGAGCAGTGTTCGCCCTGCGGGGTCTGAGCCACTGACTCCGCTGACTGGACAATGAGTTACAGAGACGTCGGATCGTTCTCCGTCACAGGGGACCGCTTGCCCCAGCAGCATGCTGCCAACCCCTTACAGAGCTGAAGAGTTGTGAGTGAGACACCGACCCCCCCTAGCAAGCGGGGGGCCGGTGTGAAGATGGCGGCACAGGGGAGGGAGCGCAGTATTAACTGTGCTCTTATGAAGGTCCAAAGGCACATGGTGCGGCGCTGTGAGGTGCGCCCTGGGCCAGCGCTTACCCCCACACTGGTCAGCAATTCTGTCGGGGTCCGCAGATCTCAGCCAGCACATTTCTACTCAGGTCAGTATAATCTGTGAAGAGCGGGAAGACAGCGCCATTAAGGGGGCGGAGCTTCTCAGAGAGGACCCAGCTGCGTTCCAGCACCATTTTCCTGCCTGCACAGCGTTGGATGGAAGAACAGGTCCCTCCACAGCAACTCCAGCTATCAGTACACGATACCAGGGGGTTGTAGAAGGGAGCGGAGGCTGTAGAACGATTGTGTCTCCTATTAAGGGACACAGTCTGCGCTGGTAAGGGGTCTCACTTTACTGGAAGCGCTGGGTTGTGGGTTGGCTCCGATCTCTGTGTCTCTCTTGCCATTCTTGGGGGGGAATTCTGTCTGCCCCTACCTGTGTGTGTGTGTGTGTGTGTGTGTGTGTGTGTGTGTGTGTGTGTGTGTGTGTGTGTGTGTAGGTGGAGTGTTTGGTGGTCTCCTTTAGCTATGTCCAGGGACACTGTGTCATATGCTGCAGAGGATTTATCCTCCCAGGATGATCCCATTCCATGTAATCAGGATAGCACTGGTTTAGCACAGATACCAGCAAGTGAACCAGAGTGTTTTTCCTCTTTCAAATCTTGGATTTCTCAGATTTCTGACAGGGTTGCAAGTAATGAATCTGCAACCCAGGTATTACAGAGCTCTATGACAGTATGGCCTGTTTCAGGTACCTCATGACGCCCCGCTAACGTGCGTTTGTGCATGTCACACAAGACGACACGGATACTGATTCTGACACTGCAGATGGTGTTGGGGATGTGTTGCGGGGGTCCGCATCTCTTGCAAAGGGGGTGCAATTGTTGATAGAGGCTATCAGGGATGTGTTTAATGTTAATGATACCACACCTGAGCAGGCTGAGGAGGCTTTTTTCACTGAAAATAAAAAAGCCTCGCTAACCTTCCCTGCGTCAAAGGAATTGAATGCTATATTTGAAAAAGCATGGGTAAAGTAAACCCTGAGAAAAAATTCCAGATCCCTAAAAGGGTCCAGGTGGCACTTCCTTCCCCTGAGGAGGATAGGAAAAAATGGGAAAAACCGCCGATTGTTGACGCCTCTGTGTCCAGACTCTCAAAAAAGGTGGTTTTGCCTGTTCTAGGAACTACCGCCTTAAAGGAGCCGGTTGATAGGAAAATTGATAACACACTTAAATCAATGTATACTGCTTCAGGGGCCATATTACGTCCCACTATTGCTACTGCATGGATTGCGAAGGCAATAGTAAAGTGGTCGGCTACCTTACTTGAGGATTTGGATACTATGGATAAGGGATGACGTTGCTTTGTGTTTACGCAACATACATGATTCTGCAGGTTTTATGGTAGAATCCATGAAAAGACCTGGGTTCCATGGCTGCGGGAATTTCTTCCATGTCTGTTTCAGCTCGTCGGGGACTGTGGCTGCGCCAGTGGTCGGCCGATGCGGAATCCAGAAGGAGTGTGGAGTCCCTAACCTATACAGGGGGAAGCTCTAGACGCGTGGATATCCACCGCTACAGCGGTTAAGTCTCCGTTCCTTCCCTCAGCAGCACCTGCTCCGAAGAAATCCTTCTCCATCTGCAACACAGTCCTTTCGGCCTAACAAGCACAGAAAGGCCAGAACATCCAATACCTTCTTTAGGGGAGGCCAGATTAAGTCCAAGAAACCTGCCGCTGCAGGTTCCCAGGAACAAAAGCCTACTTTGGGTACGCCAAAGTCCTCCGCATGACGATGTACTGCACGCCCCAGTGGTGGGGCCAGTGGGAGAGAGACTCACACTTCAGTCATGTCTGGGTATCGTCCGGCCTGGATCCCTGGGTGATAGATATTGTGTCTCAGGGATACAGGCTGGAATTTCAAAGTCTCCCTCATCGCTTTTTCAAGTCAGGCTTACCAACTCTGTTGGAGGACAGCACGGTACTACAAGACGCAGTCCAAAAGCTGGTGGAGGCACAGGTCATTGTCCCAGTGCCACCTCACATGCTGACCAAAGGTTACTATTCGAACCTTTTCGTGGTACTGAAACCGGATGGTTCGGTCAGGCCCATTCTGAACCTAAAATCATTGAACCCCTTTCTAAGGGAGTTCAAGATGGAGTCTCTCAGGGCAGTGATGTCAGGTGTGGAAGAGGGGGAATTCCTGGTATCGCTGGATATCAAGGATGCGTACCTCCACATTCCGATCTGGCTGCCACATCAGGCTTTTCTCTGGCTGGGTCCACAGGATTATCCACAGGATAACATTGGGATATTGTCGAGCGACAGCGAAAATGGCACCAACACGGTCACGAGCTTTCTGGCCTCCAAGGATGCATTGGGGCCTTCACCATATAGTCCCGCCCACTGACTCAGTCAAATCAGTTTTTTGCTTGGTGCGGCAGGAAGCCGCATGGCCACAGGGCTGCTGTGAGAGCAGCCTTAAGTTTTTATTATTTTATTTTTATAGACTTACTATATTGTTTTTTTGAGCGACTTATCTTAACAGCATCTTAAACACATTCTAGAAAGAGTCGCTCCAACAACTCCCCACCGGGTCGCAACAACGCTTAGCGTCGGGTATCAGTGCTGTCTCGACGGGCGTCTGTGTCGGATGTTCTAACAGGTCCAGCAGACGTAACCAGGCTGTGGCCGGAGCATGGGGAGACGGTGAGTCTATGGACTTCCTCTTACTAGAGGGGTCAGGACACAGCTACACTGATTTTGGTGGAGACTACAAACAGTGTGTTGATGCGCCGAACATCTAGAGTGCGACAGCGCTACGCTCCGGGGATCATAGGCGCCAGGACTAGGTAGAAGCCGCGATCCTGGGAGTTTAAGTCAACAGGGTGATTCAGACGCTCTCCTGGCCGTCCCTCCTCCGAGTTCATGGCCAGTTCCCGCGGGTTTCTCGTTTCATGAACTGAATTACCTCACTTCCGGCTCAGACGCTACCACGAGGGTACTCGGTCGCAGCTTAGACACTGCGGTTGTGTACACTGGAGATAAACCCGCAGGCCTTAGCGTCTGCATACACATGGAAGTCGCTCAGCGTCCGTGTCCGTTGGTGAGCGTCCGTGTCCATTATCAGTTATTAAGAGCGGCAGTGTACACCAGTAGCGTCTGAATCCACTTAGCGTCTTACGAGCGTATTTGCTTGGATATGGAAGTGTGGGGAGTCTCCCTGTATCCTGCTCTACGGAGGCAGGGTATACAGTACTAAAAATTCTCTCTACTTCTTAGTATGCATTGTTAATTTTTAGTACCTATTGCATATGAGACCTGTATATTACTGTGTTTTCTGCATGCTATGTTGAAAAAAGGAACCAGTTTAAAACAGAAGTACATTGTTCCTACTTATGTATGAGTTGTTATGGAGGTTGTATTCTCATATGGCAATGTCTAATGCTTTAACATGTGACTGACTGCTAGTATGTGTGCTGACTTTTCTGTGTAATGTCAGTCTTGTTCTGACCCTCAAATCAGGTGCACTGTGGTCAGATTGATCTCACCTCTATATACTGACATATAGGGTGATTTTCAGTCACAAAATTGTGTAGTCAATAACAGATTAATACCATGTCTGTGAGCGGCAAAAGTGATGAGGAGAATTTATCAAGCACTCCTACAGCCCTAACATGCTTATCGTGTAAGTCAGGGGTAATTGATATGAATCAATTGGTCACTTATGAGGGTTTGTGTGCAAACTGTTTCGCTTTTCAGCGAAGTAAAAAACAGGAGTTGGTTCAACCACCAACAGAGCCACCATGGAATATGTTCGCAAAGACTCTATCTTCAATAGCAGACAGGTTAACTCCGGTAGCACCACCTCAAGGGTTAGGTTACACTATGAACCCATACATGCAGCTCCCTTCCTATTGTTTGGTTCCAGTAGCCTCTACAAGCAACCAAGGGGCAGGTAAGACTAAGACAGATACGTCTGTGTGGCAGACTACACAAGATGATACATCGGATGATGATGATACAATAGATTCAACTCCGTATGATGATCAGTCGCAGAGCTTTAGTTCAGAAGATGTAGCTGAACTTATTAATGCTGTGAAGGCTGTTCTCTCGTTGGAAAAGCCAGCCAAGACAGTGTTAAAAGCTAAAGCACCTGTATTTAAACGAACAAAATCAGTGAAAGCTGAATTCCCAGCGTCAGATGAGCTGACGGAAATGATGGATGAGTCTTGGGCAGCGTCCAGTAAAAAGTATAAGATTCCTAAGAGATGGGATTCTAATTATCCATTTCCTGCTGTGGATTGTTCGAAAAGAGAAGTTCCTCCAAAAGTAGATGCACATGTTCTGCGACTCGTGCATAAATCTGCTTTACCACTGTCATCTACCTCATTGAATTATGTCAGAGACAGAAGGGTAGATAGCCTTTTGAAAAATATTTTTTCTCTAGTAGGAGCAGAGTTGAGACCTGCTATGGCTTCGGCCTGGGTAGCAAAGGCAATGGGCGAATGGATAGAGGAACTAGAGAATGACATCCCTTCTCCTACTAGGGAGCAAGAGGATCGTTTTTGCCGTTTAAGACAATCTGCCCAGTATTTGGAAGAAGCAGCAATTGATGTAGGTACAGTTGCTTCTAAAGCTTCATCCTTGACAGTGGTCGCTCGCAGAGCAGTTTGGCTACGGACCTGGAATGCAGATGCGGAGTCCAAGAAAGAATTGGAAGCATTGCCTTTTGTCGGTAATATATTATTTGGAAAACCTTTATCGGATATCCTAGATTCAAGGCTGAATCGAAAAAGGTCAGATTTCCGGCTGCTTATAATCCTAAATCCAAGGGTTTAAAATTTCGCTCATTTCGTTGGCAAAGCAAAGTGAAAGCTAAAGAGGAGCCTAAGCAACCCCAGTTCAAAACCAGGGGTAGGAAGCAGTGGGCTAGCAAAAAGCCAGCTTCCAAGCCTGAACAGAAACCATCAGCCTGAAGAGACGGGCCTCCGCCTGGAAGATTCCAGGGTTGGGGGCCGACTCCTTCTTTTTGCACACATATGGCAACAGTCAGCAGCAGATGCTTGGGTGCAGAAGGTAGTATCTCAGGGGTATGGGTTCCCATTCAGGAGGCAGCCTCCTCAAAGATTTTTTTGCACCAGCCCGTCTCGTATAGAGTCGAAGGCCAATGCCCTGCAAGAAGCAGTCCAAAAATTACTGCAGTCAGGTGTGATTGTCCCAGTACCTCCATCACAAAGGGGACAGGGGTTTTACTCCAATCTATTTCTAATCCAGAAGCCAAATGGGTCATATCGACCAATTCTCAATCTGAAAATGTTGAACAAATACATATGGATCCCGAAGTTCCACATGGAGACGTTACGCTCCATAATGTTGGCTATGGAACGGGAGATTACATGGTATCTCTAGATGTACGGGATGCTTACCTACATGTGCCTATAGCACTGTCGCATCAGTGTTACCTCAGGTTTGCCATCTTCAAGGAACATTTCCAGTTCCAAGCTCTGCCTTTTCGGGCTAGTTACAGCACCCAGGGTGTTTACCAAGATCATGGTGGTTATGGCAGCTTGTCTGCGCAAACAGGGGATAAGAATATTCCCATACCTAGACGACCTGTTAATCTTAGCACAGTCGCAAGATTTACTGTAGAGCCATCTTCAACAGACGATAGTTTGTTTACAGAGACACGGGTGGCTCATAAATTGGGAAAAGTCGTCCCTGAATCCGTCACAGCGGATGGTTCATTTGGGAGCCATATTGGATTCAAACCTACAGAAGGTTCTCTTACCAGAGAAAAAGATAGTCAAGGTGCAGGTCATAGCTCAGGAAGCGTTGCACGCCCAGACAATGTCAGTCCATGCAGCAATGCGACTGTTGGGTCTGATGGTATCAACCTTCGACATGGTGCAATATGCGCAATTCCACTCCAGACAGTTGCAGCACCTTATTCTGACCAAATGGAATGGAAATCATCAGACGATAAAGAAGCAGATGATAAAGATTCCAGTAAACATAAAAAGGTCTCTAGCGTGGTGGCTACAGACAGACCATTTAAACAAGGGGAGACCCTTTTGGATAAAAGAGTGGCAAGTCCTGACAACAGATGCCAGCCTGCAGGGCTGGGGGGCGGTACTCGGAAGCCTATGGTTCCAAGGAAAATGGACCGCAAGGGAAAGTCGACTGCCAATAAATCTGTTAGAAATAAGAGCCATTTACTTGGCTCTGGTTCAGGCAAAGGACAATCTACAAGGAAGACCAGTCCAGATCCGCTCAGACAATGTGACGGTAGTAGCATACCTCAATCATCAATGAGGAACTCGCAGCAAGAGATTGATGGAGGAAGTAACTCCCATTCTAAAATGGGCAGAACTCCATCTCCTGGCATTGTCAGCAGTATTTGTCCGGGTGTACTAAACTGGGAAGCGGACTTTCTCAGTCAGCACACCATTCAGGAAACCGAATGGGCACTACACCCAGAAGTGTTTCAGACACTGGTGAACAGATGGGGTCTACCAGAGATAGACCTTATGGCGTCTCGTCTGAACAACAAAGTTCCAAGGTATGGATCGAGAACAAGGGACCCAGGAGCGGTCCTTGTAGACGCACTGTCAGTAGAATGGAGGTTTCAGCTGGCGTATTTGTTCCCGCCAATATCTCTGTTACCCAGAGTAGTGAGAAAGATAAAACAGGCAAAAGGAGCAATCATTCTAATAGCTCCAGCTTGGCCAAGAAGGCATTGGTACACAGATCTGTTGAGAATGTCCATGGAAGCACCGATACTGCTCCCTCAACGTCCAGATCTACTAATGCAGGGTCCTTGTTGTCACAGTCATCTGGATCGCCTGTCTTTGACGGCGTGGCTGTTGAAACCTCTATCTTAGAGTAAAGGGTTTTCGAAACAAGTAATCCAAACTATGCTTAGAGCAAGAAAGCCTTCTTCGGCCCGTGTGTATCATAGAATATGGCAAGTGTTAGGGTCTCCTGCCCTGTGCTGCCACGTCGTCATGGCAACCGGGAGACAAGTGCTAGCGGAGTAACCTGAGCGCAGCTGATACTCCGGTTCGGGTCTTTTGCTGTGCAGTGGTTATAGGCTCTGTGCATGGCAGGGGATCCGGTGCTGGTTTTTGTGCTCACAGTCTGTGAGGTCTGAGTGGGGCGTGGACAGCACCTGCTTTATAAGGCCTCTTTTCAGGGTAAGCAGATGCTGCTGAATCTTTGTTGGTTAGTCAGTTTCTGAAAGTTAGCCAGTACTGTGTAGCTTTGTATTTGTTTGTTGCTTACTGCAAATAGGCCTGGGGATTTGGTATTACACTCTGCCAATCCAGACCTAGCAGTAAGACTGGAGTCAGTCGTTTAGCTTGCTGGGGTTCTGTTACTACTCTGTGAACTTAGCAAGTTTGCGGCTGTATTCTAAGACTTGCCTGTCTAATCCTGTCTCACTGTGCTAGGTGTCAGGGGTCAGTTTAGTGGCAGTAAACCGAACCTGTGCACTGCAAGTGAGAATTAGGATTGTGGAGAATCTCCTTGTGTCTATCATTCCATCTCTGACCAAGGAGTTTACTGCCACACCCGTTGGTAACCCTTTAGGGTTTTGCTGTTGCCCTTAGCAACAGCATTTCGGGTTTTCTATGTATTAAAACACAACATCTTGCTTTTCACATCTGAGCAGTTCTAATACAAGGGAGATACCCAGTTCCTTAGCCTCTGGGCTTCTCTGTTCACGTTGTGTGTATTTTGTTACCCTACCACCTTCTGTGTACGTTATGTCATATTCCCTAGTCTGTCTGTGAGTCCATTTGTTTTGCATAACAGTTCAAACACCAGTACATTCCTGCAGGCACTGGAGTGCATAACAGCCCTGACACCAGTACTTTCCTGCAGGCACTGGTGTGCATAACATATTCAGCAGCCCAATACTCCTGTTGAAATTTTGTGGGAATATGGAGCATACCCCTCAAAATACGTTGCAACAGGTGGTTGATCAGGTGCAGGTCCTGACTCAAAAATGTAATGATTTGTCCATTAAAATGCACACCTCCCAGGCTGCTGGCGGAGCTCCCGCAGCAGCAGCACCTGCAGGGGTTAAGGAGCCGAAAGTAAATCTCCCGGATCGTTTTTCTGGAGATCGCTCGCAGTTCTTTTGTTTCAAGGAGAGCTGCAAGCTATACTTCCGGCTTAGGCCTCAGTCTTCTGGGTCGGAGATTCAGCGGGTGGGCATAGTGATTTCCTTGCTACAAGGAGACCCACAGGTCTGGGCATATGGGTTGCAGCCTGACTGTCCGTCGCTTAAAAGTGTTGATGCTTTTTTTACGGCACTGGGCATGTTGTATGATGACCCTGACAAGACGGCCTCAGCCGAGGCTCAGATTTCGATCCTTAAGCAAGGGCGAAGGCCAGTTGAGGTTTACTGTACGGAGTTTCGGAGGTTGGCCCATGATACCCAGTGGAATGACCCAGCCCTGAGACACCAGTACCGAAGAGGTCTTTCTAACCAGATAAAGGACCAACTGGTACAACATCCCTTGCCTGATAGCTTGGATCAGCTCATGCAGTTATCCATCCGGGTGGATAGACGGCTGAGAGAGCGTAGGCTTGAAAGGGAGACTGAGATTTCCTTCCTTCCCAAGGGAACCTCAGACTCTGAGGAATTTTCCGAGGAGCCTATGCAGATTGGGGCTACCCGCCTCTCCTCGCGTGAGAAGATGCGGAGGAGACAGCAGGGGTTGTGTTTGTACTGTGGGAATAAAGGTCATGTGGTAGTATCATGCCCAGAAAAGCCGGAAAACTTCAGGGCCTGAGGGTGATGGGAAATATCCTGTCAGGCCAGAAGTCAGAATTTCCCAAGAAGACTTTTATCATTCCGGTGACTTTGAAGATCCTCGGTCAAACTGTCAAGACTGAGGCCTTTGTGGACAGTGGGGCCGACGGGGTTTTTATGGACCGCCAATTCGCCCTGAAACACTCTGTTCCCTTAGTACCCTTGGCATCGGAAATTGAGATTTGTGGGTTAAACGGGGAACCATTATCCCAAGGTAAAATTACCTCTTGCACTAGCCAGATTTCTTTGTTTATTGGAGCCACACACTCTGAAAAATTGTCCTTTTATGTGACTGTCTGTACTTTTGCCCCATTGGTGTTGGGGTTACCCTGGTTAAGGGCCCACAATCCTCAATTTGACTGGGTCTCTGGGGAGATTCTTAGTTGGAGTACTGATTGTTTCAGGAGTTGCTTGAGCCTTCCAGTCAGGTTCTCGCAGCTAAGTTTGCCAGGATTGCCAGGGTGTTATGCAGATTTTGCGGACGTGTTCTCCAAAAAAGTTGCAGAGGTACTACCTCCCCATCGCTCCTATGACTGTGCCATTGATTTGTTGCCAAATGCTAAGCTTCCCAAGAGCAGGTTGTACTCCCTGTCACGTCCTGAGACTCAGGCTATGGCAGAGTACATTCAGGAGAACTTGGCTAAGGGATTTATCAGACCTTCACAGTCTCCAGTTGGGTCGGGGTTCTTCTTCGTGGGTAAAAAGGACGGTTCGTTGCGACCCTGCATCGACTTCAGGGAATTGAACCGTATCACGATTAAAAACTCATACCCACTGCCTCTCATTTCGGTCTTGTTTGACCAGCTTCGTACTGCCACCATTTTTTCTAAGATTGACCTACGCGGTGCGTACAATCTAATCCGAATAAGAGAGGGGGATGAATGGAAGACTGCCTTTAATACCCACTCGGGGCATTATGAATATTTGGTGATGCCTTTTGGGCTCTGTAATGCCCCGGCAGTCTTCCAGGATTTCATGAATGATGTGCTCAGGGAATATTTGGATAGATTCTTAGTTGTATACTTAGATGACATCCTAATCTTCTCCCATTCCCTGGAGGAACATCGGAAGCATGTACGCTTAGTCCTCCAGAAACTCAGAGACCACCGGCTTGGGGCGAAGCTGGAGAAGTGCGAATTTGAAGTTCAGCAAATCGCATTTCTAGGATATATTATCTCCCCAGAAGGTTTCCAAATGGAGGGTTCCAAGGTACAGGCAGTCCTGGATTGGGTGCAGCCCACTAGTTTGAAGGCGCTTCAGCGTTTCCTGGGCTTTGCGAATTTTTATAGACGATTTATCGCTGGATTTTCGTCTATAGTGGCGCCCTTGGTGGCACTCACTAAGAAAGGGGCGGATGTTGCTCACTGGTCTTGTGAGGCTAAAGCGGCTTTTGCCCGTCTCAAAAGGGCATTTGTTTCGGCCAAGGTGCTGCGACACCCAGATCCAGAGCGTCCTTTTGTGGTGGAGGTGGATGCCTCTGAGATGGGTATTGGGGCAGTGCTTTCTCAGATGGGAGTGTCAGATAATCGCCTTCATCCCTGTGCTTACTTTTCCCGTAAATTTTCGCCTGCCGAGATTAATTATGACGTGGGTAACCGGGAATTGTTGGCTATTAAGGATGCACTCGAGGAGTGGAGACACTGGCTTGAGGGGGCTAAGTTTGTGGTCTCAATTCTCACTGACCATAAGAATCTGGCATATTTAGAGTCAGCGAAGCGTCTCAATGCCAGGCAGGCACGATGGGCTTTGTTTTTTGCTCGCTTTAATTTTTTGATAACATATCGCCCTGGGTCAAAAAACATCAAGGCTGATGCGCTCTCGCGGAGTTTTGCTCCAATCCAGGAGACCACCGAGGAGCCGTTGCCCATTGTTTCCCCATCATGTATTAAAGTGGGCATTACCCAGGACCTCTTATCATTAGTCCTTAGAGCACAGGAGCAGGCTCCTCCAGACCTTCCGGTAGGTCTTTTGTTTGTGCCTCCTAGGTTAAGACAGCGAGTGTTCCTGGAATTCCATGCCAAGAAGTCTGCAGGTCACCCGGGTATTGCCAGAACTCGGGAGTTGCTATCTAGGGCGGTGTGGTGGCCCTCGGTGGCTAAGGATGTGGATCAGTGGGTTCGGGCATGTGACATCTGTGCCCGAAATAAGACTCCTAGAGGGGTTCCTGTTGGCCCACTACATCCACTCTCTATCCCATCTAAGCCATGGACCCACATTTCAATGGATTTTGTGGTGGACTTGCCCAAATCCTCGGGGATGACAGCCATCTGGGTTGTCGTTGACAGGTTTTCGAAGATGGCGCACTTCGTTCCACTGGTTGGGCTGCCATCGGCCAGACGCCTGTCTGAATTATTTATGCTGCATGTTGTGCGTCTCCACGGGTTGCCACTTGATGTGGTCTCTGACCGCGGATCCCAGTTTGTGGCCAAATTCTGGAGGGCATTTTGTTCCGATCTCCAGATTTCTGTCAGCTTGTCGTCGGGCTACCATCCGCAGTCTAATGGGCAGACTGAAAGGGTGAACCAGTCCTTGGAGCAGTTCCTCAGGTGTTATGTCTCCAAGTGTCAGACTGACTGGGTTGCTCATCTGTCCATGGCGGAGTTTGCCTATAACAACGCGGCTCACTCTGCTACAGGGATCTCTCCCTTCCTTTGTGTGTATGGGCATCATCCTAAGGCCAATTCTTTTGACCCCCTGGACTCCACGCCTGGTGGTTCCTCTGTGGTTTCGGTCCTTAGAGGTATTTGGCGGAAAGTGAAGAAAGCCCTTGTGTCTGTGTCATTAGTGACCAAAAGGGTTTTTGATAAGCGGAAAAGACCCTGCAGCTTCAAATTAGGAGACTTCGTCTGGTTGTCTACCAAGAATTTGAAGTTGAGACAGCCATCTCATAAGTTAGGCCCCCGGTTCATCGGCCCTTATAAGATCACCAGGGTTATCAATCCGGTGGCATTTCAGTTAGATCTGCCCCGTTCTTTGGGTATCAATAAAACATTTCATTGTTCCCTTTTAAAACGGGCGATTAGTAATCCTTCTTCCAGTGGAAGACCTTTCCCCTCTTCTGATACGTGGCCAGAGGGAGTTTGTTGTTGAAAGGATTCTTGACTCCAAGGTGGTTCGGGGTCGGCTGTCATTTTTGGTGCACTGGAAGGGGTATGGCCCGGAGGAGCGGTCGTGGGTGCGCAGTTGTGATCTTCATGCCCCCAGACTGATACGCTCTTTCTTCTCGCAGTTCCCCGATAAACCCGGTGGTAGGGGTTCTTTGACCCCTCGTCAGAGGGGGGGTACTGTTAGGGTCTCCTGCCCTGTGCTGCCACGTCGTCATGGCAACCGGGAGACAAGTGCTAGCGGAGTAACCTGAGCGCAGCTGATACTCCGGTTCGGGTCTTTTGCTGTGCAGTGGTTATAGGCTCTGTGCATGGCAGGGGATCCGGTGCTGGTTTTTGTGCTCACAGTCTGTGAGGTCTGAGTGGGGCGTGGACAGCACCTGCTTTATAAGGCCTCTTTTCAGGGTAAGCAGATGCTGCTGAATCTTTGTTGGTTAGTCAGTTTCTGAAAGTTAGCCAGTACTGTGTAGCTTTGTATTTGTTTGTTGCTTACTGCAAATAGGCCTGGGGATTTGGTATTACACTCTGCCAATCCAGACCTAGCAGTAAGACTGGAGTCAGTCGTTTAGCTTGCTGGGGTTCTGTTACTACTCTGTGAACTTAGCAAGTTTGCGGCTGTATTCTAAGACTTGCCTGTCTAATCCTGTCTCACTGTGCTAGGTGTCAGGGGTCAGTTTAGTGGCAGTAAACCGAACCTGTGCACTGCAAGTGAGAATTAGGATTGTGGAGAATCTCCTTGTGTCTATCATTCCATCTCTGACCAAGGAGTTTACTGCCACACCCGTTGGTAACCCTTTAGGGTTTTGCTGTTGCCCTTAGCAACAGCATTTCGGGTTTTCTATGTATTAAAACACAACATCTTGCTTTCACATCTGAGCAGTTCTAATACAAGGGAGATACCCAGTTCCTTAGCCTCTGGGCTTCTCTGTTCACGTTGTGTGTATTTTGTTACCCTACCACCTTCTGTGTACGTTATGTCATATTCCCTAGTCTGTCTGTGAGTCCATTTGTTTTGCATAACAGTTCAAACACCAGTACATTCCTGCAGGCACTGGAGTGCATAACAGCCCTGACACCAGTACTTTCCTGCAGGCACTGGTGTGCATAACAGCAAGCCTATATTCATTGGTGTACTGGAAAAAATTTCAATCCGAGATCTTTTAAAGTAGCTAGGATTTTGGATTTCCTTCAGGCAGGATTGGATAAAGGGTTGAAAATTGCTTCCTTGAGGGTTCAAGTTTCAGCGTTAACTGTATGGTTTCAGCAGAAGATTGCTGATTTACAGGATGTACGTACATTTTTTCAAGGAGTAGTACATATTCAACCTCCATTTGTTCCTCCTGCAGCTCCCTGGGATTTGAATTTAATTCTTAAATTTCTCCAGGGTCCTCTGTTTGAACCACTGGAGAGAGCAGATCTTAAGTGGTTAACGGTTAAAGTTCTTTTTTTACTGGCAATGGTGTCAGCCAGAAGAGTGTCAGATTTAGGAGCATTATCATGTAAGTCTCCTTTCCTAAGTTTTTTTCCAGACAGAGCAGTTCTCAGAACGAGATCTAGCTATCTTCCAAAGGTGGTATCAAAGTTTCACCTGAATGAAGAGATTGTAGTCCCAGCTTTTCAGGTATCGGGACTTTCTGCGGGAGAAGCGTCGCTGGACGTGGTCCGGGCTTTAAGAATCTACATAGATCGTACTAGTGCCATCAGGAAAACAGATTCTCTCTTCATCCTCTACGGATTCCATAGAAGAGGATGGCCTGCTAGTAAACAGACGCTGACGAGATGGCTCCGAATGGTAATATCAGAAGCTTATTCTCATACAGATCTCCCTATTCCGGCTAATGTCTCTGCACACTCTACTCGTAAGGTAGGTCCTTCTTGGGCAGCACAACAGGGTGCTTTAGCAGAACAGATATGTAGGGCAGCCACATGGTCTTCCATAAACACATTCATCAGACATTTATGCCTTGAATATTTTTGCCTCTCATGACGCAGACTTCGGGTGAAAGGTCCTCCTGTGCAATCAGGAGCGTCCCCACCACTAAAATGGCTTTGGGAATCCCAATGTTATCCTGTGGATAATCCTGTGGACCCAGCCAGAGAAATATACGTTATGGTAAGAACTTAACCGTTGATAACGTGATTTCCTTATGTCCACAGGTATCCACAGGGATCCCACCCTGACGCATCTGATTTGAGGATCTAGACAATCACTAAAACCTCTTCCTTCTTGTATGGAAGGGTGTGCATGTGTGTTCTTATCGCCTAAACAGGTCTCTACCTGATGTTCCTGCCTAAAATCGCTGTGGAAAGAACTGATGTGACTGAGTCAGTGGGCGGGACTATATGGTGAAGGCCCCAATGCATCCTGGGAGGCCAGAAAGCTCATGACCGTGTTGGTGCCATTTTCGCTGTCGCTCGACAATATCCCAATGTTATCCTGTGGATACCTGTGGACATAAGAGAAATCACGTTATCAACGGTAAGTTCTTACCATAACGTATATTTCGCCGATTCGCATTGCTGGACTGTCATTTCCAGTTCCAGGCACTGCCATTCGGCCTCTCCACAGCACCAAGGGTGTTTACCAAGGTGATGGCGGAAATGATTCTCCTCCGCAAGCAAGGGGTGAACATCATTCCATATCTGGACGATCTGCTGATAAAGGCATCGCCCAAGAGAAGCTACTGCAGTCCATTGTTCTCACAACACGACTACTCCAGAGTCACAGTTGGATTCTGAACCTTCCAAAGTCACATTTGGAACCAACCCAGAGGTTGTCCTTTCTGGGAATGATCCTGGATACGGAAGTGCAGCGGGTGTTTCTTCCGCAGGAAAAGGCGTTGGTGATACAAGCTATGGTCCGGGTTGTCCTGAAGCCACCCCGGGTGTCGGTTCATCAATGCATTCGCCTATTGGGAAAGATGGTGGCCTCTTACGAGGCTCTCCAGTACGGGAGCTTCCATGCTTGGACCTTCCAACTGGATCTCCTGGACAAGTGGTCGGGATCTCACCTCCACATGCACCAGAGAATTCATCTGTCGCCAAGGGCAAGGATTTCACTCTTCTGGTGGCTCCAATTGCCTCACCTTCTGGAGGGCCGCAGGTTCGAGATTCAGGACTGGGTCCTTCTAACCACGGATGCGAACCTCCGGGGCTGGGGAGCAGTCACACAAGGAGTAACCTTCCAAGGACAATGGTCAAGCCTGGAAGCCAGCCTGCCCATCAACATCCTGGAACTAAGAGCCGTCTACAACGGTCTTCTTCAGGCGGCCCCTCTTCTGAGAAATCGAGCCATTCAAGTGCAATCAGACAACGTAACAACAATGGCTTACATAAACCGAAAAGGCGGAATGAAGAGCAGAGCGGCAATGTCAGAGGTGACAAGAATACTCCTCTGGACAGAAAAGCACGCGTTGGCGCTGTCAGCCATCTTCATTCCGGGAGTAGACAACTAAAAAGTAGACTTCCTCAGCAGACACGATCTCCATCCAGGGGAGTGGGATCTCCATCCGGAGGTATTCACGGAAATAACAGACCTTTGGGGTTTGCCCCAAATAGACATGATGGCCTCTCTTCTCAACAAGAAGCTTCGGCGTTATTGTTCCAGGTCGAGGGACCCACAGGCAGTGGCAGTGGATGCCCTGGTGTCTCCGTGGGTGTTCCAGTCAGTGTACGTGTTTCCACCACTCCCACTCATACCAAGAATCCTAAAGCTCATAAGGAGAACAAGGGTTCAAACGATCCTCATTGCCCCAGACTGGCCAAGAAGGGCTTGGTAAGCGGACCTTCTGAATCTACTGCAAGAAGAGCTGGGGCCTCTTTGGGAGGACCTGCTGCAGCAGGGGCCATTCACCTATCAAGTCTTACCGCGGCTACGTTTGACGGCATGGAAGTTGAGCGCCTGATACTTGCTTGGAAGGGTATTCCGAGGAAGGTTATTCCTACCCTCATACAGGCTAGGAAAGGGGTACCGTCTAAACATTACCATCTTATTTGGAAGATGTCTCTTGGTGTGAATCCAAGAAGTTTCTTATGATGGAGTTTCAACTGGGACGTTTCCTCCTATTCCTGCAAGCAGGAGTGAATATGGGCCTGAGGTTGGGTTCTGTAAAGGTCCAGATTTCGGCCCTATCCATTTTCTTTCAGAAACAATCGGCTGCCCTCCTTGAGGTTCAGACCTTTTTGAAGTGAGTTCTGCATTTCCAACCTCCCTTTGTACCGCCTACGGCGCCCTAGGACCTTTAACGTGGTGTTGCAGTTCCTCCAGTCAGATTGGTTTAAGCCTCTACAGGAGGTAGAGGTCAAGTTTCTTACATGGAAGGCGGTCACGTTGTTGGCCTTAGCTTCTGCTAGATGTGTGTCCGAGCTGGGAGCTTTATCATGTAAAAGCCCTTACTTGATCTTCCACGAAGATAGAGCTGAGCTCCGGACACGTCAGCAGTTTCTTCCGAAGGTTGTGTCGACATTTCATATCAACCAACCTATTGTGGTGCCAGTGGCTACTGACTCTTCAATTACATCAAAGTCCTTGGATGTCGTAAGGGCTCTGAAGATATATGTGAAGAGAACTTCTTGTCACGGAAAGTCGGACTCTCTGTTTAGCCTGTATGATCCCAAGAAGATTGGGTGTCCTGCTTCTAAGCAGACGATCTCTCGCTGGATCAGGTTCACTGTCCAGCATGCTTATTCTACGGCAGGACTGCCGTGTCCAAAATATGTTAAGTCCCACTCTACTCGTAAGGTGGGGTCTTCCTGGGCGGATGCCCGGAGTGTCTCGGCAGTGCAACTTTGCCGAGCTGCAACTTGGTCTGGGTCGATACACGTTCGATACTTTGGCCTCTGATGATCTGAAGTTCAGTCAATCAGTTCTGCAGGAGCCTCTGCGCTCTCCCTCCCGTTCTGGGAGCTTTGGTACATCCCCATGGTACTAATGTGGACCACAGCATCCTCTAGGACATAAGAGAAAATAGGATTTTGGTTACCTACTGGTAAATCCTTTTCTCGTAGTCCGTAGAGGATGCTGGGCGCCCGCCCGCCCAGCGCTTCGTTTTCCTGAAAAGGTTATTTGGTTCAGTACCAATTCGTTTTAGTTGAGTACTGCGTTGTTACTTGGTAAGTAATGTTTCAGCAGTTGCTGAATGTTCAAACTACGTTGGCTTGACGTGCCTTGTATGTGTGAGCTGGTATAAATCTCGCCACTACCTGTGTATAATCCTTCTCTCGAAGTATGTAGTCTCCTCAGGCACAGTTTCTAGACTGAGTCTGGTGGTAGGGGCATAGATGGAGGACCCAACCCTATATTCTCAAACTCTTAAAGTGCCAGTGGCTCCTGGTGGACCCGTCTATACCCCATGGTACTGTGTACCCCAGCATCCTCTACGGACTACGAGAAAATGATTTACCGGTAGGTAACCAAAATCCTATTTTGCTCTGTCATTTTTAGTCTCCATATACCTCTTGAATTCCCTGTTTGTGCTGATACACTACACAGGGGGTTCTTGTCAGGTATTGTGCTGCTAATATTGTACTGTGTTGCCTTGCATTGAGCTTTTGATTATGTCCGCTACAAAGGGCAACGGAGCTGGGGCTGATCCCACATTGCATGGTGTTGACGCTGCAGACACATTTGAGGATAACATAGCAGCTGAGGGTTCATGTTCTGGGCTACCTTCTCCACGCTATTGAATACGCTGGTAACTAGACTAACGCCCCCTATGGGACCACCTGTGCCGGTACAACCGCTTATAGTCCCCGCGGTTAACTCGCCGTGGGCAGATCAAGTGTCCAATCAGTTACAGCAATTGAACCAATCACTGACTGCTCAAAAGTCTAACCCTCGCCCGCCTAAGACCAAGGGGTCCTCTAAGCGGCCCATTACTTCCTCACAATCCACCAACGTCCCAGACACCTCGTCTGATGAGGATGGCGTTTATACGGACCCCACAGATTCTGATCCTGATGCTTCTGATGGGGAAGTTGTTTCGCAGGTGGATGTTCCTGACTTGTTAGAGGCTATCAGGCTCATTCTTCAGGTTGATGATGAACTGGAGCCTGACACTGCCCCTAAGAAACCGGACAGGTTTAAATGTCAGAAGGTGGTTAAACAAGTTTTACCTCACTCTGAATATTTAGCTGACATACGTCAGGAGTCCTGGGAAAATCCAGGAAAGAAGTTCACGCCTCACAAGAAGATGCTGGCTCGCTACCCCCTTGCTGCGGAGCTTAGTAAAATTGGGAAACACCCCCGCCAGTGGATTCGCAATTGGCGCGGCTGGTAGTATCCTCAGCTCTGCCTGTAACTACCGTCACGTCCTTGAGAGAGCCGACGGACAAGCGTGTGGAGGGTTGTTTGAAGGCAATCTACCCCTATTGCAGCGACATGGGCTGCTGAAGCTGTGGAAGCGTGGGCTCAGGAGCTGGAGGCGGAGTTGCCTTCCAATGCTTCTGATTATGCTAGACAATGCCTGTCATATAGTGTTACAGCGTCTCATTACATTAAAGAGGCGGCTTCTGATGCTGGTATTCTGGCGGCCAAGGCTTCTACTAAGTCCATTTTGGCTCGCCGAATTCTCTGGTTATGGTCCTGGTCTGTGGACATGAACTCTAAGAAAACCCTGGAGGTACTCCCCTTCAAAAGAGACATTCTTTTCGGAGAAGACCTTAACAAGATAGTGGCTGACTTAGCGTCTGCTAAAACAGCATGTTTTCCTAGTACTGTTCCTTCGGTGCCGAAGCCTAAGAGTACTTCCTTTCGCTCCTTTCGTCCTTCAGGGAAAGCAAAAGGTCAGGCGTCCCCAAAACAGGTTCAAACTTCCAAACCCAATAAGCCCAAACCCAAACGGGCCTGGGCTGCCTGTCAGCCTGCTTCCAAAACTGACAAGCCTGCTGCATGATGGGGCGGGCCTCTCTCTGGGGGATCCCAGAGTGGGGGGCAGACTTCTAGGGTTTACCCAGGAATGGTCGAAGACCGGCTCAGAGAGGCAAGGGGTACTATTCACCGCTGTTCCTAGTCCCGAAACCGAATGGGTCTTCTCAGCCTATTCTCAGCCTCAAGTCCTTGAACAAATGTGTGATGGTCTCCTTTTGTTCTGGCCTTGGAGCCTGGGGACTATATGATCTCACTGGACATACAGGATGCTTACCTGCATATTCCTATTGCAGTGTCGCATCAGCAGTTCCTGAGGTTTGCGGTTGGCAACCTCCATTACCAATTTCGGGCGTTACCTTTTGGTTTGACCACGGCTCCGCAAGTCTTCACCAAGGTCATGGCGGTAATGACGGCTGTACTCCGCCGTCAACGGGTCAGGATCCTACCGTACTTGGACGACTTGTTGATCCTGGCAAATTCCCCAGAGATTCTCCTACGCCATCTGGATCTGACTATCCAATTTCTGTAAGCCAACGGGTGGCTCATCAACTGGAAGAAATCCTCCCTGGTCCCTGCTCAGAGCATGGTGCACCTGGGGGCGTTGTTGGACACGGTTGTTCTTGTCTCAGGAGAAAGTCCTGAAGCTTGAGGACAGGATTAGATGCTTTTTATCTCGTCCGCAAGTGTCGATACATTCGGCAATGCAAGTGCTAGGTCTCATGGTGTCGACTTTTGACATGGTGGAGTGCACTCAATTCCATTCCCGCCCTCTCCAGAGGATGATTCTTGCCAAGTGGGACGGCCTGCCTCACCAGATCAGGTCTCAAATGATCTCATTGTCTCCGGAGGTCCGTCTGTCACTGAGCTGGTGGCTTCAGGACCAACGATTGAGCAGGGGTCGTCCCTTCTGGATATCCAACTGGGTCCTTCTGACGACGGACGCCAGCCTGAGGGGTTGGGGCACGGTGTTGGAGCAACACTCCCTTCAGGGTCGGTGGACCAAGGAGGAGTCTCTCCTCCCGATTAAACATTCTGGAATTGCGGGCGGTGTTCAACTCATTGAACTTGGCCCAGCATCTAATACAGAACAGACCTGTTCAAGTACAGTCGGACAACGTCACCACGGTGGTGTACATCAATCATCAAGGCGGCACTCGAAGCCGCATGGCAATGAGGGAAGTATCACGGATTCTTCAGTGGGCGGAACACCATCTGCCAGCCATATCGGCAGTGTTCATTCTGGGGGTCCTAAACTGGGAGTGGTCTTTCTCAGTCGTCGGGACGTACACGCCGGAGAGTGGAGCCTCCATCCAGAAGTGTTTCAACTCATCGTGGACATGTGGGGCCTTCCAGATGTGGACCTGATGGCATCTCGACACAATCACAAGGTTCTGGTCTTCGGAGCAAGGACAAGGGATCCTCAAGCGGTGTTCGTGGACGCACTGGTAATTCCATGGAACTTTCGGCTGCCATACGTGTTCCCACCGGTGTCACTCCTGCCCAGAGTAATAAGGAAGTTCAAGCAAGAAGGAGGAATCCTACTTCTGATCGCTCCAGCGTGGCCCGGACGGCATTAGTTCTCAGACCTTCAGGGTCTCTCGATATAGCATCCCCTTCTACTTCCGCAGCGCCTAGATCTCCTCGTTCAGAGTCCCTGTGTATATCAGGATTTAGCCCGATTGGCTTTGACGGCGTGGCTCTTGAAGCTTCCGTCTTGAGGGCCAAAGGATTTTCTGAGGCGGTCATTCAAACCATGTTGAAGGCCTGGAAACCGGCTTCTACTCGGATTTATCATAGGGTCTGGAATTCTTACTTTGCTTGGTGCATATCTAACAGTCATGACGCTTACAAGTTTAATACAGTCAAACTTTTGGCCTTTCTACAACAAGGCCTGGACTTGGGCCTTCGTCTGGGCTCCATCAAGGTTCATATTTCTGCCTTGTACGTTTGGTTTCAGAGAAAAATTGCGACCTTACCTGATGTACATACGTTCACTCAGGGTGTGTTGCGGATTCAACCTCCTTATGTCCCGCCAGGTGGCTTCTTGGGACTTGTCGTTGGTTCTGGAGGCGTTGCAAGGGTCTCCGTTTGAGCCTCTTGAATCTGCAGACCTTAAGTGGCTTTCTCTTAAGGTATTGTTTCTGCTGGCTATTGCCCCTGCTAGACGAGTGTCTGATTTGGGTGCCTTGTCTTGTAGGTCACCATATCTGATTTTTCACCGTGATCGGGCGGTTCTTAGAACACATCCCGAGTATTTACCTAAGGTGGTGTCTTCTTTCCACCTTAATCAGGAGATTGTGGTTCCGGCCTTTGCCTCTCCTGATTTGTCTTCCAAAGAACGGTTTTTGGATGTGGTCCGTGCTCTCCGTATCTACGTGAAGAGAACTACCTCCATCAGGAAGTTGGATTCTCTCTTTGCCCTGTTTGGTTTTCACAAACGTGGCTGGCCTGCTCACAAAAAGACCCTGGCCAGATGGATTAGAATGGTGATTGCACATGCTTATGTACAGGCTGGCCTTCCAGCTCCTGCTACCATCAAGGCCCATTCTACTCAGTCTGTTGGACCTTCTTGGGCGGCCCGCTGTGGTGCGACCCTTGAACAATTGTGCAAGGCGGCTGCGTGGTCCTCAGTGAACACGTCCATAAGGTTCTATGCCTTTGATACTTCCGCCTCCCAGGATGCTTCCATTGGACGCTGGGTTCTTGTGCCCGCTACAGTGCGTCCCCTCCCATAAGGAACTGCTTTAGGACATCCCCAATGTCATTCCCTGTGGAGCCCAGTGTACCCCGCAGCAGAAAACGAGATTTATGGTAAGATCTTACCATTGTTAAATCTCTTTCTGCGAGGTACAGTGGGCTCCACAGGGCGCCCACCCTGACGCACTTTGCTTCTTTGGGTTGGTATGGCATTAGACGCTGACACTTTCTCCTGTCGTGAGAGTGTGGTGTATGTGGCTACTAACAGTTGTCGTCTCTTTTGCCTGCTACTGCATTGGACTGGTTAACAAAAACTGTGCTCCTGTGCACGGAGGCGGGGTTATAGAGGAGGCAGCACTGGGCATTCTCAAAGCTTTGAGCCTGTTGGTGCCTTGGATCAAGATCCTACTCTACACCCCAATGTCATTCCCTGTGAAGCCCAGTGTACCTCACAGAAAGAGATTTAACAACGTTAAGTTCTTACCATAAATCTCGTTTTTACAATCCTTACTTAATTAGCCCCATAGTCCCCTACTTGGACGATCTCCTAATAAAGGCTATGTCCAGGGAGTGTCTGCTGCACAGCATCGATCTGACGACTCGCCTACCTACGGCTCATGGGTGGATCTTGAATTTTCAGAAATCTCATCTGGAACCGACCCAACGTCTTCAGTTCCTGGGAATGATACTGGATACGGTGTCTCAAAAGGTGTTTCTTCCAATGGACAAGGCCTTGCTATCCAGGCTATGGTCTGCTCAGTGCTCCGTCCTCGGAAGGTATCCATACATCTTTGCATCTGATTGCTAGGGAAGATGGTGGCTGCTTACGAGGCAATCCAATATGGCAGATTTCATGCCCGGCCATTTCAGCTGGATCTGCTGGACAAATGGTTGGGGTCTCACCTTCACATGCATCAGGAAGTGACCTTATCTCCGAAATCCCGGATTTCTCTGTTATGGTGGCTTCAAGTTCCTCAATATCCACTCATGGACTCTACTGACGACGGATGCCAGCCTCCGGGGTTGGGGGGCTGTGACCCAAGGGGCACAGTTCCAGGGGATATGGTCAAGTCAGGAGTGTGTTCTGCTGATAAACATCCTGGAACTCAGGACAATTTACAATGCTCTTCTGCAAGCTTCCCATCTCCTGAAGGATTGGGCGATCCAGGTTCAGTCGGACAACGCCACGGCAGTGGTGTACATAAACCGTCAGGGAGGAACAAGAAGCAGAACGGAGATGCAAGAAGTGTCAAAAATACTCCACTGGGCGGAGGCCAATGCAAGGGCCATCTCAGCCATATTCATTCCAGGAGTGGACAACTGGGAAGCAGACTTCCTCAACAGGCACGACCTCCATCCGGGGAAATGGGGCCTACGTCCCCAGGTGATTCAACAGTTAATTCACCGGTGGGGCTGTCCGCAGATAGATCTGATGGCTTCTCATCTCAACAAGAAGCTATGCCATTACTGTTCCAGAACGAGGAATTCGCAGGCTGTAGCAGTGGACGCGCTGACGACACCTTGGACCTACTAGTTTGTATACCTGTTCCCTTCTCTTCCGCTAATCCCAAGGGTTCTAAAAAGACTAAGAAGGGAAAGCGTTCGAGCAATTCTAATTGCCCCGGATTGGCCTCGACGAGCGTGGTACCCAGACCTCCTAACCATGACTCTGGAGGATCCCTGGCCTCTACCGCTCCAAGACGATCTTCAGCAAGGTACGTTCGTCTATCCAGACTTACAGCGGCTACGTTTGATGGCCTGGAAGTTGAGAGGGAGATTCTAGCAAGAAAGGGTCTTCCTTCCCGGGTTATTTCCACCATGGTCCAGGCCAGGAAGATGGTTACATCAAAACATTATCATTGTCTCTGGAAAAAGTATGTTTCCTGGTGTGTAAGTAGAAAGGTTTCTCTCGTGGAATTTAGAATTGGTCGTTTTCTACTTTTCCTGCAAGCGGGAGTGGATATGGGCCTACGGTTAGGCTTCATCAAAGTCCAGATTTCGGACCACTCTTATTTTCTTCCAGAAACAACTTGCCATGTTGCCGGAAGTACAGACTTTCCTAAAAGGAGTTCTTCATATGCAACCGCCCTTTGTACCTCCCACGGCTCCGTGGGATCTCAATGTTATGGTTGTGTGTTGGCTTGTTGCCTCACCGCTGTTGTATTTGTTTCTTCTCTTGTGGTATGTCCGTCTCCTCGGGCACAGTTTTCCTAGACTGAGTCTGGTAGGAGGGGCATAGAGGGGAGGAGCCATCACACATACACACACTAAAGGTTTTTAAAGTGCCAGGCTCCAGTGGACCCGATCTATACCCATGGTACTAAAGTACAGATCCCCAGTATCCACTACGGACTACGAGAAAAGGAATTACCAGAAGGTATCAAATTCCTATTTTTGTTTGGATGGAACCGTACCTAAACCACATTTTAGGTATCGTTCAGCTATTACCACACAACCAATTTCCTGAAATTTTAACAGCAAGCTAATCTAATGGTGTTTGTAGCATATATTGTTGTGTAGGAACTAGAAGAAATTGAAGAACGTTTGACCCTGGCCTGCAAGTGTAAGAGGTTTGGTCAACATATTAACCAGTTTCTCTTGCTATTATTAGCTAGATACACGTACAGTTGCATTGGCAATGACAAACGGAAACAATAATTGTTTTGAAGTTAAACATAGGCATGTTCACACAAATGTGGCCGTGCAGACCACCACGTAAGCATACATATGCCTGTTAGGAGACCTTATGATGGTAACTTGTAGAAAACCAGGTCTATAAGCTGCAGATGCTATTGCATGACCAAAATCCAGTTTGAACCTTATATTATCATAAAAACAAATCATACTTGATGGGCAAAACTGTTACTTCATCAAATTCAGATATTGCCAAATTCTTTTCTACAGTATACATCAGTATAGCATCCCCCTGAATCCTTCTGGAGGATGTTACGTGGACTGGGTGATTAATCAGACCTAATTTTGTTTGGATGGAACCGTACCTCTTGTCTTAGACAAGCCAAATTTAGTAGTGTAATTAGTATTATTCCGTGCACTTTTTTCTTTTCTTTTGAATAATGTACGCCCATTGTGATTCCAACTCTGCATTGTTCCCTTGTGTTTTTGAAACGAGACAAGAATGTAATAATATGTTGAGGTTTTCTATACACTAAGAGAAGAAGCAAAGGATAACAACCTTACTTAGTCAGCAATGAACATGATTTGCTGCTCTTTTCAGTCACAAGTTGCATCTCACTTTAGTGCAAATGCATGTCTTTTTCCCTGTGTATCCCTCCTGGGCCTAAGATTGCATAGGAATAAGGTGCTGGGACTGGAATAGGGATGGAAAACGACCATCGATGATTCAAAATCATTGATGGTGTATGACCGATGTCGAATACTTTTACCATCGATGGGGGAGAACCAAATAGTTTCCCACTATCGATTGTTCCGTGCTGCCAAATTTTTATTTTTCTCTTACGTCCTAGGGCATACTGGGAATCCATTTAGTACCATGGGGTATAGACGGGTCCACTATAGAAGTTTGTTTCTGTGTGCTGGCTCCTCCCTCTATGCCCCTCCTACCAGACTCAGTTTAGAAAATGTGCCCAGAGGAGGCGGTCACATCTCTCGAAGCTCCTGAAGAGTTTTCTCCATTTATTTTAAAAGTTTGTTGTTTTCAGGCACCAGCTTGCCTGCTTTGTGAGACTTAGGGGGGGAAACGGCCCAACCCCACTAAGGGTTAATGGTCTCAATCCCCGCTGACGGGACGCTAGCTCCTGAGGGAACTATTCACAAGCCCCACCATGGCGAGCGTACATTCCCTTAGGGTACAGAGACGCACGACTTCTAAACTAGGCGGACTGAGTCTTCTGACTAAGTACACTATAGTGTACACACAGTACCCAGACTAGCACTACAGCCGTAAAAGGGGGCTTACTCCATTTTATGCACACAGACACATAAAGCCAGTATAAAGAAGAGCAGAAAGACCGTGCGCCATTGAAGGGGTGGGGCTTCACTATGAGCGGATTCAGCAGCAAACGCCATTTTCCTTACTGCAGCTGACACAGACGCTGACTGACAGGGACGCGCAGCTCCTCCGGAAAGCCTCCAGTTTACCTCAGCAGTACCAGGGGGTTATAGCAGGGGGTGAGCAATTTATAGTGTACTAAGTCCCTAATCTAGGTACTTAGTCTGCGACCCGGCTAAGCTTGGCATTAGCGATAGGGGCGCCGTGTGCTGGTTCCATACTCTCTCTCTGGAAGGGCTCTTTGTGGGTTAATTGTGCATTTAACCTTTTCCTGTGTGTGGGCTGTCACTATTGCAGTATGTCAGGCAAAGAGTGTGTTTCATGTAGGCACAGTGTTCCTCTTCTCCAGGGGGTTCACTAGTGTGTACTCAGTGTAGTATCCCTTCTCAGGCTAGTGGGGCAGAAGCTGGACTCCATTAAGGGAATGATTTCTACCATTTCTACAAAATTATCTCGTAATGAGAAAGAGACGCAATACTTAAGGCAGTCTATGGATGAGTTTATTAAAAAGGACTCAGTACCCAGACCAGAGTCTCAGTCCTCTACCATTTGGTCCATATACTGCATTTTGACTCTGATAATGAAGGATCAGAAATGGAGGAAGGTGCGGTGGACACAGATAGTGGAGGGTACTCTGTCACAGGGTATAGAGGCTCTCATAGATGCTATTAGAGAAATTCTAAATATCCCTGATAAGGTGACAGAGGACAGTGAGGAATCTTACTTTAATATTAACAAAAAATCCTCAGCCACTTTTCCTGTGTCAAAGCTACTAAATGTTTGAAGAACAGTGGGTTAATCCAGATAAGAAATGTAAAATTCCTAGGCAGTTGCCATCATCTTTTCCTTCTGAAGATACGAAAAAATGGGAAAACCCACCTATAGTGGATGCGTCAGTGTCCAGGCTCTCACGTAAAATTGTACTACCTGTGCCTGGTGCAGCCTCCCTAAAAGATGCGGCTAATCGCAAGATTTAGACTACACTCAAATCTTCGTATACTGCTGCCAGGGTGGCCCAGAGACCCACTATGGCATGGGGTATGGATCATCAAATCAACAGTGTCTAGGGCGACAATGTTTAGGTCGACAGGGTTTCTAGGTTGACATGTGCTAGGTCGACAGGTCAAAAGATCGACATAAGTTTTTAAAGTTTTTTTTTGGGTGTCGTTTTCTCCGTACAGTGACCGGGAAGCCCAATTAGTGCACCGTGTCCCCTCGCATGGCTCGCTTCACTCGCCATGCTTCGGGCAAGGTGCTTCGCTTCGCTCGGCACAGATTACCGTTCCAATCGTAGTCCACGTGGATCGTTAAGTATGAAAAAGTTCAAAAAAAAGTGAAAAACTCATGTCGACCTTTTGACCTGTCGACCTAGCACATGTCGACCTTCAGACCCTGTTGACCTAGTGACTCGGCCTATAGTGGTCGACCTAAACATCGTCGACCTAGACAGTATCGATCTTCAGACCGGATTCCCATGGCATGTGGGTGGATTACAAGAGCCAAATGGTCAGGCAATTTAATTGAGGGGTTAGACACCTTACCTCAAGAGAAAATTATTTTGCTCCTGCAATATATACAAGACCAGGCTTGGACTGGCCTGCCGGGGTTCCACCGGTGGGTCACGATAGTTTTTGGCCACGCCCATTTCTGCCGGTGGGCGTGGCTTGGCAGTCAGCAGTAATGTTGAGGAGCGTCTGCGGATGGCGTCACGCTGCGCAGCACCACGCGCTTACGCTGCCTGGAGGATCCCGCCCGCAGTCTGGAGCTGGAGGAGAAGGCACGCTGAGGAGGCACACACCGTCACGCGCGCTGGAGACAAGTTGGTGAGTGAGCGCGTACAGTCTGCAGTGGCGGGCAGCGGGCAGGTCGCGGCGGCTCCCAATCAGCAGAGGCGCAGACACATTTATTTCTCTTCCTGGGTGGCTGGCCATGTCTGATGCAGTCTGAGTGACTGCAGGTACACCACGCACCGTACAGCTTGTGAGGGGGGTGCCGGAGGTGGTGGTGGTCGGGTGGGACCTGGGGGATCAGGGATGCATGTGGGCATCTGTTATTTAATTATGCTGGCCGGCCGGGTGGGCACTCTCTCACCTGATTAAATTTTTGTGGCTGTTGTGCATCATATGGGATCATATGTATATATTGTGTGTGTGTGTCTGCTGTGTGTTTAGATGCTAGTGTGTGTGTCACTATTGTATACATGCTGTGTTATGTGTGTATTTAAGTATGTGTGTGTGTGTCATCTGTATGCGCTGTGTGCACATTTCTAAGTATGTCATGGGTATGTGTGTTACATGTTAAGTCTGCTACGTGTGTTGTGGACCCCCCCCCCCCCCCCATGAAAATCCTGCGTTTGGGGTCCCGGCTCCCAGTATAGTGCGGCCAATATATAGTGAACAGCAGGGGGGGAGGGCCCGGCTTTACTGTGAACGGCAGCATGGGGGCCCTGGCTCTACAGTGAACAGCAGAAGGGGGCCCTGGCTCCCAGTATAGTGCGGCCAATATTCACTGAACGGCAGCAGGGGGGCCCTGGCTCTACAGTGAACAGCAGAAGGGGGCCCTGGCTCCCAGTATAGTGCGGCCAATATTCACTGAACGGCAGCAGGGGGGCCCTGGCTCTACAGTGAACGGTAGCAGGGGGGCCCTGGCTCCCAGTATAGTGCGGCCAATATCCACTGAACGGCAGCATGGGGGCCCTGGCTTTACAGTGAACGGCAGCAGGGGGGCCCTGGCTCCCAGTATAGTGCGGCCGATATCCACTGAACGGCAGCAGGCGGGCCTTGGCTCTACAGTGAAAGGCAGGGTGGGCCCTGGCTCCCTGAATAGTGCAGCCAATATACAGTGAACAGCAGCAGGGAGGGCCCGGCTCCCTGTATAGTCTAGCCAATATACAGTGAACGGCAGCAGGGGGGCCCTGGCTCCCAGTATAGTGCGGCCAATATCCACTGAATGGCAGCAGGCGGGCCCTGGCTCTACAGTGAACGGCAGGGGGGGCCCTGGCTCCCAGTATAGTGCGGCCAATATACCGTGAACAGCAACAGGGAGGGCCCGGCTCCCTGTATAGTGTGGCCAATATACAGTGAATGGCAGCAGGCGGGCCCTGGCTCTACAGTAAACGGCAGGGGGGGGCCTGGCTCCCTGTATAGTGCAGCCAATATACAGTGAACAGCAGCAGGGAGGGCCCGGCTCCCTGTATAGTCTGGCCAATATACAGTGAACGGCAGCAGGGGGGCCCTGGCTCCCAGTATAGTGCGGCCAATATCCACTGAATGGCAGCAGGCGGGCCCTGGCTCTACAGTGAACGGCAGGGGGGGCCCTGGCTCCCAGTATAGTGCGGCCAATATACAGTGAACAGCAGCAGGGAGGGCCCGGCTCCCTGTATAGTGTGGCCAATATACAGTGAATGGCAGCAGGCGGGCCCTGGCTCTACAGTAAACGGCAGGGGGGGCCCTGGCTCCCTGTATAGTGCAGCCAATATACAGTGAACAGCAGCAGGGAGGGCCCGGCTCCCTGTATAGTCTGGCCAATATACAGTGAACGGCAGCAGGGGGGGCCCTGGCTCCCTGTATAGTGCGGCCAATGTCCACTGAACGGCAGCAGGCGGGCCCTGGCTCTACAGTGAACAGCAGCAGGGGAGTCCTGTCCTGGCTCCCAGTATAGTGCGGCCAATGTCCACTGAACGGCAGCAGGCGGGCCCTGGCTCTACAGTGAATGGCAGGGGGGGGCCTGGCTCCCTGTGTAGTGCAGCCAATATACAGTGAATGGCAGCAGGGGGGCCCTGGTGCCCTTTATAGTGTGCACAATACAGCAGTGAGGTGGGGGGTCATGTTTGTGTGCAGGGGATGGTCAGACTCATGGGAGAATATGTATAGGGAGCATCTTCGTGTGCAGGGGGGTATGCTAAAAAGCTGAGGATCGCTACTAACACCTGCTCCAAATTAGAAGGGGGTGCTGTAGCATACACTTTCTCTGGGCGCTATAACCCCATGCTATACCCACTTGCTGGAGCTGGGTGGACGCTTCTGTGAGGTCTGGCAGCGGTGCCCCATCCTCCAGCTACGCTGCTGTAGCCGCTGCTCTCCCCCGTCTCCCCGCTACTCTCCCCCTCTCAGCACATTCATCTCAATCCAACATTTTTTTAAAGTCGTATTGAGATGGTCGGAAATGTGTCCAAAACCTGTCGGATTTGGCCCTGTTTCCGACAGAAGCACCCGTGACCCCATTTAACCCCGCGGTTAACCGCAGACCGCAAAGTTCCCATCATAGGCTAGAATGGAGGAGTGCGATCCTCCATTCTAGCCTGCGCTACTCCCGATTGGCTGTGCGCTACTAGCCTGTCAATCAGGAGAGCACCATGACGTGGCGCTCCCTGATTGGCTGCTGGGATCTCCAGTGACAGGAGTCATGGGGAGTTCCCCCTTTAGTGGTGTGGACTGGGATTTAATTCTTTTATTTTTTTACAAGGCCATGGATTACTTCAGGAAAGAAGAGGAAAGATCATCACTGGATAATAGGTGAGTATATATTGGAATTTTGGTTTTATAGGTACACGATTGGATGCTACTGGACAAGGGGATGTGATTGGCGGCGTGGGATGTAGGTTAGTATGTGTGAGTGTGGAAGTGTGTTTAAATAAATTTGTACTGTCACGGTGTGTGTGTCTTGTTTTTATTTGGGTATTTCTTTTGTTGTAGAACTACAGGTACCAGCGGGCCCGTTATTGCCCCACATGCTGTTACTTGTGGTTCTCCAAGTACCAGCAAGTGGGGGAGGCTTACTGGAACTTGTAGTTCTAAAACAAAAGACAATGGCCCTCATTCCGAGTCGTTCGCTCGTTCTTTTTTTTCGCATCGCAGTGAAAATCAGCTTAGAGCGCATGCGCAATGTTCGCACTGCGACTGCGCTAAGTAATTCTGCTATGAAGAAAGGATTTTTACTCACGGCTTTTTGTTCGCACCGGCGAACGTAGTGTGATTGACAGGAAATGGGTGTTACTGGGCGGAAACACTGCGTTTTATGGGCGTGTGGCTGAAAACGCTACCGTTTCCGGAAAAAACGCAGGAGTGGCCGGAGAAACGGGGGAGTGTCTGGGCGAACGCTGGGAGTGTTTGTGACGTCAAACCAGGAACGACAAGCACTGAACTGATCGCACAGGCAGAGTAAGTCTGGAGCTACTCTAAAACTGCTAAGTTTTTTTTGTTCGCAATATTGCGTAAACTTCGTTCGCACTTTTAAGATGCTAAGATACACTCTCAGTAGGCGTAGACTAAGCGTGTGTAACTCTGCTAAATTCGCCTTGCGACCGATCAACTCGGAATGAGGGCCAATATTCTTTTTTTACACTGGAAAAGTCTATCAGCCCCGCATCCACTGCCCAGGGATGGGGGGGACAGCCTCGTGCTTCACCCCTGGCCCTTGGGTGCCTGGAGGGGGGGACCCCTTGATAAGAGGTCCCCACTTCCCCGGGGAACCCCGGCCAGGGGTGACTAGTTGGGGGGTAATGCCACGGCCGCAGGGACCAGTATAAAAGTGTCCCCCGGCTGTGGCATTATCTTCTCGGCTAGTGGAGCCCGGTGCTGGTTTTAAAAATACGGGGGACCCCTACGTGTTTTGTCCCCCATATTTTTGGAACCAGGGCCGGCCCAAGAGCCCGGTGCTGGTTGTCTAAATACTGGGGAATGCCAGTCAATTTTTGCCCGGTATTTAAACAACCAGGACCGGCTCAAAGAGCCCGAGGCTGGTTATGCTTAGGAGGGGGGACCCCACGCAATTTTTTTTTACACTTTTAACTCTTTTTCTATACTATACGCAATGAAGTCTTGCACGGATCTCACTGATCCGGCCGGGCTTCATTGTGTTCTGTCCGGCAATGTTTTACTACTCACTCCCGTAAAACACTGCCCGACAATACGATTGTCATCGACATTGGAAAATTTGAAAAACGAAAACTCAGCACCTTAGTAAATTACCGAAAATTAATTAAAAAAATTGCAAAAAAATACGTCTGATAAAAATCGAGATCAAACTCCCACCAAATCGGCAAAAACACGAATATTAGTAAATATACCCCTGGGAGAGTATGTGTTGAGGAAGATGTACTGCATGGTTGGAAGGTCTGAATAGAAGTGAATGTAAAATATATATATGGACACTGTACACTGCCCCTTCCCAACTAATGTGCATTTTGTGTGTATTATGTTATTATTATGTAACCCAGGCACATGTACTACTGCTCTCTCCCGGTGTAACCCGGGCACATACTGTATACTACTGCTCTCTCCCGGTGTAACCCAGGCACATACTGTATACTACTGTTCTCTCCCGATGTAACCCAGGCACATACTGTATACTACTGCTCTCTCCCGGTGTAACCCAGGCACATACTGTATACTACTGTTCTCTCCCGATGTAACCCAGGCACATACTGTATACTACTGCTCTCTCCCGGTGTAACCCAGGCACATACTGTATACTACTGTTCTCTCCCGATGTAACCCAGGCACATACTGTATACTACTGCTCTCTCCCGGTGTAACCCAGGCACATACACAACAGCTTGAAGTGGGCATCGAGGTAGAGCTGAACTAATGTGTCTGTCATCTTAGGGCACCAAAGCCATGCCCGTGACCAATATAATCATTGTTTAATATATATTTAAAAGTATATAGCTTTTATTTTTATTTAGCAAAATGATATGAGGTACTACAGATGTAACCACACTCATCTATGCCGCGATGCATACGCACGGGCATATGCATCGCAACATAGCGCAAATGCACCCCAGCACGAGTGGTCGCAGCGGACATTTGCACCATAGACTTTAATGGTGTGTGCGTAGGAACGCAAGCGCACAAAATTGCAGGCACATTTGTAGGACACAGATGCTGTTACAGCAGCAAACTATAACAGGAGACTAGAGGGCCTATTTTCTTTACCTGTGTGCTCTGTAGAAGGCCAGACCATTGTGTAATTTGCAGGAAGATTTGGCACATTTCCTGACAACGATCTGCCAGTGTGTACAGAGGAAAGATTAATTGGCCAATGTCCTCAACAACAGATATATCTGAACAACTATCTGCGATATATCTGCTGATTGGCTGATCTGCAGATATATCTTTAGGTGTGTACCCAGCTTTATTATTGCAGGCAGCACTATGAGCCCATACTGTGTACTCCTCTCCCAAGTTAAAATTTTCCAGACTGATCAATAGAAATGAAGGAATTGTAGAATTGTAATGCAAAGACTAAGGAGGTTATTCAGGTGACCACAAAAACTCAGTTTGTTGTGTTACTGCGCACGCGCAGGTCCTGTCCTGTGTGTGTGCACAGCCAATGTGATTGTTTCGCATTGGCTGCGTACGCCTCTGCCTGATTGACAGCGTGGGGAAAATGAGGGAAGGTCAGCTGCATTTTTGGGGTGGCTGTATGTTGTCACATGCAGCCGCTCTGATCATGAAAATGTCAACGGACCTCCTGCATACGCAGCCCAGTTGAAGATGCCAGGGGTCATCATTCATTTTTGCGCATACGATTTAATCGCAATTGTTTTGCGATCACATTGCTGGGCTGCCAATTAGCATGCTGGGCGGCCTTGCCCTGCGATGGTCGGCCTCCAGCATGCAAAAGAAAGGATTGCAAATTCTTCTATTCAGCAGAATCTGCAACCCATGCTGAATAATCCCCTAAGTGTGGTAGAATTTTGTACTGATAAAAAAGCTCCATTTATTTATATTTGTGGTTGTAGACAATCTTGGTGAAAACATTTCAGAGAAATATTCTTATATATTACAATATAGAAAACGCTTGGGCCTTATCTGGCTGAAGACCAAAAACAGACAGACTGAGAATCCAGAATCAGTAGTACTCATTAGTGACAGGTAGGAATATATTCCTCTACGCTTAGATATTCAATGTTTGTAAAAATGCATTTTTGTATTGGCTTTTAAAACAATTAATGTCATGATCACTGCTTTGCTCATAGGATGGTATTATTATGAGATATGATGACTGCTTATTCATAATAATATTGTCACCTCATAGAATGTTAAATTTGAATTATATTTTGATGGAATGGCTTGTTGGCATGGGTATGAGTATTATTATGGTAGGTGTGTATTATTATGGTAGGTGGCATGGTCATAATTTTTCTGTGGTTATCACATGGGATCGCTTTATCATATGGAGGTACAGTATAGATATTTTGGTAATCTTGGGATTCTAGCATGTTGGGATTGTTTACAATAAAATTGTTACTAATTAAATAATAAAATAGCATGATTTGGATGATTAGAAGGGATATGTTCAGGATGCCAGTGGTTGGGATGCCATCGGTCGGAATCCCAACTGCCGGCATCCCGATGGTAAGTATGTGGTGACTGTTAGGGCTATGTCAGGTTCGGTTTTGCTTGTGTCCCCGGAGGGGGCGCTAGTGGGTCAGTGGAGGTAGGATGGAAGAAGTGAGGAGGCTGGATTGGGTTTCTGCGCATCAGCGCAATGGTGTTTATTTAACATAAAAGTTCACACAATAAGGCAGCAGAATAACGTGCAGGAATAAACAAATAAAAGTATGCAATGGGAATGGTGCAGCTTGGAAGCTGAGAGTCTATGGAGGAAATGGTAATGATGGATAAGTTCACTGGTGTGAGAACCAGAATGGTTTAAAACGTGGAGCCAGCAGAGATGGTATTAAATGTGTAGCAAACCTGGTAGCAGATGCAGGAGACTCAGGTGGAAGTTCACAGAGCAGTTCGTTAAGCTCAGGCAGCTAGCAAGCTGCTTCACAGGTGAGGTGATGGAATGCACCTGGAGAGAGTCTCTACTGCAGAGGCTGAAGCACACTGCGGTTGTAGTTAGGTGTGGAGCCAAATACAGATGCAGGGGTTGCTGATGCTTGTAGTTCCACGGAGATGTAGGAAGGTAACCAGGAACACGGAGGAACAGGTAGGTATCCAGGAACACGGAGGAACAGGTAGGTATCCAGGAACACGGAAGATCCATGAAGGTAACCAGGAACACGGAGGAATCCAGGCACATGGGTCGCAGGAGTGACACAAAGTTCAGGACAACCACAGGCTCACCCTGCAGCTCCAGATATACCCCCTGGTGTGCAGACATTGGTTGGAGTGGGAAAAGGAGGTGCGGCCAAGCTCCGGATTGGCCGCCGTACTCTGACCGATGGAGACTGTCATGGCGGCGCCCATGCCGCGGCCCGGCGGGAACGCGCGCTGTTACAGGAGCGTTCCTAGGCCCAGGATGACGTCTGGCAGCAGAGGAGCGGACGACAGCAGAACGTAGGGACCCCGGACGGAGTCCGCACCGACGGACAGACGTGGCTGTGGTGAGTCGATTCCTGACAGTACCCCTTCCTTTATGGGTGGGCACTGAACACCCACGTGGCTTGGAAGGATGAGTTCTGTGGAAGACACGGACCAACCTTGGAGCATGGACATCTGACGAATTCACCCAACTTCTCTCCTCAGGACCATAACCGGACCAGTCGATAAGGTATTGTAGACGACCGTACCGGCAACGGGAATCCAGAATCTTCTCTATCTCGAACTCCACGCCCCGCTGAGTTCGTACTTTGGGGCCGACTGGAAGAGCTCTTTGGAAGCGATTCAGGACTGACGGTCTGAGGAGAGAGACATGAAAGGCATTAGGTATTCGTAGAGAAGGTGGTAACTTGAGCTTGTAGGCCACAGGACTGATGACTCTTTCGATGGGAAAGGGACCGATGAAACGTGGTGCAAATTTCATCGAGGGGACTCTAAGACGAAGGTTTCGGGTGGAAAGCCAAACCTTGTCACCAGGTTTCAGGCTAGGAACTGCACGTCTTTTGCGGTCAGCAAAGAACTTATACCGGCTAGAAGCCTTCTTGAGAGAAGCATGAATCTTCCTCCAGGTTGAAGAGAACTGACTCAAGACAGCAGTGGCAGCAGGAACATCAATGTGAGGAAGTTCTTGAAAATCTGGAACACGGGGATGTTGTCCATATACAGCAAAGAACGGAGTTGTTTCTGTAGCAGTATGGTAGCGGAAATTGTGGGCAAATTCAGCCCATGGGAGCAGGTCCAACCAGTCATCTTGAGAAGACGAAACATAAAGTCTTAAAAAGGTTTCTAACTCTTGGTTTACCCTCTCCGTCTGTCCATTCGTCTGAGGGTGGTAGGCTGACGAAAACTTGAGGTTGACTTGCATGGCAGAACAAAGGGCTCTCCAAAATCTTGCCACAAACTGAACTCCACGGTCAGATATAATTTCAGTGGGTAGTCCATGTAAGCGGAAAATCTCCCGTAGGAAGATTTGGGCAAGCTTTGGTGCGGAAGGAAGACCCTGGAGTGGTACAAAATGGGCCATTTTGGTAAACCTGTCAACCACAACCCAGATGGTATTGAATCCTTGAGAAGAGGGAAGGTCAGAGATGAAATCCATGGACAAGTGTGACCAGGGATGGCTGGGAACAGATAATGGTTGTAACTGACCTGCTGGAGATTGTTGAGGAGTCTTGTGCTGCGCACACTTCGGGCAGGATGCCACGAAATCTTTGATGTCAACTTTCATCTTCGGCCACTAGTATGTCTCAGAGAGGAACTTGAAAGTTTTCAGGACACCAGGATGCCCAGTGAATTTGGACTGATGAGCCCAAGACAACAACTTGGAACGCAGTTCTGGGGAAACAAAAGTCTTACCAGGAGGTGGAGCAGGAGAAACTTGAGACAAAGCAAATACCACTGGACTCAGGATGGAATGCGGAACCGAGTCGGACGTCTCCTCTTCGGACTCCATAGATCGGGATAAAGCGTCTGCCTTGATATTCTGAGAACCTGGGCGGAAATGAAGCTTAAAGTTAAAACGAGAGAAGAACATAGCCCACCGGGACTGGCGAGGATTGAGGCACTGGGCTGCCTTCAAATAAAGCAGATTTTTATGATCCGTATAGATGTTGAACGGAAATTTGGCCCCTTCCAGGAGATACCTCCATTCCTCAAGGGCCAGCTTGATCGCTAGTAGTTCTTGATCTCCAATGGAATAGTTAGCTTCTGCAGGAATCGCTGAATAGACTTGAGACTACTTGGAATGGACCAATTGGCAATGGCTTCCAACTTTGTCGGGTCCATCTGGAGATCCGATCCGGAAATTATATACCCCAGGAAGGGTATGGAGGGGACTTCGAAGGTACACTTGGATAATTTGCCTTAGAGACGGTTCTCACGAAGACGTCGGAGGACCTCACGGACTTGCAGACGATGAGAAGAGAGATCTTGGGAGAAGGTGAGGATATCATCCAGGTAAACTACGAGGTATTTGTACAGAACGTCACGGAAGATTTCGTTAACAAAGTGCTGGAACACTGCTGGGGCATTGCTCAACCCGAATGGCATTACCAGGTACTCGTAATGACCATCTCGAGTATTAAAAGCTGTCTTCCATTCGTCACCACTACGGATTCTGATGAGGTTGTAGGCACCGCGGAGATCTAACTTGGTGAAGATGCGGGCTCCCTTAACTCTATCAAACAATTCAGTGATGAGTGGTAATGGATAACTGTTTTTGATGGTAATGTCATTGAGACCCCGGTAGTCAATGCATGGACGTAATCCTCCGTCCTTTTTTTAACAAAGAAGAAGCCCGCACCAGCGGGTGAAGATGAGGGACGGATAAATCCTTTCTGTAAGTTCTCCCTGATATAGTCGCTCATCGCCTCAGTTTCAGGAACGGATAACGGATAGGTACGCCCCCTTGGTGGTTTCTTGCCGGGAATGAGGTCAATGGGGCAATCCTACTCTCTATGGGGCGGCAGAACATCAGCGGCCTTTTCACTGAAGACGTCAGAGAAATCTTGGTAAGCCGCAGGAAGATCTGACTGGGTTTTGACTTTAGAAGACTTGATAGGACAAACTTGGGCTAATGGGATTATGTAGTTGGAGCCAGGGCATTCCCAACACGATCTCCTGGGTTGCCTGAGGAATAACTAAAAACTTTATTAATTCAGAATGCAGGAACCCGACTCCCAGAACCACTGGTCTGGTTTGGTGAGAGATATTCCCCTTGGAGATTCGGCTCCCATCTACTGCAGTGATGTAGACTGGATATGAGAGTTCACAGATAGGCAAACGAAACTTATCCACCGCAGCTTGAGTGATGAAGTTTCCTGCGGCTCCACAGTCCACTAACGCAGATGCAGACTGAAGACCATCTGTAGTCTCTAAAGTCACAGGAAGAATGAGGTCTTGGTTTGAAGGAGCTTGTCTAGAAGATCCCAACTTGACTCCTCCTTTACAAGTCAGGATCTGGCGTTTCCCGAACGCACTGTACAAGAATTGATCTGGTGACCTGCAGCCGCACAATAAAGACACAGTCTCTCACGGAGTCTTCTTGACCGCTCCTCAGGAGTTAAGCGGGACCTATTAACTTGCATAGGCTCATCAGAAGGTGGAAGCTGAAATTGTACTGAAGGTACCATTCTTGACTTGCGCGGCTCACTACGAGCACGCTCACTGTTGCGTTCGCGGATGCGAGAGTCCAACTTGATACATAGAGAAATCAGTTCAGGCAATTGCTCAGGGACATCGCGGGTTGCCAGTTCATCCTTAATCCGATCTGAAAGTCCATGCCAGAAGGCTGCTACCAGGGCTTGATTATTCCACTGAATCTCTGCGGCTAACGTCTGGAACTGGATGACATATTGTCCCATACTCCGGGTACCTTGACGAAGCTGAATAAGGTCTGCAGAGGCTGATGTTGTACGACCTGGCTCGTCAAAGATACGTCTGAAGGTTGACACGAATTCAGCGTAGTTGTTTATCAGAGGGTCAGCACGTTCCCACAGAGGAGACACCCAACTCAAGGCAGAACCAGAGAGCAGTGAGATAATGTAGGCAACCTTGGATCTTGACGTGGTGAAATTGTGTGATAATAATTCAAACTGGATTTCACATTGGTTAAGGAACCCGCGACATAGCTTCGGACTGCCATCATATTTGCTAGGCACAGGCAGGTGCAAGCGTGACACTGGAGCTGATGCAGCCGGCGTAGAAGAACTCCCAGCACTTGCAGGTGCTGGGGTAACTGGAACTGGAATAGCAAGTACACTAGGCAGCGTTTGCTGTAGTGTATCAATCCGGGAGGACATCCCTTGCAGAAACTGGAACATCTGCTGCTGCACAGCCTCTTGACCATCCAAGCGGGAGACCAGATTTTGTAAGGCCCCTGACCCCACACTCTGACCACCGTCCGAGTCCATCGGTCCTGAACTTACTGTCAGGTTCGGTTTTGCTTGTGTCCCCGGAGGGGGCGCTAGTGGGTCAGTGGAGGCAGGATGGAAGAAGTGAGGAGGCTGGATTGGGTTTCTGCGCATCAGCGCAATGGTGTTTATTTAACATAAAAGTTCACACAATAAGGCAGCAGAATAACGTGCAGGAATAAACAAATAAAAGTATGCAATGGGAATGGTGCAGCTTGGAAGCTGAGAGTCTATGGAGGAAATGGTAATGATGGATAAGTTCACTGGTGTGAGAACCAGAATGGTTTAAAACGTGGAGCCAGCCAGAGCCGGCCTTAGCTATAGGCAGGCTAGGCATTTGCCTAGGGCATCCAAGCATGTCTAGGGGCATCCAAGCATGTCCCTGCAATATCTCATGCTTGGAGGGACAGTCCGCAAACTAACTGTTACTTTCCAAATGTATTCAATCAGTACTTGTATACACTGCTGTTTACATTTGTCAAAAAAAATGCACACTCTCCCTTAAAGTTCTTAAAACTCCCTCCGACATGCTTGAATGCCCCTGACTTGTGAGACCTCAGACAGACAGCAGAAGCCCAGTAACTGCAATTCCTGGACCTGTGACATTTTCACTGACTATATAAGGTTATTACTAAATGGCTCCTTATGATAACACATGTGTATTTTGGAAGAATGCTTCACAGAAACCTGACATCACCTATACTGCTTGTGCACATGGGGGAGGGGGACCCTGCCATCCTGTGTGTCCCTTATCCCTGTGCAAACCCCAGGTGTCTGCAGAGACATAACATGGGCAGTGTTCTCCCCACACTTTATTTCCTAGTCAGTCCATGCTGTAAAATTTCCCTTCCATTATGGCATACCCTGTGAGGTCACATCCCTTGTATGGGTGCCCCTTTAACGGGTGTGAGCGCAAGCACTCACCCATCCTGCCACCCCCATCTCACAAAATGCAGTCATGGATCCAGGGAGCTGCATGGGCGCACACACTGACTGCAAGCACACCAGCAAGCAAAAGTAAGTTATATAAAAAAAGCTACTAGTGCTACTAATGTGTGGCATATGTGTAAGGTGCATTACTGTGTGGCATTATGTGTATTATGGGCATCACTGTGTGCCATTATGTAGGGTTGATCTGGCCCACAGTGTACACCCCCCCCCCCCCCCCCAGTGGGCCCCACTGCCTAAGTGTGGCGGGTCAGATGCAGAAGCAGCGGCGGTGCTAGGGGGCACCAGACAAAATTTTGCCTAGGGCATCAAATTGGCTAGGGCCGGCTCTGGAGCCAGCAGAGATGGTATTAAATGTGTAGCAAACCTGGTAGCAGATGCAGGAGACTCAGGTGGAAGTTCACAGAGCAGTTCGTTAAGCTCAGGCAGCTAGCAAGCTGCTTCACAGGTGAGGTGATGGAATGCACCTGGAGAGAGTCTCTACTGCAGAGGCTGAAGCACACTGCGGTTGTAGTTAGGTGTGGAGCCAAATACAGATGCAGGGGTTGCTGATGCTTGTAGTTCCACGGAGATGTAGGAAGGTAACCAGGAACACGGAGGAACAGGTAGATATCCAGGAACACGGAGGAACATGTAGGTATCCAGGAACACGGAGGATCCAGGAAGGTAACCAGGAACACGGAGGAATCCAGGCACATGGGTCGCAGGAGTGACACAAAGTTCAGGACAACCACAGGCTCACCCTGCAGCTCCAGATATACCCCCTGGTGTGCAGACATTGGTTGGAGTGGGAAAAGGAGGTGCGGCCAAGCTCCGGATTGGCCGCCATACTCTGACCGATGGAGACTGTCATGGCGGCGCCCATGCCGCGGCCCGGCGGGAACGCGGCGCGTTCACATGCCCGCTGTTACAGGAGCGTTCCTAGGCCCAGGATGACGTCTGGCGGCAGAGGAACGGACGACAGCAGAACGTAGGGACCCCGGACGGAGTCCGCACCGACGGACAGACGTGGCTGTGGTGAGTCGATTCCTGACAGGCTAGACCATGGGGGGGGAGGTTTATGTATTAGGGGGAGGCTAGGCTGCATTGGGGGGAGGGATTAAGGTTAGGCTGCGGATAGGGGGGTTAGGCTTAGGCCGTGGGGGAGGGGGAGTTTAGGGTTAGGCAGTGAGGAGGTTAGGTTTAGACACCACCAGGGAAAGTTATGGTTAGGCTGTGGGGGGGATGGTTAGAGTTAGGCAGCAGTAAGGGGGGTAGAGGGGGAGGGGAAGTATACTTACCAGACCCCTGTCGGTATTATCACCATTGAGATGCTGCTTTTGGTCTTTTGACCACTGGCATCCCGACCGCCGGTCATCTGTACCCATTGCAATTATAAGATATAAAGAATTAATATGCATTTTTGTGGGGAACTGCATTGGTACGATCTGTATAGAAAGCATCAGTCAATCTCCAATGTGCATTCCATATAACAAAAATACTGTTTGTATTATTGCTAGGCACTATAAAATGTCTTCAAAGAGAAGTTCTTCTTCAGAAGACAAAGGAGAGGAGGTGGCTAAAAAGAAAACCTATAAAAGTGGCTCTGTAAAAAGATCGCAGGCTTCACAAAAGAGTCTGAGAGAAGCAGGAAATGCGCCAGGCCAAAAGAAGCTATGGCAGCCAAAGGATATCACTGTGGAGTCAGTGGACTTAACAGTTCAAGATGTTCCTGAAGGAACACTACAACAGGAAGCTGCAGCATCAGTATCTAGTGCAGATGAAGGCCTGTCTACTGTAATAAGTGAGCCAGAATACTCAGGAGAAAATATTGGTGGTGCCAGCATCACGGAAACCCATGGTGAAGATACAGGCAGTTCTACAGAAAGTGAAATATCCCTTTCACCTCTTCCATCTTCAGCTGAAAAATGTAATGTTTTTCATGCACCTGAAGCATTATGCAGTGTTTCTGTTAAGTTACATTTTATGAAAGCTCATCCTGTGCAGCCATCCTCAGATGCTACTCATACACTGCCATTCCACGCACATAAGGTCTACTATCGACATGTACCTGGTGGAAGTTCCATTCAGAGGAAATGGCTGTCTTATTGTGTTGACAGCCAAAAAATCTTTTGTTCCACATGTATGGCATTTTGTAGTATTCGAAAAAGTAATTTTATTTTTGGCTGGAAGGTTAATAAAGACCATGTGAATGGCAGAGTTAGGGAACATGAGGAATCGAACCAGCATCAAGCAGCTGTGAATGCATATTTATCTGCAGAAAGAAAAAGTGACATAGAAACTTTAATTAATGTAAATTTGGCAAACAACAAAAGAGAAATAGTACAGCACAATCGCATGGTAATCAGTCGATTGATTGCTATCATACTATACATTGCTAAGCAATGCCTTGCTTACAGAGGGAAGGATGAGGCTGCTCATACAATACTGAATAGTCAAGTCAACCACGGTAACTTTCTCGAGTTAGTTCTGCTTTTGGGCAAATTTGATGCTGTTCTTGAAAAACAGATAGAGCAAGCAGTTGCAAAAAGCAAGGCCAGGAAAAGACGCCAACAAGAAAGTAAAGGAAGGGGTGGACTAGTAACCTTTTTAAGTAAAACAACAGTTAACAAGTTGATAATAATAATGGGAAATATGATAAAGCAGAAAATTAGCCAGTACGTAAAAGATGCTGTGAAATTCAGTGTGGAAATGGACAGTACACAGGATATTGGTGTTGTGGAACAATGCAGCATTATATTAAGGTACACCAAAGATGGCATGGTTTCTGAAAGACTCTTTGGTCTTGTTGATGTAAAAAGCACAACTGGGGAAGCGTTATTTTCAGTTCTGAAGGAGCGACTAGAAATGTTCTCTCTGCCTATAAGTAACATTATTGGTTGCTCTTTTGATGGTGCTGCTAACATGAGTGGGTGCTACAATGGATTACAGGCACACCTAAAAAGTGAATCTTGTAAGGCTGTCTACACTTGGTGTTATGCTCATATTCTCAATTTGGTAATTGTAGATATTACTCAATGTGTAACTCCAGTGTGTCACAACTGAGGGCCTGAGCTGACGGGAGGCAGCCTCAGTTGTAGGGGCTGAGATGTACCGGAACCTGGGAGGTTGTATCAGACCCCTGGACATGTAAGTAACATGAATAATAACTGCCCGAAGGCGTGACCACGACAACTTGGATAAAAGTCAATGATGTTTATTATGACAACTCCGCAACACAGCAGCAGTAAAAGAAAACGTAAAAGTCAGCAAAGAATAAATACAGTTCCTGGGTACTACAGGATGGCAGGAGCCACAGGGCACTGGTAGTGTGAGATAGTTCTTATAATCTTCTAGATGGAAAGTCCTTACCAGGCCCGACTGTAGCAATGGAGATAACCCAGGATTGTACCAGCTGGTGTTCCAAGAAAAGCTGGGTTGCTGAAGATAAAACGGCTGCTGTGGATACTGGCTGGAACCAGACTGTTGTTAGCACGGAGTGGATACTGGCTGGAACCAGTTAAATAATAAATGAACTTGGGAGCGATGAAATATGAACTGAAATGTAGAACTTTGAGAGCGGAGAAATAATAATACCGGTGGAGAGTGGTAAAGTGTAGAAAGGACACCGGCCCTTTAAGAGAAGCTGTACTCTGCTGGAAGCTGGGCTGGAAGCAGGTAATGTTGTAGCTGGAAACAGATGAATCCACAATGGATTGGAGAGTCAGGCTACACCGCAGGTGGAATGCTGGTGCGGGTCTCTATGGTGGAAGTCTTGAGACAGGAGCTGGAACCTGGAAGACAATCACAGGAGAGAGACAAACAGGAACTAGGTTTGACAACCAAAGCACTGACGCCTTCCTTGCTCAGGCACAGTGTATTTATACCTGCAGCAAGGAAGGGATTGGCTAGGCAATTATGCAGATTAACAATACTGACAACAGATTGGAGGAAATGATCAGCTGACAGAATCCAAGATGGCTGCGCCCATGCAGACACTTGGAGGGAAGTTTGGTTTGTAATCCATGTGGTAATGAAAACAGTAATGGCGGCGCCGGCCACTGGAGACAGGAGACGCCAGGCTGACAAGTGCACATCCAACCACGCGGACACAGCGGAGGCCGCGGCTGACGTAATCGCCACTCTGACACTCTGCATGCAGAAGCTCAGGGACGGCGGCGGAGGCCGCTGGAGACGCCATGCCAGATGTAATAAGGCGTTACTGTGACAGCGTCTCGGAGAGACAGGAGAGGATGCAGGAATGTGAACATTAGGATAACAGATGGGATCCGGTCCTGGAGCGCTGAGCCAGCCTTAGGAGGCATCTGATGGGTAAGAAATGGCGTCCAGATACCCGGATCGTGACAGCACCCCCCCCTTTAGGAGTGGCCCCAGGACACTTCTTTGGCTTTTGAGGAAACTTGGAATGGAATCTCCGGACCAAGGCAGGAGCATGGACATCAGAGGCATTGGTCCATGAACGTTCCTCAGGGCCGTAACCCTTCCAGTCAATAAGATACTGTAGTTGACCGTAACGGTGACGTGAGTCCAGGATCTTGGCCACTTCATACTCAACGCCTCGTTGAGTTTGGACTTTCGGAGTTGGAGGAAGTGAGGAATGAAACCGATTCAAGATCAGCGGTTTCAACAGGGAAACATGGAATGTCCTGGGTATTTTTAAGAAGGGAGGCAACTGAAGTCTGTAAGCAACAGGATTGATGACTTGTTCAATCTTGAAAGGACCGATATAGCGAGGTGCAAAATTCATACTGGGAACTCTTAACCTCAAATTCTTCGTGGATAACCATACCCGATCACCCACCTTGAGAGCAGGAACTGCTCGACGCTTCTTATCCGCAAACTTCTTGTACCTGAACGATGCCTTGAGCAGAGCTGATCGTACGCTCTTCCAGATATTGGCAAACTGATGCAAGGTGATATCCACTGCGGGAACAGAAGTTGCTGGAAGCGGTTGGAACTCAGGGACTTTAGGGTGGAATCCAAAGTTAGTGAAGAATGGTGTTGAAGCAGATGAAGAATGATACTGGTTGTTATGACAGAACTCGGCCCAGGGAAGTAATTGAACCCAGTCATCTTGAGAGGAGGACACATAGATGCGGAGGAAGGCCTCCAAGTCCTGATTCACCCTCTCGGTTTGACCATTGGTCTGAGGATGGTAAGCCGTGGAAAACTTTAGCTTGACTTGAAGGACTTGACATGAACTTCGCCAGAATTTGGCTGTGAATTGAACTCCTCGATCTGAGATAATTTCTTCAGGAAGACCGTGGAGTCGGAAGATCTCTTGTATGAATACTTGAGCCAACTTGGAAGCTGACGGAAGACCGGTGAGAGGAATGAAGTGTGCCATCTTGGTGAACCGGTCAACTACCACCCAGATGGTATTGAACTTGTTGCACATGGGTAAATCTGTAATAAAATCCATCGACAAATGGGTCCAAGGTCGACGGGGAACAGATAGTGGAACCAGTTGCCCCGCAGGCGACTGGCGGGATACCTTATGTTGAGCACACTTTGGGCAAGATGCAATAAACTCCAAGACATCCTTTTTCAGAGTTGGCCACCAATAGGACCTAGAGATAAACTCCAGGGTTTTTTGGATACCTGTATGTCCGGCAAAACGGGAAGCATGGGCCCAAAGCATGAGCTTCTTCCTTAGCATCGGTTTCACAAAACTTTTCCCTGATGGGGGCGTAGAGTCCATCCCTACCGTGGAGAATGCCAACGGATTTATAATAGGATGCTTGTCTGAAGACTCTGACTCATTTTCTTGCTCCCATGAGCGGGAAAGGGCATCGGCCTTGCGATTCTGAGAGCCCGGACAGAACTGGAGTTTAAAGTCGAACCTGGAAAAGAAAAGTGCCCATCTGGCCTGACGAGGGTTGAGACATTGTGCGCCTTTCAGATATAAAAGGTTCTTGTGGTCTGTAAGTATGGTGATTGAATGAGAAGCTCCCTCCAACAGATACCTCCACTCTTCTAGAGCGAGCTTGATGGCTAGCAACTCCTGGTCGCCAATGGCATAGTTGCGCTCAGCTGGGGAGAACTTCCGGGAGAAGAAACTGCAAGGGTGTAAATGGCCATCTTTAGCCCTCTGAGATAACACCGCTCCTACTCCAACGGAGGAGGCATCCACCTCTAAGATGAAAGGAGAGTCGATGTCAGGCTGTTTCAGAACAGGCGCAGAGATGAACCTTTGTTTTAAAAGATGAAATGCTTCCATGGCTTCTTCAGACCACTTGGACGGGTTAGCACCCTTCTTAGTGAAAGCAGTAATAGGCGCCACAATGGTGGAAAAGTCTCGTATAAACTTTCGGTAATAGTTGGCGAAC